>NW_026782476.1:0-503370 GCF_031769215.1 Ylistrum balloti
CCACATATGCCAAGGAGTTGAGATACCCCAGAAAACTGAGGAACCAATGTACCTGGACAAGTGACCAAGTGATGAAAGTCAGAGCCAGAGCCCTGACCTTCTCAAACTTCTCCAGAGGTGGAAGGGCTAAGCCCCGAACCATGTCAAAATGGTTCCCCAGGAAGAAGAAGTCCTAATATGAAGGAACCTCTGACTTCTCTCTGGAAGGAATGAAGCCGACTCTGAGCAAGAGTTTCAGGACCAGACGAGTGTCCTTCACTAACGATTCCCACACCAAAAGAGGCATGAGGGAGTCGTCGAAATAGATGTGGACGTCTATTCTGCAGGAGTGAAGGAAACACCAGCAGCAACTTGGTGAACACCAAAGGAGCTGTCGTGAGCCCCAAGGGCATCTCTGCCTTGGCAGCATGGTCCCTACTTCCTCCTGGAGCACCCGTGCCCTTTCTGAATCCCCGGGAGGAGGAAAGAAACAAAAACGGCCAGGAGGTGAGGGACGAATCCTGAAGAAGGGGAATACCTAGACCCTCCCTGACCACCGACAAAAGCCCAAGCGTCCTCTGTAATATCCTGCCACTAGGAAAGGAAAGCAGAGAGACGTCCGCCCACAGGGAGTTCCGGATGGGGCAGATCGAGCCCCTGCCAGACCAGAGAATCGTCTGCCCACCCGGAGCCTGAGCCTGCAGGAGAAGGACATGAGCCCGGGAAAGGAGAACCACCGTCCACCCGGCCATACCCTTCGCCTTTCGCGGCCAAGAAGCAGAAATAGTCAGGAACCCTTCTTCTTGCCCCCAGGAGGTTTCTTACCCTTCCTACCCTTCCCCTTGTTGCCGTTGAAGTGAGGTTGGGACTTGGGCTGTGCAGAAAACTGAGCAGCCGAAGACTTCGCCTTCTTCTTAGGAGGCACTGACCCCTGCGAGGCACTGGCCTTCTCAGCCTGAAACCTCTTCACCAGAAGTGCTGAGGCGACCGAGTCCTCCTTCATATCCTTCTGAACCCAAGGAAGAGCTCCCCTGAACAGGGTAGAGCCCTAGAAGGGGGCATTCAACAAGCGGAAACGGTAGGGTTACTGGACTGGGCGGAATTTCAGAACTGAAAACTGCCTAGCCAACACGGCATTGACGAGCAGAGAACCTGCAAGGCTGCCGTGTCCTGTATGTCGGCTGTTCTGTCTCGGATAACCGACACTCAGGCAAATCGGATACCCTGTATAGACAAACTGTCAGGAAGTCTATGTATGACAGAACTTGGATGGAGAGGTGCAACATTCTCTCCATCCTGTGGTGCTCTTTGGGATCGAGCACCACCTGGTCCACTGATTTGCCGGGCCAGGCAGCCAGCTGTCTCAACTCCAGCTGTGCTGGTTGAGAGGCCAGCTGCCCATCATGTGTGGCATAGTCGGAAGCTGAAGCCTCCGACAATTCACCAACACTGAGCTGCAGACCGACAAACCCGAGAGCACGGGTAGAGAAGGAGTCCTTCTCTAAAACCGGAGCCCGGGCCGTGGCCAGAACCGAAGACATGATATTGCCTTCTGGCAGAGACCGATCTGAGCGAACGGAAGCCCGAGGAGCCACCAGGGAACCCAGAAGGATGGTGGATTCAGGCGCCGACGATGCTGAGGCGGTGGGCAAACCTCCGCCCTGAGAATCCGGGAGATGTTGGCCCGGAGGACCCGCATCCCAGAAAGCACATGCTGAGCCTCAGCTTCAGCAGTCTCAGGGCCATCTTCCCCTTGTGAACCCTCTTGGCCCAGGAGAAAGATGAATGACATCGTCTTCCTCTGCCGAGCCCGCACCCTCGATGTCCATCTCCTCCTCAATAGAGACCGAAGTCCCCTTGGGAGGAACAGGGGCCGCCAGAGGAGCCATCTCCGCAGAGGGGAACTCCTCTTTATGGCATTTGGACGCAGCGCGACCAACAGCTGTAGCTGTAGGCTTGGGTCGGAGACCCGAAGCCGACCCCTGGGAACAGGAGACCGACGGGTCCGCGCTGGAGGCGGAAGTCCTTAAGGTCTGGCAAACCTTTATAGGACCGGCCAACAAGGCCCCCGAAGTAGCAGAACATTGGGGGGATTCCGCACTGCTATAACATCTCCTAGAGGAGAGACCAACCCCTATGGGTTCCACGAGTGAAGACCCATGGGGTAAAAACCCAAACCCCTGAGGGAATGGGAACGGTCCAGCGGGCCGGGAGTGACCCCAGAACTGGCCAAGATGGCCTGCCTGAGTCTGGGGCTGGACATCCTGTCCAAAGGACCAGGATGAACCGCCACTCCCACCAGGTGGAAACCCAGACATGTACAGGCTAAGCCCGTAACTGCTGAGTAACTGTTGGTACCCAAAACCATCCGCAGGTTGGCCTGGGCGACCCAGGAATAAGTGCCCGCAGGCACCCCTACTCCCTGAGCCCGGGGGAAAGGGAGACCGGAAACCGGACTCCTGGCCTGAAGCCCCAAACCCTTGGAGGAAAACCCCCTGGGAAACCCTGCACTGGGAAATCTGGATTGGGACGGAAGTCCCAGAGCCAGAAGCCTGTGAGGGTGGGAAAACAGACCCCGCGCTGACACCAGGATTAGTGAACTCAAGTGTCACTAATCCCCGTAGCCACAGACAATCCTGACAAAAAGTCTGTGGCCCCTGAACCTATACCCGAAGGCACAGTTCCGGAGTCAAAGCGGCCCCCACCAACGACGCCACCTGGCGTGCCGAGGTCCCTGAAGGAATCAGAGACCTCGACCGGAAGTCCCTTTCCGACGGTAACACCGCCGCCTATCGAGAGCTACCGGCCAATTCGACCCTTGACTGCGCCGAGTCAGGGTCGGGCTGCCCCCCCCCTACTCCAGGACGCACCTGGACAGGGGGAGCCACCCCCTGCTGAAGGGCGGAGCTCGGTGGAACGAGAGCACCCCCAGCAGGAACGCTCTGGTTCAGAACTTCAGGAGGGAGGTCTTAAAAAGCTTACTTCCCTTACCGGAAGAAGAGGACGAATCCCTCTTCCGGCGGAAAGTTAGCTGGAAAGGCATGGAAGCCTAAGCAGCAGACTCCATGTGCAAACAAAGTTCACATAGTGAGGTCTGGCTGTAATGTCGGCAAATGGGACAGGTATCATGGGGTTCCCATTATCTATAGAAATAGGAACATCCATGCGCTGACCCCCGACGTAAACCCGGCACCTTTATCCAGCATCGAAACAATAAAAAATTGTAACAATGAAAACAAGGATAAAAAGTTTTCTAACAATCAAAAAACTACGAACGAGATCATAAAACCTACCGTACGCAGCAAGATTGTACTGCAAAAAAAGAAAACGGTCGTACAAAACGGCCGACAAAGCAGCAAGAAAACAATTTCAACTTCACGAAAATCCGAGTGACGAGACAAGTAGTCACTCACTCGAACACGCGGAGTAAAAACACGGCCGGAAACGAAGTTCTCGAACAATCAAAAAACTACGAACGAGAGCACAAAGCCTACCGTACGCAGCAAGATTGCACTGCATAAATAAAACGGCCGTACAACACGGCCGACAAAGCAGCAAGAAAACAAATTCCAACTTCACGCAAATCCGAGCAACGAGACAAGTAGTCACGCACTCGAATACGTGGAGGAAAAAAAAAACGGCCGGAAATACGGTCAAAATAAACAAATGACAATACTTAATTTCACAATATAAGTTGGGAGATGGGTTTATAGACTACTAATAGAGTAACAATATACTCAAACGACAATGGCAGTACGAAGAGAAGGAGTAAGAAAAGCACTTAGCTCAGACACCTCCGCACTCGTCGGCAGCCATAAAGGTAAGAGGAAGGGAGATCACTCTGCGTTCCTGTCGTGATGGCTCATGGATCGTAGGGAGGGCGGGATTGTTTTTCTTTTGAATCTTTTGTTGTTGGGATACAAAGATGGGTGTAGGTACTGTATTTGCATACTAAAGTTATGGTAATTATTACTGAAATGAAAACACTTTTTCAGTCATTAAAAAAAAAATGATGTTGGAATAAAACGAAAAGTAGATACAAATGGTGAAAAAAAGGAGAATGATTTCTGACTCTCTTCCTTCCTTCCTCAGCCCTCAAAAAAAAATCTCAGCCAATAACAGCAAACAACAGCCTCCAACCCTTCAGTTGTAGCACAGAGAATACCACTTCAACATACAGTGTATACTGCCTCAATCAGGTGTTATGCACAGAGTTATACTGCCTCAATCAGGTGTAACACACCGACTAAACTGCACAAATCAGCTATGTAAAGACACTTCTCATATCTGACAACCTCTATTTTATTTTTATTCTCCAAGTCATAAAAAGCACTGCATTATAAAAACTCCATACAAGTACAGATCATGCATAGAAACTAGAAAATAACTAGTTTCAAAATGATATAAAACTTGTACTCTTTTAAATACCACTTTTTTGAATCCCAACATTAATAATGTATATTAATTAACATGTAAACTTTTCTCACATTACATCATTACAATGTGAAATAAAACTTGTATGACAGTAAATGTACCTAAAACCACTAAAGAATCAATATTCTTATGACTAATGCTAGCATTAAAAGTTATTTAAAAATTTCTCAAATAACTTTGATAAGTACGATACCACAATATATTTCACAGAGCATGAAAAATTAACTTTGATAAGTACGATATCATAATATATTTCACAGAGCATGAAAAATACATAAGTTGGTTTGTCAGAGATTTTAGAGATTTTATTCCGCTCAGTCACAGTGACGTGTGAAACAAGAGGTCATAATTCTTCACATTTATATGTTGTCGATACCTATAGAAGTGAAGAAATATTGAAAACAAAAACAGTAAATACCACTATTCTTTAGACCAGTTCATTATAGAAAGCAATATCCCAAACAGGCAGTGGAACAAGTGTATGTAGAGACAGGTAATTTGTAAAATAAAGACATCCTTTCCATCAATTATACTAATTTCCCTGAACTTATATGAGTGTAGCACCAAACACTAGACAAGTTAAGGAGGATCATTTGTCTAAGTATAACTTCAGTAAACCTCAGCCAGATAACACTGAGAAACTAAATGAGAAATTAAAACTCTTCCTGGTACTGCCACAGTTTTTGCACATTACACAAGAACTTGAGAAATCCATTATTTGGTCTTTTTTTGCCAGAAGCAAACATTCCTCATAAATTTTGGCTGACAGTTTCCATCTAATTTCTACCTGTGAACTGCCTCTACTCTATACTGTAACTACAATTCAAATTATCATGCTGCCATTTGGGAAAAGTTCAAAGACTTTGAATATGAAAAACAAGTAAAAGCGAAACTTTACAACTGCCATTACAAAATAATTTCAAACCATAATAGGAAAATGCATTTTGTGATTGTTCACAGATTTTTGCAGATTATTTTCAGCAAGATTTTAGCCAAGTAAAAAACAATATTCCTAATTTGTTTTTAAACAATTTTGGCAAAACTGAATTCAAGTTACAAAACTTAAAATTGTTTTTTTGCTATATGTCATAACAACAAAATTGAAATGTAAAAAAGAGTTAGTGTCAGTAATGATTTGGGTAAAAATGAATTAATGTGTAAGCGCTACTATTGTGTGTCCATGACTTTAAGCTACAGCAGTAAGCTGAGTTTCAAGATTTGCAAAAATTCCCCAACTATCTAGAGACAGGATATTTTGCTGTAGAAACCCTTTCAGTTGAGAAGTGATACATCACCTATTTTGACAAAGTTATTTCTTTTATCACAAACAGCTAATTTGATTATCATTCGTCAAATACCTTCCACCAGCATCAGCAGCTCTCTAGGCAGCTTTCTATCACCACACAACAGGTACCATGCACACACAGCTCTGCCTCACATCTATTAGTCTCCACATAGTGATAAGCATGTACACAGTATCTGATTCTAAAAGCCTGGTTTACATTTTTTTTATAGTTATTCCAGAAAAAAATTTGTTTTCGGTGAATATGTTTATAGTATGTCGTGACAAATAAATGATTCCTTTCTTTCCATGTTTTGTTCTTAACAGACAAGGAAAATTAGGCTCCAATTACGTTGCAATTTTTGTTCCATTTTTTATCCTGCATGAAGTAAGTTTCACAAAGTGTAAATAAGTAGAATTAAAATGTATAAGGACTTGGTGTACTTACTGAAATGAAAGGCTTTGTTAAATTTTATTTATAATTTCAAAAGTTTCCCATCAAACCTATTTAATCAGAATATACAGTAAGCATACACACAATTTTCTGAACTCATTAATGACAACAAACATAATCTTTTTTTGATAATTTAAAATTCAAGTTTAAGTTTTAATGGCTTCTTTAAATGATGTTTCATGCCATTGATTTAAAAGTTTGATGAATATTTTGAGTAATATACATCTACACTATATGCTTATGATAAATAGAATTGATACTTTTAAGTGTTGTATACCAATAATTGATGATAAAACAGGCAGTTTTCCAATATTCATAATTCTTCAAGCATAAGACATCTTAGGCTTTGTAAAGTTTTTAACTAAATATGAAATTCTTATCTATAACAAAACTTATACAATAAAGTGTTATATGAGTCCTGTAGTAAATTAATTACTTTCTCTCAGGTATCAATTCTGTATACCATCTCAAGAATTGTAGTACTTGGACAAATGTTCTCTTTGTAGTAGGTCAAAGGTCAAAATGTTGGTCAGTTTGACCTACTTTTGACATGCTGCACACCACCTCACCAAGGTGAACCATTATCCTAAGCATGAAGTTCTAGATATTCTAAATGTTTAAGTTTCAATGTGGATGGGTGGATGGATAGATGGGATGGATGGATGCAACAAAAAAACTATATTTTTCTCTCTTTCCCCCTGGTAGCCAGCTCATAAAGTTTGACTCAAAGTTGGGTGTGGGCTTATGGTAGGACATCAATGTTATATACATAATAACACAATTTTGACATTGGGAGAGGGAGGGATATTACAACATATGTGATTATTGATCAATAATTACTGTATACCTAATACTTATTATGCACTAAATATTCATGCTATAAAACCAAACCTCACAACTCATTCAGAAGAACTTTTGAATGGAGTTAGGCACCTTTGATGTCTGAGTAAAAATACTTTAATTCACACGCCTAAATACAATTACACTAATGGTAACCAGATACTTGTGAAAAATCTTTCTACATTAAGTACATGTTTCATCTTCTGGTGTTGTGTATCAACAGGCACCACAAAGTTCATCAGTTTCTGAATGACACAAATATCAGGTCATATTGTGTTCTTGGCCCTGCACCTGTTTGCATGTAAAACTACAGTAATGTATTATAATTCTCAAAGCAGGCAAATAAATCCAAATAAGATACACCTCTCCACCCTAAGATCGACATTAGACATGTCTATTTTGTTCATTTAGATCAATCCATGCTCAGCTAAGGGGGTGTTTAGGTAATAGTACTACACTAATACAACAGCATACATCCATGTTTATCTGAACCTGTTTGACCCTGATGAACTTTGAACTGTTGTGACCTCATGCCTCAAACTCATGCACCATTGAGGCAGTAACTGGGCCTTTGAAGCAGTTTTGGGTTTCACTGGAAAACAAACCTGGGGCTATCTATATCCCATCAATGGCATCCCTCAGCACCTTTTAGGGGACCTGTGTAGTGGACCCATAAAGAGTTCTTTATCCCTCACTAATTCAACAGAAGCAGACAAGTAATTCTGTCTTCAAGAATTTGTGTATTTCAACACTGGAGACCTGTTGAAACCAGCAAAAGTCAGAAAAACAATTGACCCTGATGATCAGATTGTAGATAATGTTTGCCTGTAGCTAATAAAACAGCACATGTACTTGACTGTCTGAAACAGATCTAGTTCTCTAGTCAATTCCAGCAGGATAAGATACAAAAAACAGTTGAGAGCTTTTGTCCCATTCTAGTTATGATGTGATAAGAAATTGATTGTACCTGTTTAATCTCAGAGTATTGATGTACAGGTGTTAACTCTTTACCTGGAAATCAGCTTAATGACCTTAAATCTCAAAGATTCAGCTACAATTTTAAAGTTACCTTGAATATCTTGCCCATTGCATGATACAAAATTTTTTTTACTGAAGTTCAGAAAATCTTTATAAACCATGAAACACTGAATCTTGTTAACATATGCCCTTTATTATTGTGAATGAGATTTAAATCACATGCATTACACATTGTATGACAGTTGTAGAGATAGTGTAAAGATGACCACCCTGAGGTAAACACAACTTTCTTTTAAAAGTCTGGACTTTTTCATTAAATCAAAACCGAACTGTTTTTGAGCAGTTTTTCATTATAGTTCCCAGATATGTAAAAATGATTTCATGATTTCTGATATTTTGCTCAGTTCAACAAGAACAAATGTAAATGGACAGGTGGAGCAGAGCAACACTTGTTACTGGTTCATTACACACAATGAAGGAGTGAAAATGATTCTGATTACAACAGAGAACAGAAAACTGATTCAGTTCCACCTATAGCCATATGCAGTATTTCAAATATTCCGGAATAAACACTTCAAAAACAGATTGTCTAAACATTTTTTTTCATTCATTTTTTTTCTTGCACATTTTGACATTTTGACATAAAGCTGGAATAAAATAAGAAGATATTTCATCAAGACAAACAACATCAAACTAATTATTTAAAAGTCTATGACACAGTGACTGACCCTACAATAGCTTGCCAACTATAGGTTTTTTTAAGCAGTCAACCATCCTAATGCTGTCCACACCTTACTGACTCAACTTGCACTTAATACTACAATGTATCATCTATAAGTTTTAAGAATTCATTCAAAACCAAATCAAGTTTTGATAAAACATGGTTTTGTTTTAGAGTGCACCTAATAAGGAGATCTGATGTGAGAGATGTGAAGTGATTGGTTTGTAACATGACTTGTTACGGGAGATTTGAAGTGATTGTAACATGACTTGTTATGGGAGATTTGAAGTGATTGTAACATGGCTTGTTATGGGAGATTTGAAGTGATTGTAACACGACTTGTTACGGGAGATTTGAAGTGATTGTAACATGACTTGTTATGGGAGATTTGAAGTGATTGTAACACGACTTGTTATGGGAGATTTGAAGTGATTGTGACATGACTTGTTATGGGAGATGTGAAGTGATTGTAACATGACTTGTTACGGGAGATTTGAAGTGATTGTAACATGACTTGTTACGGGAGATTTGAAGTGATTGTGACATGACTTGTTATGGGAGATTTGAAGTGATTGTGACATGACTTGTTATGGGAGATGTGAAGTGATTGTAACATGACTTGTTACTGGAGATTTGAAGTGATTGTAACATGACTTGTTACGGGAGATTTGAAGTGATTGTGACATGGCTTGTCATGGGAGATTTGAAGTGATTGTAACATGGCTTGTCATGGGAGATTTGAAGTGATTGTAACATGGCTTGTCATGGGAGATGTGAAGTGATTGTGACATGGCTTGTCATGGGAGATGTGAAGTGATTGTGACATGGCTTGTCATGGGAGATTTGAAGTGATTGTAACATGACTTGTTACGGGAGATGTGAAGTGATTGTAACATGACTTGTTACGGGAGATTTGAAGTGATTGTAACATGACTTGTTATGGGAGATTTGAAGTGATTGTAACATGGCTTGTTATGGGAGATTTGAAGTGATTGTAACATGACTTGTTATGGGAGATTTGAAGTGATTGTAACATGACTTGTTATGGGAGATTTGAAGTGATTGTAACATGACTTGTTATGGGAGATGTGAAGTGATTGTAACACGACTTGTTATGGGAGATGTGAAGTGATTGTAACATGACTTGTTGTGGGAGATTTGAAGTGATTGTAACATGACTTGTTATGGGAGATTTGAAGTGATTGTAACATGACTTGTTATGGGAGATGTGAAGTGATTGTAACACGACTTGTTATGGGAGATGTGAAGTGATTGTAACATGACTTGTTGTGGGAGATTTGAAGTGATTGTAACATGACTTGTTACGAGAGATTTGAAGTGATTTTAACATGACTTGTTATGGGAGATGTGAAGTGATTGTAACACGACTTGTTATGGGAGATTTGAAGTGATTGTAACATGACTTGTTATGGGAGATGTGAAGTGATTGTAACACGACTTGTTATGGGAGATTTGAAGTGATTGTAACACGACTTGTTACGGGAGATTTGAAGTGATTGTGACATGACTTGTGGGAGATTTGAAGTGATTGTAACATGACTTGTTATGGGAGATGTGAAGTGATTGTAACATGACTTGTTACGGGAGATTTGAAGTGATTGTAACACGACTTGTTATGGGAGATGTGAAGTGATTGTAACATGACTTGTTGTGGGAGATTTGAAGTGATTGTAACATGACTTGTTACGAGAGATTTGAAGTGATTTTAACATGACTTGTTATGGGAGATGTGAAGTGATTGTAACACGACTTGTTATGGGAGATTTGAAGTGATTGTAACATGACTTGTTATGGGAGATGTGAAGTGATTGTAACACGACTTGTTATGGGAGATTTGAAGTGATTGTAACACGACTTGTTACGGGAGATTTGAAGTGATTGTGACATGACTTGTGGGAGATTTGAAGTGATTGTAACATGACTTGTTATGGGAGATGTGAAGTGATTGTAACATGACTTGTTACGGGAGATTTGAAGTGATTGTAACACGACTTGTTATGGGAGATGTGAAGTGATTGTGACATGACTTGTTATGGGAGATTTGAAGAGATTGTAACATGACTTGTTATGGGAGATGTGAAGTGATTGTAACATGACTTGTTATGGGAGATTTGAAGTGATTGTAACATGGCTTGTTATGGGAGATTTTGAGAATAGTTTTAGATATGGAATGCTATAGAATATTTAAAGAATAATTGGAAATTTGGAGTAGAAATAGGCAGGTTTGGAATGAACTGATAGATCTGGTGTGTATTGGGAGATCTGAGTGTAGTTTTAGATCTAATGTAAATGGAAGATTTATAGTGTAGTTCGAAATCTGATGTGAAGTGGGAGATCTGGAGTGAAGTTTGAGATCTGTCATGAGTTGGAGATCTGGAGTGAAGTTTGAGATTCAAGTGTAGCTTGAGATCTGGAGTGAAGTTTGATATTCAAGTGTAGCTTGAGATCTGGTGTCTAGTTTGAGATCTGTCGTGAGTTGGAGATCTGAAGTGAAGTTTGATATGAAAGTCTAGCGTATGTGTATTTGGAGATTAAATACGAAGTGTATAGAAAGGTTTGAAGTGTTGTGGGAGATCTTAGACATCTGAAGTGTAGTGGGAGATTCAGAGTGTAGTTGGAACTTGAGTATGCAAATGAAAAGTTCATGTAAAATATATTAACACTCCAGACTAACCTTGACCCATTTCTGCAATGACATTTTACATACAAGCAGTTTTCACCTCTGATATTTAACTGAAAGTCGTTAATTAAAAATTTGGTAGTTATACAAATGTCTCCGAGTACTTTAGTCTGAAGCAGACATATTAAACTAAATCAAGACGATACATGTAGCAACGCAGAAATGGTACCTCTATCACATGTACATATAGGGTTAAACAATCGTTGGACAAGACAAGATACTAATTGTATCATGGACATTCAATATACAGTCTTATTTATACGGAGTAAGATACAAGTGCTATAGTAATAATTAAGGTTACCCTTTAATATCATTCAGATCTTTACGAGGAAATGTCATTCACAAGACTAATCCATTGTGTAGCCTGTAAGTGATTCTACTAGAAGTAGGATAAATATAGCTAACAAAATAATCTCATCTATTAGGAGTCAAGACAGAAGGTGAACCATACACTTTGTGAAGTTTAAAACATCTCTAGTAACATCAATTCAAATATCATGGTTTTTTTCTAAACTTTCTAAAACGTGTGTTCACAAAGAATTCGTCAGACATACCTATTTGGCAGTTTTTCTTGCGTCGGATGTTAATGACTGTTTTGTTGACGACGGAGAAGATGCTGACTTCCATCTGAATGAGGAAATGCACCTCTCTGTTGAGTCGTCCTGTACAGGGAACCTTCACGTGAAACACTGTCAAATATAAAACAATATTCCTTATAAGATATTTTCAAAGTTTCAGTATGTAAATCAGAAAACATATAAATAACCTCTTTAAAAGAAAAAATTACGGGGTGTGTGAGGGGGTCCCCTCACATGGCTGCTCCCCTCCTCACATCCTTGTAACATAACTCACCTGAGAGAAAATTGGTGACTTTGCCCCTTACACCCCCTTCCCATCCTCACATCCTTGTAACATAACTCACCTGAGAGAAAATTGGTGACTTTGCCCTTACACCCCTCTTCCCATCCTCACATCCTTGTAACATAACTCACCTAGGAAAGTATTTGTGACCTTGCCCCTCACAAATCCCTCCCCATCATAACATCCTTGTGATAAACCTCATCTTAGGAAATATTTGGGACTTTTCCCCTCAAACACCCCTTCCCATCATAACATCCTTGTGATAAACCTCATCTTAGGAAATATTTGGGACTTTTCCCCTCAAACACCCCTTCCCATCATAACATCCTTGTGATAAACCTCATCTTAGGAAATATTTGGGACTTTTCCCCTCAAACACCCCTTCCCATCCTCACATCCTTGTAACATAACTCACCTGAGAGAAAATTGGTGACTTTGCCCTTACACCCCTCTTCCCATCCTCACATCCTTGTAACATAACTCACCTAGGAAAGTATTTGTGACCTTGCCCCTCACACATCCCTCCCCATCATAACATCCTTGTGATAAACCTCATCTTAGGAAATATTTGGGACTTTTCCCATCAAACACCCTTTCCCATCCTCACATCCTTGTAGTGTAACTCACCTGAGAGAGTATTTGGGACTTTTCCCCTCAAACACCCCTCCCCATCCTCACATCCTTGTAGTGTAACTCACCTGAGAGAGTATTTGGGACTTTTCCCCTCAAACACCCCTCCCCATCCTCACATCCTTGTAGTGTAACTCACCTGAGAGAGTATTTGGGACTTTTCTCCTCAAACACCCCTCCCCATCCTCACATCCTTGTAGTGTAACTCACCTGAGAGAGTATTTGGGACTTTTCCCCTCAAACACCCCTCCCCATCCTCACATCCTTGTAGTGTAACTCACCTGAGAGAGTATTTGGGACTTTGCCCCTTACACCCCCCTTCCCATCCTCACACCCTTGTAGTGTAACTCACCTGAGAGAGTATTTGGGACTTTGCCCCTTACACCCCCCTTCCCATCCTCACACCCTTGTAGTGTAACTCACCTGAGAGAGTATTTGGGACTTTGCCCTCACTGCTAATGTTAGCAACAGGTGGCAACATGGCCCTCGGATTAGACGTGTTTGTTCTCAAACTGTAAAACATTATCTGAAAAAAAAGAAGCATTTGTTGTTAACAAATGTCGTAGAATAGGGTTAAACACAGAGAGGAATATCCTTGAAATTCCAGGGGTTATGATGACTATAAGTGTAGAGATCATTAGTGATAGTAACCCCTAGGACTTCGAGGTTGACAGAGGATAAAAGTCACATACAAATGTAGATATATTATGGAATTATAGATGAAAGGAAAAATGAAAATTTAACATGTAGGGATCTATCAGTACATCTCAATACCTGACGGTAAAACTGACCATCGAAAATACACCTTCTTACCCAGAACTATACATGCATTGAATACTGACCATCGAAAATACTCCTTCTTACCCAGAACTACACAAGAATTGAATACTGACCATCGAAAATACTCCTTCTTACCAAGAACTATACAAGAATGGATTAAACTCCTGGCAGATCTGGTAACTGATAACACCTTGGATATCTTTAAATTTAATCTTTCCAAAAGCTAGAATCCTCTGTCTTACTTTCCATACAAACAACCATCCTTCATCTTATAATGACCTGATACCTAGTATGTTGAGGTAGGTCAATTATTTGGTAGGTGTTAAAGCAGAGAGCTGTAATGCTTGAGGTAGTTTGTGGTCCAGAATTTACTGAAGCAAGCTATTCTGAGTGGACCAGGATCTGACTAATCAAAGTTCTCATAGACTAACACTGTACCACTCAAGACAAGACGGACAAGACAAGAAATACAAACAGCCACTATGGGATTCAGATTATGATCAAGAAGGACATACCTCCACTGTAGGACTTAGACTGGGGCCCAGATAGACAAACAGCCACTGACAGACACAGACTAGGGCCAAGAAAGACAAACAGCTACTACTGGAATCAGAGTTGGGCCCAGAGAGACAAACAGTCACTGATAGACACAGACTCGGGCCAAGAAAGACAAACAGCTACTACTGGAATCAGAGTTGGGCCCAGAAGGACAAACAGCCATTACTGGACATTGGTCCAGATAGACAGTCACTACTTGACTCAGACTTGGGCCCAAAAGGACAAACAGCCATTACTGGACTCAGACTTGGGCCCAGAAAGGCAAATAGCTACTTCTGGGCTCAGACATTGGCCCAGATAGACAAACAGCCACTGACAGACACAGACTAGGGCCAAGAAAGACAAACAGCTACTACTGGAATCAGAGTTGGGCCCAGAAAGACAAACAGCTACTAATGGACTCAGACTTGGGCCCAGAAGGACAAACAGCCATTACTGGACTCAGACTTGGGCCCAGAAGGACAAACAGCCATTACTGGACTCAGACTTGGGCCCAGAAAGGCAAATAGCTACTTCTGGGCTCAGACATTGGCCCAGATAGACAAACAGCCACTGACAGACACAGACTAGGGCCAAGAAAGACAAACAGCTACTACTGGAATCAGAGTTGGGCCCAGAAAGACAAACAGCTACTAATGGACTCAGACTTGGGCCAAGAAGGACAAACAGCCATTACTGGACATTGGTCCAGATAGACAGTCACTACTTGACTCAGACTTGGGCCCAAAAGGACAAACAGCCATTACTGGACATTGGTCCAGATAGACAGTCACTACTTGACTCAGACTTGGGCCCAAAAGGACAAACAGCCATTACTGGACTCAGACTTGGGCCCAGAAAGGCAAATAGCTACTTCTGGGCTCAGACATTGGCCCAGATAGACAAACAGCCACTGACAGACACAGACTAGGGCCAAGAAAGACAAACAGCTACTACTGGAATCAGAGTTGGGCCCAGAAAGACAAACAGCTACTAATGGACTCAGACTTGGGCCAAGAAGGACAAACAGCCATTACTGGACTCAGACATGGGCCCAGAAAGTCAAACAGCAACTGATGGATTAAGATCTTACCTGCTGACGAATACTCTGCCATGTAAAGTAGATCTTGTCTATGTTGGGTTGTATCAGAAGTTCAAATGATAAAGCATAGTCATTGATGATCCCATTTCTGACATAGTACAGCTCGGCATTGATGCCTGTAATGATAAAATTATCCAAAGTCAGTGAAATAATCAATGTTTTCTAACTTCAAATACAACAAACAAAAACATACTTTTGATCAATGATTTCAACACTGATATACTATACACTACTTTCAAATTAATCTTTTAATCACCGTACTGATACTAATAATTAACTTTGCCAGAAGGAGGCTGCAACTCATGTGGGATGATGCTGTTTTTTCAATGAAAGTAATTACCCGAGGAAATAATATCGGAGAGAGAATTAAAGTCTCATCATGACTAAACATGGAAAGGACTTATTATACATGAAAACAAAAACATCAATTTACAATTAATATCAAATAAATAGGAAACAGAAAGCATAATACAAAGTGCCAACATTAATTGTCATATTTTGTAGTGAATGTATCATTTTCCTACGTACTGTAAAACCATTCATTTTTGAGGTGAATGGGTCATTTTCCTACGTACTGTAAAACAATTCATTTTTGTGGTGAATAGATCATTTTCCTATGTACGGTAAAACCATTCATTTTTGTGGTGAATGCATCATTTTCCTATGTACTGCAAAACCATTCATTTTTGTGGTGAATGGATTATTTTCCTATGTACTGTAAAACCATTCCTTTTTTGAGGCATGTTGATTGTTGTTAATTTTGTTGGTACCTTTAACCTACAAATTTATATATGTCCTTGAACTGCTAAATTAGTGTTAATGAAATAACTGGGTTATGCTTATCCATGTTCACAAATGTTTGTTCAAACAGGTTTTTTTTTGGAAAAGCAATGAATGTTAGTCTCCATATACATATTTTTACTGCATTAACATTACAGTTACTACAATCATTAATTTATTTAAGATAAATTTCTGGAACTTTTGAACAGTTTTAAAAACTGATGGTGCAATACAAAACCCCCTATCCTATCACTTTATGCAATGATATATCTTAATTTTGGAAAGCTTCAACAGTCAAATTGCTTCCCCTTGAATGTGACAAAGCATATATTTGAACTCTTCCAAGTAATGAGTAATATTGGAAAATATGAAATCATTAAATGTATTTAATTGGAAAATGTAAATATATCGAATTTTTGTGAAGTAATTTGTACAATATCAACTCCTAGATAAGAAGTAACCAAAATGGTGTATAACAACATTATAATCATCCTCGATATCCACATCATAACAAAAGTTTTGCAGTTTTGTGACTAATACTTCAGACAGTTGACAAGAAAAAATTATGAATACTAATTTTATGAGTTTTCAATTGAAAAGGGATATACCTCTGATAAAACTGAAGTAGCATCAAATGGTGTTAACTTTCATTAATGTGATGTGATAAATTCTTAAAATGGAGTTACATTCTACAGAAGTACCTTCAATTAATTGTCAAGTAAAAGTAGTAAAACAGGCCATAAACCTGAGAAAATGAGATAACAACAAATTATATAACAATATGTGCATTGTCAGCAATCTGTACAGAGTTACATTTCTTCACAAAATTCAATTACTGCTTTCAAAAAATGTGACAGCTGAGGTTACCCAAGCAAGAATTTCATAAACCTTATAGACAAAAAATCAATTATCAAGTTTTTAATTGGATGTCAATGTCCTGTAGCTGTTATTACTGGGAATTCTGGTATTGACAAAGCTGATTACAACACCTGTAGCATGATACACTCGAGAAGGCTATAGCTAAAGCTGGTCATAGTAGGTCTGAATGAAACATTTAACATGTATGTACAGGTACATAACATTTAGCCTTCTTTGATATTAATAATTTTTTGTTATGAGAAGGAAATTCATTTCACTAAAGCAATTATGAACACATAAATACATTTTCTGGTACCTGTATCATACATGATGTACAGATTGGAAAATTAAAAAAAAAATAAATAAAAACTATTTTAATTATGTACCAGTTAATATAATAAGTCAGAGTACACCAATGTTTGTTCATTAATTAATTCTTCTTATATTTCTTGGGCTCAAATATCCAACAGAACTGTGAATGTCATGATTCCAGGTGTGTTGGGTCTCATTTTCTCCTTTTTTTAAAACAATAATTACTAGGAACATATCATTATCTTAAGACCAAAACTTGCAGGAATTTCTATATTTATATAGTTGTAAACAAATTAGTTCTGCATTTCAGAGTCCTTAATTGTCATTTTGCCAGAATTCTTAGATAGGTAAGTTATATGAAAAATAAAAACAACATGGAGAAAAATGTGCTCCCCTAAGGCTTTACATAACTCAGGTGCTACACATTTCAAAACGGAAATATTTATGCAGCGTGATATTGGCTCAATATCAGCAGAAACAGAATTTAATTGAGAGAATTTTTGTCTATCCCTAGTAAACATAACAAATCTCCCAAAATGAAAACACTAATATCTTAAGTATTAAGACAATATTAGCTTAATATGACCAGCCCAGACATTATGATTTCACACTCGTATTTAAAATGGAAATCAAACATTGCCACAGGTCAAATTATATAGTGTTAGCTTAGTCTCAGTTTTCATACTTTGTGTCAATAATCTATCCGAGCCTGGGAAAATTTTATTTCTACACGATTGTCCATTTTCATTAAATCCCAGGTACACATCCACTGAGATAAACAAGGCCCGGGTATAAATCAAATGTGTGAATCAATTCATTAACCTTTCATTAACATGATTAGTGAACAGTTGAAATTTCAATATGTAAAAGGTTAAAGTTTCCTTAACTTAATGATTTGTTTAGTTGGATCAAAAGAAATCAATGAAAGAAGTTACAACATCAATGACTATGGAGGATACCAATATTTCAATAAATAGCAATAGTGACCTTGACCTAATTAAGCAACAGCCACTTAGAAGAGAAATTGCTAGAGTTTGGGCATACATTACCCGGATTACTCTAACCTCATCTTAATAAAATACTGTATATAGAACAAATTTCAATCTTTTTTCAATAGGGTAAAAACAAAAGGTGGGCTAGAGTTTGATTTCAACTTCATAACACTCTGCAGAGAGTTTTATGCGAGGGCAAATGAAATCCAGGGCGAACATTTCCCCATATTAACGGACACAAAACTAAAATGGCTGTATTTACTTCTTAATATACTGGGATAATCTCGGAAAGAATTTTGAAAGCCTTAAATAAAGTTGCACAGTCAGCTTTGAATAAATCATATGTAGACTATCCTGACCATGCCAAAGACAATATACCATAAATAACTGTGTAAGATTTATAATGAAAATCCCACAAAGCTTTATAACCTCACACAATAAACAATACTTGTGATGGACAAATGATGAAATCTACAGCAAAACACAGACTTAATGTCAAGGAAAAACACATAGTTTATGTAGGAGAACTGACAGGAAATTACCATAGATTTGAGAAACAGCAAAAATTCTCTATGGTTACTCGCCTTGTAAATAAAAAGGAAAAAAAAACATCTGAAATGCAATGTTATATGGCTTTCACCTGGGTGTTCAGCTTTCTCTTTCATTAGAATTATTTCATAGTAAATCTTACCTAGTGCTAGTATTATCATCATATGTAGACAAGTAAATATACACTCAACACTAGAACCCTTTCTGAAATCAACCATAAATATATCTCAGTCCAAAATAGTGTTTAGACTGAGACAATCGCTGAAAACGTAACAGCAAGTAGAAACAGACAATTTGAAAGATGCAAGACTTGGACAATTAATTGTGCTAAGACTATGTCAAATAAACAATTGTAAGATTTGAAAAAAAAAGCTTCTTAAACACTGATGAGACAATCTTAATAAGCATTAAACCATAGCCGTTAAGTCTCAAACCAAACGCTGTCTACTGACATGTCCATGCTAACTTCAGCCAATACACAACCAGACATGTTTTATTTTCCAGACTTCATGGTTTCTTTGACTTGATGTGTAACATGATGAAGAACAAACAAAACCTGCCATTTGTGAGCAGTCGTTCAACATGTAATTATAAGTGTTTTAAAACAGAATCCCATTATAATTGAAATGTTGTTCAATATCCCAAACAGGCTATTCTTTTTACTGAATGATGTTTCCAACCTTTCCAAACAGTTTTAAATACATCATCATGATTTAAGGCAATGTCAATTTTGATAGTTTGAATTCTAATTTATTTTCACAACAGAATTTTGTATAATTTGAATGGATTTAACAACGTGATTTAATTTTATTTTTGTTCCAACATGCCAAACGTTTCCCTGACCTACAAAGCACTATTTACCGTTAAAGGGTAATTACAGATCTGTTATAAACAGTCCCAGAAAAGCTTTAATTGATATCAACTACCCATGTTTACACTCTTTATAGGCAAACACAGAAACAATAAATTCAAATTGTAAATTAGATATTTTGAAAAAAGGCATTTTTCCTCTTATTTCTATGTTTCATAGTAATTTAAGTTAAATGATCATTCTACTGAACACTATCACATGACATAATTGCTTGCAGAATTTAGTAGGAGCCAGCTAACAGGAGGGTCTTTAGTCAATATACATATCTCTGAAATTGTATATAAGCTTGCATTTAAACTTCATGTCACAAGAAACATGTTTGTGAAACAATTGTATGTCCCTATTCTAGCTTTAATTGAAAATTTAGCCAAAAAGTAAAAATTGGAAAATGGCTGTTTTCTTGCATACATTTATACACCATACCATTTAACAATTATCTGAATATTTATGTTGCTGAGAAAATATGCAGGATATATTTTTTATAGCTGTGGAAGTTCACATCTTTCCCAATATCCATTAGAGTCCAATCTAGCCTTCTAGCTGTCACCACTGGCCACACATTCTGTCTGACAGAACAGTGTACATAAGTCTGACAGAATGGTGACACCCACAATATAAATTCTCTGTACACAGATTTATCAAGCCAGTGTGGTAATTTTCATTCAGCAGGTAGTATCCTGTCAACTCCTTGGCCAAATGTAGAATATTAAAGTATAAATTGATCTGATAGCAACTGATAATGTTGATAAAATCTGACAAATGGGTTAAAAACTTCAGCCAGTTTCAACATGGTCTGGAACAGAGATATAAAAACATACATTTTTGTCCTGCCAAGTCCGACACCTTCGTAAAGACCAGAGGCATTGACTGTCATATTAATTTTTCACTCTGACAACCAAAATATTTCAAATTTATTTAAATTCCTTGCATAAACTTGTGTCTGTGTTTCATCTTCATTAATTAAAGGTAGACAGTAGAGACAACACAATTTTAAGAGACACGCTGAACAAATACTAATATCGAAATTTTTTTATCAAAATATTGCAAATATATATTGATAAACCTCTAGAATTACTACTTGTTTCATGACATTCTGGGGGGTATATCCACCTGAAAGATCTAGATAACGATAACCAATCATTTATTAATTTGATAAAATGATTTTATGATTTTTTATGAGATCTTTCAAGCTTTAGCTTATTATAACATTTTCATGAACTTCAACAGTTTTAAAATTCCTTCATAGCTTATTGTCTCCCCTTCCCAGCCAAATGAATTACTCAGTAATTTCCCCATGCACAGCTTATGTAACATTTATCAATCTTGATAAGATCAGTTTCTCTATATTACAATATCAACTTAAACACTTAATTAGCTTTTTTTTATAACTACATAGATGAGTTATCTCTGCTATTTTCCACAGTTATCTCCCCTATATATCACAGTTAATTCCCCTATATATTACCAGCTAAATACAGCTTTGGTGAGTTATCTCCAATTAACATCTCTGATCAATTACAATACAAGATCATGATACCATGACTTTAACAGTCAGATTAAGTGTGTAAACATGATGAGACACAATCAAATTTTTGTGCATTATTACACTGGCATACCTTACATTTTCCATAGAAAACAATACATAAGATTAACTAGGAGTGGTGCTCTCAAAATCTATCACAACGCCTGAAGAACAAACCTGAAGCAAGATAACTATTATAACAGAGCTCCACAAGGCAGTGTCATCTCTCTGCCATGTTCTTACCTTGATTAGTTATAATAACCTTCCCTGCCGTGCTGGATGCACAATGGTTTTGTAATTGCGCATTGTGATGTAACCTCAAAAGAATGTTAAACAAAAGACATTAAAGATACCACCAAAGATTATATATCCTATTTGGAGATGAGCAAAAGAAAAACACTTTCTGAAACCTCTACAAATACACTATTGTTAGGTATCTGTTCTGATTATCTCCCCTTACAGCAACTCTGTATACCTGATGACCTTTATCAGGAATCTCTCCATTATTGCATACAAAGTGACTATTTTATCCGTCCATCATCTTAATATCTTAGTTCAACCTAAGCAGGTTTACAGCATAATAGAATGAATTCAGTAAGAATTTGAAATATTTCAAGGCAAAGCAATTAAAACGAGTACAGTTATCAATTAAGTCTTCCTGCAGTCAAGTGTCGGTTATATACAAATCTAATTAAAGAACCTAAAATCAGATTATTTGTATAACAAATGGTTTTCAGGGATACCTTAATGTGATTATTTGAACAGAAAAACAACATACACTGCAGAAACTGCTAATTGAATCTTTCATGATTCCTACAATTTGTCTTCTTCTATACGGGCACTGCTTTTTCTGCCATGAAGTATTCATATTCACTGTAACTGCATGCATTGTTTTAAGGGACAGATAAGAAACAGAATAAAATGACATACACATATATATATATATATATATATATAGCGCATTATGAAGTTGAGGAAATCGGGCTATGTGAGACCACTGATATAACAACATATAAAATAGAAAGCCTTCAACACACAATACTGATTTGAAACTAGAAGAAATAGAAAATAGTACAGATTAATATATATCTGAAGGATATTTTACAAAATTCATCTATATATTGAATATATACATATATACATCTGTACTATCTTCACATTGTAACAAAAAGTGATTTTTTTTATTTCAAACCATTTTCTTTAAACAATATTGATCATCTATATGTTACCTCCAAGAGGTTTTAGACTGTCATTTAATATAAATCACATAAAAGGTATGTGAACTGTCAGTCAACAACTGGAGCTAAATGAAATCAGCTGGTGCACCTTCCTGTATGTAAAACCATACCACTCAACAGACGTCGCAGTCTGTTCTGCATGTGCTGGCAGTCCTCCACTCATTAAGCTTGGACACATTACATAATTCTTTAGAAAATATTTTGACACTTTATGCATTTTGTATATCATTCATAGTCCTTGCTGTGTTTAAGTTTTTTGTTTAATACATTTAAATTAACATAATTTTACACATAAATGATATGAAATTACAAACCAGAAATTTAATGTTGGACAGATATTACTGGTTATGTATTGCAATACATATTTTTGTAGACACCAGTTTAAAATGTAATTCCTGTGTGGTATATATAAATCTTTGCAGGTACATGTAATTTCTGTTTGGATCTCTGTAGGTACATGTAAATTCTGTTTGGATCTTTGTCGGTACAACATGTAACTTCTGTTTGGATCTCTGCAAGTATGACATGTAACTTCTGTTTGGATCTTTGTAGGTACATGTAATTTCTGTTTGGATCTCTGTAGGTACATGTAAATTCTGTTTGGATCTTTGTAGGTACATGTAAATTCTGTTTGGATCTCTGCAGGTACATGTAACTTCTGTTTGGATCTCTGCAGGTACATGTAACTTCTGTTTGGATCTCTGCAGGTACATGTAAATTCTGTTTGGATCTTTGCAGGTACATGTAAATTCTGTTTGGATCTTTGCAGGTACATGTAATTTCTGTTTGGATCTTTGCAGGTACAACATGTAATTTCTGTATGGTATATGTCTTTGTAGATAACTCAGACCAATTACCGGGTATTGAAAACATCAAAGTTGTGTTGATTGAACTGGTAGATCTGGTGGCAACTACAAGTAATATTAACCAGCAGTGGTTGTGATTTGTCTCCCTTTTCAATTATAAGTGATTCTTTTGACAACCCTTTGCACCTGTGAATTAGTATCCAGTATTTACCTTAACTTTTAAATAGAAATAAAATTGTATTGAAACGTTCTCATAATCTGATATTTCAGATTCATCTAGGCAGTTGCAAGTGCCAAAGAATTGTGATATTTTACCAAGAGATCAAGGCGTAAAATTTGTGATGATACGAAAACCTCTTCTATAATCATTCCTTGTCTGGCTACTGAAAGACTGTGAAATATCTTTCTTAATAAAACTAATTAAATTGTTTTTGTACCCCCATGTGACCTCAGAGTAGTATGTTGCCCCCTTTGGGTACCCCACATGTTCTGTGTGTGGCTGTTCCATCAACACAATGCCCCCTGCATGTTATAAGCACACTAGCCAGACACCACTACAACAATCTGTAAGTGTTTTCCTCTTAAATTGCCTGCACTCTGACTTTTCTGAAAACAAACAGGGCATAAATCTAAGGGCAGGTACAAGGTTACAATAAAACTATCAGAACTTAAAAATTACATTGTTAATCAACTCGTTTGTACCTGACCAGCTAGAAATAATGCTTATTGTTCTCACAGAAACAAATAGGGACAAAACATCTTCTTAAACTGTCTGATTCACAATAAAGATATGAGTAATAGATAAAAAGATTTTTTTCTGTCACATTTTTCTGCCTTAAGAAATGAGACACAGAAGGGTATCAAGCTGACTATGCTCTAGGTAAGTTGATGTTTCAGCTATCAGAATCATAGTGAAAATGAACACTTGGTACTCCAGATAATGATATGTTCTGTGTCACAGTATCAACCTGAAGTAAGTTACGAGGTATGTGACTTCTCTCTTCCAGCCATTGTTTACAATGATCAGTTTTGAAATTGAGAAGATGTTTTTTGACAAATAATCCCGATAATATTTCTTCCAGACTGGCAATAAATTTTGATAACATTTCAACTTGTCCATATATATTGCTGGTAACCTTTCAATTCTTTTCTAAAGACAACATGACTTTTTCAGGTGTAGTTGTACAAGGCATTCTGCAAGGAAATAAGACTGGCCTAAAGCCTGTTTTTCAACCACACCTACTTGACATTTTTTTTAATTATCAGTGAGATATTTAAGGTGCTGTATACCTTATATACAAAGACAGTGCGAGTCAATTGCCCTCATTAGCAACAATTAAGAGATAAAATATTGAAGATAAAAACAAAATCCAAGCCAATTCAACATGTTGTACTAAAATATGTCAGCATACCTACTAAAGTATATTGTTCCCTATTCATTGGAGGTGTGTAACAAGAGTATTTACATAATCTAAGTGTCTCTAAGTTTACAGTAAGGAAGTTATACAGAAATGATTATGTTTTCATCCATGCTCTGAAACACATTTCACCTTTGTCCCATTTTCCTGTGACCTCACCAGCAATGCTTTCCTTATTTTTCTCTAATGGCTTACAAAGAAAAAAATAACTGTCCATAGTTATACTGCTAAATACCCTGATATCAAAAAATATATATTTTGCCCAATGTTATTCACATATCACTGACAATTTAATGCATTGTCTCTTGTAGATCTACACACAGTTGATTATGTCAGACCATGATATATGTTGTAGTGTTTCAGGGGTCCCTATACATTGGCACTGTAATTTGACAGTTAAGTGGTCAACTACAGGATTTAGAGAGCATTAAAGTCCTATATATATATGCACCAATACAATTTTCTATCAATAAAGATAATTTTCCATCCAAAATTTGTTATTGCAAGTTAAAATTTCTCAGAGATAAAAGATCAGACAGGTTCAAAATAAACATGAATCATGTAATATCCGGTAAGGTGATGATACTTCAAAAGTCTGTCCGTCACTCAAATAAAAATCTTTAACATTCTCAAAGAGGCCGCTTAAAATCCAAAAAAAATCAGAACAAAATATATCTTCTGAAGCTGAGAACATTACTATATTCCAATAGGCTCATTTTGCTTCGGATAGTTTTTTCCTCTTGCAAGTTTATTGAAATTAAAATTTTGACATTTCTTTTCAATCAATTTTTATTTTCCTCAGTCACCTCCTAAGGTTCAAACTTCAGACTCTTCATATTTTAGTATAGTAATTAACATGTCCAAGAAGGACCAAACAGCTATATGATGCTGTTTACTTAATTCTTTGGTTCTTCTGTATCTGATTCTGATTTTTAATTAAAGATATAATTCACTGTCTTTTGTAAAATATTTAAAACCTGTCTACCCAAACTTATAACTCTTGACAATGTAACCAGATTAAAATTGCCAAACTATAAATAACTAATGTTATACCTGCAAAATATAACCAGGTTTTCATAGAACTGCTAAAATTGTTACCAAATTATACAATGTACAAGTACAGTACAAATCATACTGCATCATCTTTTTCATAATTATAATCAATTTCTAGTTTATATAAGAATAACAACCAATTTAAGGAGAAAATAATTTACTCGTTATGCTACTACAACACCTATATTCATTTCTGAAGTATAAAAATAGGCTGTGACAACTCTGTGGGTAGAGCAGTGACATGAATGAGACATCAGGTAAAGGTTCAATGTTCCCTACCCATGTGTTTACCAGGAACCTGGAGAATAGACCTGTCTGTACTGTCATGGTTGTGTACTTGGGCCTTCTGTATGTTGTTCAGTGAGGCAACCATCAGCTAATTACAAGAAGACTCCACCATATAACATCCCTTATCTGTTCACAGAGCAATAAACTCAATGAACAAACACTCAAGGTACTACTGTGTTACATCTGTCTGTGCTAAAACCATGTTAACCATCAATTTAACCTGGTTATGACTTTGTTCAATCTTCTCAACCAGGTGACAAACAACCATGTTAACCATCTATTTAACCTGGTTATGACTTTGTTCAATCTTCTCAACCAGGTGACAAAATTTTGATCTACCAGTCTTATCTCCCCAATTCAGTACCTAGAGCTTGAATATGTAACCATTAGCAATATCCTCCGTTACACCACCAGAAAAATCCAACAATACTGTGGAGACACCTTACAACCAGCCATGTCTATGTATAAGGATGTGGTGTACCTGTCAAGCACTTGATGCACTTTTGTTAATTTTAAAGGAAACTGAGCTGTATTGAAATTGTCAGAATGCTGAAATATTAGACAAGCTGTTTATTTATGTGGGGAGTTTGCTATGAATCATTTGGTCTTTCTTGTAATAGACACCATTTTAGAACTCATTTAAACTCTCCAAAACAAAAAATTTGGCAGAGGGATTTTCGTCTGTCAACCATTAAATCAATGTAATAAATATTAGTCATCTCCAATATCACCTAAAGATTTGATAAAACTGGAGGTTAAAGACCCTAAAACATAACATCCTCATCATGTGGTATCTCAGTTCTAGAAATAGGATCCCAGTGTACTAAGAATCACCATACTAGTCTTCAGTTCTAGACACTCGGTCAAAATGACAATAAATATACTAAAAATATTTACTCCTCATCAGACAACTCTCAAGTTCTAGAAAAACTGTCAAACTAACTGAACTAAAAATGTTTACTGATCAGACAACTCTCCAGTTATAGACACTCTGTCAAATAAACTATACTAAAAATATTTACTCATCAGACAACTCTCCAGTTACAGACACTCTGTCAAATTAACTATAGAAAAAATATTTACTCATCAGACAACTCTCCAGTTATAGACACTCTGTCAAATTAACTATACTGAAAATATTTACTCATCAGACAACTCTCCAGTTATAGACACTCTGTCAAATTAACTATACTGAAAATATTTACTCATCAGACAACTCTCCAGTTATAGACACTCTGTCAAATTAACTATACTAAAATATTTACTCATCAGACAACTCTCCAGTTATAGACACTCTGTCAAATTAACTATAGAAAAAATATTTACTCATCAGACAACTCTCCAGTTATAGACACTCTGTCAAATTAACTATACTAAAAATATTTACTCATCAGACAACTCTCCAGTTATAGACACTCTGTCAAATTAACTATACTAAAAATATTTACTCATCAGACAACTCTCCAGTTATAGACACTCTGTCAAATTAACTATACTGAAAATATTTACTCATCAGACAACTCTCCAGTTATAGACACTCTGTCAAATTAACTATACTGAAAATATTTACTCATCAGACAACTCTCCAGTTATAGACACTCTGTCAAATTAACTATAGAAAAAATATTTACTCATCAGACAACTCTCCAGTTATAGACACTCTGTCAAATTAACTATACTAAAAATATTTACTCATCAGACAACTCTCCAGTTATAGACACTCTGTCAAATTAACTATACTAAAAATATTTACTCATCAGACAACTCTCCAGTTATAGACACTCTGTCAAATTAACTATACTGAAAATATTTACTCATCAGACAACTCTCCAGTTATAGACACTCTGTCAAATTAACTATACTGAAAATATTTACTCATCAGACAACTCTCCAGTTATAGACACTCTGTCAAATTAACTATACTGAAAATATTTACTCATCAGACAACTCTCCAGTTATAGACACTCTGTCAAATTAACTATACTAAAAATATTTACTCATCAGACAACTCTCCAGTTATAGACACTCTGTCAAATTAACTATACTAAAAATATTTACTCATCAGACAACTCTCCAGTTATAGACACTCTGTCAAATTAACTATACTGAAAATATTTACTCATCAGACAACTCTCCAGTTATAGACACTCTGTCAAATTAACTATACTGAAAATATTTACTCATCAGACAACTCTCCAGTTATAGACACTCTGTCAAATTAACTATACTAAAATATTTACTCATCAGACAACTCTCCAGTTATAGACACTCTGTCAAATTAACTATACTAAAATATTTACTCATCAGACAACTCTCCAGTTATAGACACTCTGTCAAATTAACTATACTGAAAATATTTACTCATCAGACAACTCTCCAGTTATAGACACTCTGTCAAATTAACTATACTGAAAATATTTACTCATCAGACAACTCTCCAGTTATAGACACTCTGTCAAATTAACTATACTGAAAATATTTACTCATCAGACAACTCTCCAGTTATAGACACTCTGTCAAATTAACTATACTAAAATATTTACTCATCAGACAACTCTCCAGTTATAGACACTCTGTCAAATTAACTATACTAAAATATTTACTCATCAGACAACTCTCCAGTTCTAAACAAACTGTCTAACTAACTGTACTAAATTTTTTTACTAATCAGACAAGCCTCAAGTTGTAGACATTCAATGGAACAATCTGTACCAACTAAAATATAGAATGTAGCCCTCATAAGGCTACTTCTGATCAGTTCTAGACACTGGATCAACTATATTGTACTAAAATACATTATTACTTATCAAGTGAGATCTCCAGCTCTAGGGGCTATTTGTAACTCTCCAGTTCTAAAAAACCCTGCCTGTCCCGAGGTATGTCAGCGATGCTTTACTCAAACCAATGAGGTAAAAACTGATCAAGTATTAATTGACAGATGACAGACAACACATACCCTGGCATATTGAAATATTTTGCCGCAGTTTGCAGTTGGAAAACAACTGTCAATCTCAACTACAAAGTATGCCACATGCATTAGTGACAGTACTATCAGACTTACAGGTTCCTCATTTAGGCCTGAGTGAAAAATGGAAATATTTGCCAAGTCTAGCAAGCAATATTTGTGAAATTTGCATATGGCCGATCTCAAAATATGAATAAGTTTCAAATTAACATATGACAATGAATGGATAAATTTTCAGATTATTCATATATCATATAAATATATACATTACACTGTGAATTCTGCCTGATTTGAAATTTGATTAATTGTTATAGCTTGTAAAAACAACAGATTTTACACAGAAATGTTACTATCAGCATATTCTGACTGGAGCTGAACCTGATTACAAATTCTGCAATATGGATTAGCAACTCTGTGACACGTTTCATATTTCTGACAGCTCTACTTATTAGCGACAAACTGTACCGTCACTAAACCGTAACAGGAAAACACTATCATGATTTTGTACTGGATAAACTAAAAACATTGATGAATGTATATGTTGCTGTAAGTAGAAAATCCATATTGCCCCCACAACGTTCAGACAAAAACAGGATGGCCAGTATATGATAAATATCATCCCCTGTCAAACTTTCTCCCCTGTCACTGGGGATGCAGAGATCTGTAAAAGCAATAGGATGCCCACCCACACTTTTTAGCTTGTTAATTAATTTTCACACATGTAAAAGTGTTTCTAAAGCATTGTCATCCTATTTCAAATCAGGTACCAGTTTTTTTGTTATCTACATGTACGTATGTACCACTATTAATGAAAAGGAAGTTTTTTTTATTAAAAAGTCAAATTGCCGAGTTATATTCCCTTAAAAAGTGTCCTGTGGATGAAAGTTTGCAGAAAATAAAATGACTCTTTAATTCTCTCGCTTTCTGGGGCTCAGTGGTACCATTCTATGACCTAAGGGCATTTCCTGACACAAGGTGACCCCAATTGACCCTGTCAGCTCCTCCGGTGTCCATGTCCATAATTAAAAGCTGTACATGAACCCTTTATGCATCTTCTAATCTGTTAATTTTAAAAACCCACTGTCAGTTTCTGTGATGGTTTTCATCATGATTCCTATCCAATCTTCACCCAGACAAATCCACCAGATTAGAATATAAAACGCTGTTGTGGAATCATTCAAATTGACCTTCAGAGATTTATTTACGACTAATTCCTTAAAACTGTGTGTACTAAAATACTGAATTGTTTATGTAAAATTTAAAGTTGCAATGATTAATGGAGGAGATTGTATTTACCCATCATGATCCTATTTTCATCGTTTTAGACACTAATACTCTTAGATGACATTTTAATTCTAAGACAATCTTTTACACATAAGATTATTTTCTAAACATTTCATTCCATTTGCTGTCATTCTGACATAAAAGAGTACAACAATGTCTAGCCGCTAAACACATTTTTTATAAGTATCTCTCTTACAATCTACATCTTTCAATGTAATAACAAATTCTATTGTTTACATAATAGAGCAAATTTTCAAATAATTAAACTGAAAAAGCAATTAATATGGTTATAAATATGTTTTTTTTTGGTAACTTCTCTATGATATTGTAATCTGCTGTGTCCTGCACTAATCCAAAATTCCTTTAGGAGCAGCTGGAATTCTGTAAAGTCCAAAATCTTGTTTGAAGGTACTACTTATCTTACGAGGGGAGGGAAGGAGTCGACCAACAAGAGTGTAAGCTTAAGTCAAGTTGTGTTATACAGGTAAATCAATATTTATAAAGCATGATATAATAATAAAAAAAATCTATGATTTTGTCATAATGAAATATATAGTACTTTATACCCAACAAATTATAAAGAGCTGGCCTTAATTCAGGTATGTTTTAAGTAAAATTTTGTGGAGTTGACAATGCTTCCAAAAAACAGCCCTTATGAGGCCACGTAATACTGACACCAAACCTTTAAATCTGGTCAACCCTGAAATGAATTGTGATTGTTGGCAATTTAAAAAGGCTAAACAGGGAATAAATCAGCATGCTTTCTGAGATAATCTAATTAATTTATTGAGGTAATTATACAGGTGCTATGTAACAATCTTCAAGCAATTAAGATAGATGTGTAGATCAGAGCAGTGAAATGTGTGAGAATGTGAAATACTAACAGAATTCTGACAGGCTCCTCCCACATCTATTGAATGTACCCTCCTCTCCTGGAGGGTCAGAGTCTCATAGCACTTTCAACTAACAGCATTTTCATCATGATCATAATTTATTGAGACTTTTTAATGAAGATATTTCAAAACTTCTTGAAATTTATTGAAGTGAAAAATGTCATGATTATCTGAATAAGAGTTCAAAACAGATTATAGTATACTGAAAACTTCTGGTGGTTTTCAATTCTAACATTCTAGTGATCCAATTTTGATAAAAATTAACAGAGCTTTAAAATCTAGACCGAAGACAGGCAATAAGATGTGGAATTCAACCGATCATCTAAGCTTCTACTTGCTTCAAATTCCTTACAAAGCAGTCACGTTCCATTTGTGTGTGAAATAAAAATTCAACCATTTGGAACTCCGAATGTAAAGTTGTATTTCATTAACATATACATAGAAAGCCCTCAACAAATGCCCAAAGCTAATAACTCTTATATCCATTTTTAAAAATGTACAGAACAGTGTTTTTGAAATAGCACAATTTCCAAACATAAAACTCCCACGTGTCTATAACTACTCAACTTGATTTTTAAAAATGTTGGTCCTTATACCAACAACTTAAAGAATAATTGATAAACAAAGATTACACTTTAGAATCTCCTCACATGGAACTCCCATTTTGTTTTATCTGAAAACAGAAATTTATCATTACTGTTAAGAAAAAATCCACTTGACTTGTGAAATGATAATCCTCATAGCATACAAACATCCTTGTGACCAGGACTAAGGTCACTCTAAAAATGATGTCACATTTCAATTTAATCGACCCAGCTGTCACTCAGCAGGTTTTATCTTAAGTGGCTACCATTAAAGTATTTCATCAATGTTGACACAGATGAGCATAATCTCCTCACTTGGGTACAAATGTCCCCATGCTTTCTGATAAATATCCACTACCTTATGATCGCATGGCTTAAACATGTACTTCTAAAGCTTTCTACAAATACGTTGAAATATCAAAACCATTCTTACATATACTTAAATAGCTTGACTCTGAAATGTATTGCAACATTTACAAATTTTTAATTTTCTTTTTTTCTTTCCTGACAATATATTTATAAAAAGATTTACTGGTACATATTGTAAAGTGCTCCAGTAACACACCTATACAACTTTATCTTATATCAGCACATAGATAAAATGTTAATCTCAAAGTAATCATTATTTTTATTTGATATATGTACCGTACTGTGTAGTTCCATTCAATAAAAGGAAATATTGGCCCCTCCATCATACCGCTGATCATCAAGAACCAATTTGAGCTTGAAACAGTAGGAAAAACAAGCTGTGTAATCTTACAGACAGAACATCTGGCTGAGATAGTACTATTTTATCTGTTTATAAGGAAATGTAGTTCTCATTTTTATTACCATCTAGTCATGAAGACAACATTCGATGACTAGTAGAAGCACTGAAGCAGTTTTGTCTTATCCTCTATTATGGCTTTATCTACTTTTTTCTCTGCAAGCATCACCTTATACTGGCCACTAAGAAGTTATGTCACAGACCATACCACATGTGGAACATTCCTGTTTTAGCGTGGCTAATGTATAACCTTGCTGTAAATTTAAAGGGTAAAAGCAGGTCATTTCAATCTCACTACTTTACAGGCAAACATGACTTGTAAAAGTTGAACGAAACAGTAATTAAAGCAATGAGGTATATTGACATCAAATTTAACAGGTCATCATGGAAAATCCAATGTCTTATAGTTAATAAAGATATACACGTGAACAGGAAGTGAAGAGCTGTAAATGACAAAATTATGAAATGAGAGAATATATGTGTGAAAATCAGGACATGCAGAACATGCATACAAGAATTATTGAGATCCTGCAGTCAAGTACCCAAAAAACCCAATAGTAAATCTGACCTTGAACTTGACATCTACATACGCCCATAAGGAATCAAATACCTTGAATTGAATGAACTTGAACTTGCCATTTAAACAATCTTGATGTTGTGGATAGTGATTGTGACCTTTAAATTTTTTAACTTTACATATTGAATACAAACATATCAAAACTAAATCTTAAATTCACAAAACATATAGAGAACTGACCTTGAACTTGAAATATCATGTATTACAATGTACCTGTAAAGTAACATTGTGATTCAAACCTTGATTCTTAACTGATATGAATATTATTCATTTTGGTTTTCAAAGAGCACAAAAAGGCCACAATTTTTCAAGACTGTACAAGCCATACAGGTGAATAGCACCCTTCAATACAAAATTAGAATTTACAGAAGAGTCAGATTGTGAATTACACTGCAGCACACATCTGTTTTGTCCTTCTAGGACTTGACAGTGATGTTAAGCGCCTAAATTTTATAACTTTGGAGGTGATGAAGAAAAATCCAGAGTGGTTGTAATAAATGTCAAAACAGAGAGGGGAGGTGCACTATACCGCATAATTCAATAAATTGTGTAATTTTCAAATTTCTGATAATTTTAAAAGAATGTCAAGTACGTTGTATGTGTAATATTCTAAACCATGCCACTGTTCACACTTAAGTGTGGCATGCAGGATTTGACATTTTTAAAGACAGAATTTGTAAATTGCATGTGAATTCTTCTTCCAGCTCATTGTCCTAATGAAGGACATCAATATATTACAGCCTTAGCTCTGAGAACTGAGATTTATAAGTCAATACTGTTTAGGTTCCAAAATTCTTCATTCAATTATTTTTGGTTTCATTTCAAGTGTTTTAATTTGGCAATGGTTTGTAAGTCTGCCGGAAAAACAATAAAACTTAGTGTAGGGATAGAGACTTGTTTAAAATAATATCTCCCAAGTGAGCACAATAGCTAACTGCTGAATTAATGCATTTAGTATTCTACAGCTGAATGATGTAGTACTTCTACACAACATTAAATATAAAAATCAATACAAAATAAAGATTTGACTCATCAAAGAAAGCAGTCTGCTAACTACTTGATTCTAATCACAATAATCAGTACCATGTGTAGTTTTAATTTTTTTATGGGTAAATATAATGGTGATGCTAAAAATCTTTTATTTGAAAAATGAAATTTTATAATCAGACATTACAAATGTAAAGTGATTTTGTAACTAGACCAAAACAATACTTAACTGTATACTGCATGTATATAGTTTTCATAATTCTAACATGCATTAATGTTACTATCTTAAAAATGTGTCTGTTTAACATCAATATAAACCTGCTGTTTATATACATCCTGCAATAATTAGCACCAATATAATACTTCTAACTCAAAGTCAAGTGGTTAGCTTAACTTGAGGACAATGAAACAGTTTTAGTTTACAATTTTACTGGGGAGTAATATATATGGACGGGCTTATTACTAGGCATGGGCTTACTACCAGGCATGGGCATACTACCAGGCATGGGCATACTACCAGGCATGGGCATACTACCAGGTATGGGCTGATTATCAGGCATGGGCTTATTATCAGACATTGGCTTACTATCAGGTATGGGCTTATTATCAGACATTGGCTTACTATCAGGCATGGGCTTATTATCAGACATTGGCTTACTACCAGGTATGGGCTTATTATCAGACATGGACTTATTGATGTATAAATACAGTGTTAAAATGGTATATTTCATTGATACAGATAGATTGAAGTTATTATTCTCTGTGGTCAAACCTCTGAGTGACAGGTATTTGTTATCATTCATTTTTTCAATTCTACGATTGGTAAGCAACATATTTAACTGAATTTATTTGTAAATATCTCTTACTTGTGTTTGAAATTATTCTATGTAATGTCAGATGCAATACAGGCCCTACAGGTCCTTTTTTTAATATAGTCCAATCAAAATGACGCTAACAGTTGAACTTTATCTGGAATATCTAAGTCTTGCGACTACATTTATATGTTTCACCTGTATTAAATTTGTGACCACAATAAATCAACCGAGAATGATCTATGGTGAACATGACAAATCATTTTGATCCCACATTGATTAAGTTCTCAAACATTTGGAAATTAATTCAATAAACATTATCATAATCATTAAGCATAATAAATTTGATTTATTAATTTATATTCCGATGTTTATTTATCAAAGAAATAACTATTGTACCTAAAGAACTTATAATACTCCTATACTGCTGGAAATCATTCCATTTTTTCTGCTTACAGAGGAGTATCCTCCTCCCTGAAGGCCGACTGTGGACATCATTTTACAGAAGAACTCAATCTATTTGTTATACAGGAAAAATCAGCTAACACTTCAAACCGTGTGTTCTGATAATTCAACAAACACGCCAACATACATCTACCTCGATGGAGAACTCATCATATTTACTGAAAGTTCACCTCCATTAATGCAAGTCTGCTAAAGTGACAAGACTTCATAGTTTAAGTAGGTAAAAAAAATCCTGTAAGACGTTTTCTCGATTTCTTGTGTTCCAATTAACACAATAGATATGTGTGAAAGAGTGGTATTTTGACATCGCTGATGACAACTAGATCTCACAGCCAACATCATAAGAACAGAGTTGAGGGTTACTCACTTACAAAATAGCAGCACTGGAGGAACTTACAGGGCCTCCAATCCACTATACAGGATAAACCCGATATCATCAGTACCCTTCCCATTAGTGTGGCTAAACCTCTTCTCAAAAGCACCCCTCCCATTAGTGAGGTCTAACCTTTAAATGGTAATGATTCTCTTAATCACATCAGCTTTTGTTCCTCACTCCTGCAAAAAGTGAAAACATCAGGTGTGTTCTGAAAGATGAACAAGGAAATAAATACGAAATGCCTGCTTTTATAATTATCTAAATTTTCTCAAACAGTTTAATCTGAAGATGGAGATCTCCTGCTCAAGATACCAAAATAAGTTAGAGTTCTGTATTTAATTTTCTGACATATTTTTTGAAATGATCTCTTTTGAAAGGTTTTGATGCTATTTATGTGTAATACTCAATGAATGAATGCATGTACACTTCTAATAATATATACACTTTTCTTTCAACTTTTGTTTATACTGATATAATGTAACATTTCTACATACATACCTTTCTTTGGACTCTACTTGTAATCATATGGATCATGTGTTTATGGACTTTAATGATGATTTCAAAGTTCATAAACATATGTATGTAATTTAAGCATATTTCATCCTAGAATATATCAAAATAAATACATACATTTACCTGGCTCTTCTATATACATTACATATCTGCATTATTAGTGTATAACATTCTTATGATCTTTTGATCAAGAGCACTTCACAAATATTCAGTCCCCTAGATATGTTTTTTTATGAAAGGAAGGCATATGAATGTCAGCATTAGTCCTCAGAGGTCACAATTTCAAGGAAATAGGATGGAAACATGAAGGTCCAAGCCAATCATTTGGGTATTACCAGTAGTTTGTAATTCTTTTATGCATTTACCTTACATATGTATGTACACAAAGGGCAATTACTCTGCAAAATTATCAGCATTATGATATTCAAAGCTTCAGTCAATAATACAAATATTCATAACTAAACACATCACAGTGAGTAATTCAAACCTGTACAAATATAATGATCATAATCACATACATTCTGTGGTATTTGAATATTTTCTGAAAAATTCATGATTATCTGCCTGAATTTTTTAAAATTCATAATGACATACAATAAAAGAACATTGACTGTTCAATGAAGAGACCCTCTTGCTTTCAGTATCAATCATAATATTCTACAAATATATTTCCAATATGAAAATCTTAATCCCACCTCTGACAGGAAAAACTTCATGACAGTGTCGATATACTTAGTCATAATCTCAGTAATGTTTGTAAGAGATAAGATATATAGAATGATTGATTTTTATTTTCGGATTTGTCAGTGACAGACAGATTGTTTGATATTTATTTATCAAAGGTTTATCACTGGTTGAAGTGAATTAAATGGCACAGTCCAGAGATAAGCAGACATATATAGGCCTTGTCATGAATTCAACCCATTTATCATAGCTAAATTCCCCTGATATACAAGCTAACATAGATATCATATCTATATCCATCTTTTTTGATTTATTGATAAATAATTTCCAGTGTTTAAAATTCCTTTCATGAGATGATGGGAAAGATCAGTTACTAGGTTTGTGTCTTTGCTAATGAATTATAATAAATTACTAATACACTTAATTTAATCAGCAAAAACACAGCATATTCTCCAATACAAACTGCCACCACTGGAGTTCGAACTAACGACCCTTCAGTCTCTAGCCAGACACTCTACTGCTCAACTACAGGGAAATTCCCACTTGTTAAGGCTTGCAAGGTGACTTGTACTCTCGACTTCTTAATTACTCCCTCCTTAAGAAATTTTTTTACCCCAAAGACAACAACAACCCAGTTTCACTATCACCAAGGAAGCATCTCAATCTCCTAGAGCTTCTAACCTTAAAGTAGTCAACAACACCAAACCTGTAATAAGGAGTAATGAAAAATACCCTGCCCCCACTGGGGTTCGAAATAGCAACCATTTGGTCTCTAACCGGACACTACTGCTTTACTAAATGGAAATTCCCACTAGCTGAGGCTCATAAGGTAACCTGTACTCTCAACTTCTACAAAAGAATAATTTCAATGTGACATAATATTGATACAATGTAATGATATCTGTACAATAAACAAGTAGGATAATCCTCCTTTACAAATCCTGCTGCCCTGGTAACGAAATAGAAAGCTAAACTATTTTAAGGCATCCAAAACATTTGTCATCTGGCACAAATGAAGATGAAACTGAAATGAAAAACGTCATAAGTAAGGAGACCTCACTACAGAAATACTGCTCTTATATAACAACATTGTTGTAGGGAATTGCTGTTTCATCAGAATAGTCCATCTGAAAGTGCAAGGGAAAAAAACCTGGTACATTATGGAACCACCTCACAAACAGGACAGATATACATAACAGGGTATTGTAGCTCCGAAACAGACAGGTCAGACAGTGGCAGAATAGTAGTTTGAATATTTTAGAAGTGAAAAGCTTAGGGGAGGAAAAGACTGGTTTTAAACCCAATGATTATGCTCAGACATGTGTGAGCACAATGATCCTCCTCACTGATCAGGCATATTTATCCCGATTGGTACTTTCCTCGTCTGCCAAGTACTGTTTGAATTTGTTCAAATCCATCTGTAGATGTATTTATCGCAAACTGTAATTCACTGATTTACCAAGTATAGTTAGTTTTAATCCAGGTGTACTTATCAAGACTTGTAATTCACTGAACCACCAAGTATAGTCAGTTTTAATCCAGGTGTACTTATCGAGACTTGTAATTCACTGAACCACCAAGTATAGTTAGTTTTAATCCAGGTGTACTTATCGAGACTTGTAATTCACTGAACCACCAAGTATAGTTAGTTTTAATCCAGGTGTACTTATCGAGACTTACAATTCACTGATCTACCAAGTATAGTTAGTTTTAATCCTGGTGTACTTATCAAGACTTATAATTCAGTGATCTACCAAGTATAGTTAGTTTTAATCCAGGTGTACTTATCGAGACTTACAATTCACTGATCTACCAAGTATTGTTAGTTTTAATCCTGGTGTACTTATCAAGACTTATAATTCAGTGATCTACCAAGTATAGTTAGTTTTAATCCAGGTGTACTTATCAAGACTTGTTTATATTTCTATCCAAACTTGTAACCCATTATTCACCACGTAAAACTGCATTAATATCCTAAATGATGACCAGGAGCATCCTGTCCTCAATATGTCCATTATAAAGTGTTTAGAGTTCTGTCATATAACAACATAAAGGACACAACATTGAAACCCAATCTCCAACTCAATTAGTTCTAAAAATTTGAGCGATTTCTATTAAAAATGGTACAGCTAACTATATCTACAAATTGAAATTTGAATGACCTAGTTTCCTTAAATTCATATTCACCAAAAAATCCTATATATAACAATTTTAAATACAAGATTTTAGCCTGAAGAAGAAACTTGTCACAATCTATCAACCAGGATAAGTTCAAAGCTTCCTACTATGTAATGCCCATCATGCTGTGATAATCCTCTGTCCACGTTTACCGACAAATCTTTACTTACCAAACAAAGCCTGTTTCTGAATTCAAAAGCATATCCAGCTTGATTTTTATTTGGATGCAAAACAAGTATCTCATGATCAATACATCTGAATGTAAAGATTTTCAGATTAGGCACGCTTTTCTTGTAGTGATAATAACAGAAATGGTTGCTATGGTGACTGATCCACACTCATGAATCAACCACTAAGTTGAAGAAACACAATGTAAATTTTTTTAGGCTTCAGAGAAACGAACATAAAACTTTTACTCCGTTGGGGGTCTTGTACATCGCTCAGGGCCTCGAATCTTGTCAGACACTTCAAATAGCAGCACAAAGTCTTTAAAATCTTGACAGCTTAACCTATATAGCAACATGTATTGATATGCCTAATACTGGTCTAAACTTGTTGTATTTTGAAATTACCTGATCAGGATAAATAGATAATTATTGATCTCACAACTTTCATAAATATTTTTAAAAATTCAAAATGCTGAGTTTAAGAAACAGACAGGTGCACTGCATTTACACAACATTTACTAATTAAATGGCCACATGGTTTACCAATAGACCAGTCATTTCAGCTGCAATCATATCAGAAGTAGATTTTAAAATAGATAAGGTAAAAAGTTCGTTGAAGTTTTCAATGCCATAAAATTGGTGATTATTTCTTTGCCCTACAAAACAGTTTTTCCCACTTTCAACATCCAACTGTTATATCTGGCTAATCATAAAAGACCTTATACCCAAGTCGTTAAGAACGCAGTTTTCCTGAAATTTAATGGAACCATTGGCTAAAACTTCTGCCCATTTCTTGCAGCAGTAGCAAAGAAGCTGATAGTCTCCCATGTTTTCTCATAAATTTGATTAAATTAAATCTATCAAGTATGAAAGCATCACATTTGTTGCGATAAGATGGTCCTTGCATTAAAATCATAGATATGGAAGTGGTGTTGTGGTAAATTTAATGATAGGATCTAGCTAAACCAGAGGCCAGCATTACAGTTTCCAGTCTAAAACAAAGATTATTTATATCAGTAAGTTAAAAGCCTATGATATAAGAAAATGTTTCCCTAATGCGACACACAATGGTGTATATGTTTGTTATAAAGCTACAGTCAATGGCTACAATTATCCTGTGTTCGTGTTGACATGAGGAATCACATTTATATCATGATCCTATGAAAACAAACATAAAAAGAAAGATAAATTACAGTGGAATACTAATTTTGAACTACAGATGTAATATAAATGAAACATAATGGTTTCTAAGTGATTGCAATATATATTTTTTGTGAATGACAAAACATCGATGGTCTTTACATATCAGTGACATGTAAAATAAGGTATCGCTAATGATACAAATTCTCTATTCCACCTTGACTATATCAAATATTAAATCAAATCAAATTTTATTTCAAAATTCTTATAGGAATTAATTAGATACTAGTGTGCTGACAAGAACGTTCTTAAAATAGTAATGGTAGCCTTGACCCTAGAACTCTGCAGTTCTAACTCATCCGAGAATGGTCCTTTATTAGTGTTATATATAAGCATTTGCTATCTACATGTACCAGTAGGGAATGATCATATGACTTAATGTACGAAACATGTATTAAACGTTGTGTAAATCAGGAAAGGTCATACAAAACATATACAAAATCATGGAGTCTTTACACTCAGTCCTCTCATTTCATGGTTTGCAGTACTAGTTTGATCAGGGCGGTTTGTGTTTTGGTCAGGAATCCGAGATCATCAACTGCCCTGTACTGATTGTAGTGTCCTTGGGCAAGTCTTTTTACTGAATAGCTTTTGATAGTATGTGAGATGCTCCAGTAATGACCCCAAATTCAAGTCTGAGAGATGTATTTATGAATGAGGATCATGGCACCCACCATTGTTAGGTCTTCGTTTTGTTCTTTAAAAATTGTGTCTTTTCCTTCCTTTTCTATTTTTTCCTCTAGTTTTGCTTTTAATTATATAAAATTTGAAAATTCTCCTTAAGAAATAGCAATGATAATATAATACTGCTAAATCCAAGATAGTCGCCTGTCCACCATTTAATTCTCCTGATCAATCTCAAACTCAAATGGGCACAGCTAAGGATCATGGGAAATTCCTTGATAAAAGATCTATCTGGTACTTCTCGATAAATATGGACGACAAACAGACAGGCGAAGAATAAGCAATCTATACACCTAAACATCTGATGATAGTGGACTGAAAAGGTCTCTATTCCTTTCAATTCAAGGTAACAATTTTAATACTAAAACCAACTCTATGTTACACCACAAACTAGTTCCCAATGATGAAAACATGCAATGAAGAAAATAGTTTGTCTTCCCTACAGAAAACAGGTTTATGAATAAAGATATTCGACTTGACAGGAAATCAGTCAAGTAATAAAAGGTAATACTTTATCTTTATGATAAGCCTTCATATATTCCCTTTTTCCTGTTATTCAACAATCTACTGCAATGTTTCAGTATATGTTGATGTTCCTTCCCTTCTTCATGTTTCAAGAGTAATCTTTCAAGGTCGACTCTTTTCTCTAAAGACAAATCAATAAAGGATGGATTTACGCAAATTTCATCCGAGATATATAATGTTTTTTGCCAGGAAACAAATTGCTGGGAATATATTTTTCAACTCCAATGATTTTCTGTCATTAGCAGCCTCGCACAATATTGACAGATCTTAAAACTCGCAGCAGAAAACATGATAAATCTGCTCTGTAGTGCGAATACCAAACTGTATAACTATCCTCTACCATGTCCGCATGCTGTGTACAAATTAGGATACCAGATTTTTTTCGCGTTACTCAACAAGTTTTGTTTGTTTCTTCCAATCTTTCTCTTTTCTCTTGTAGTTCTCTTGTGAATTTGAGGTTTTCATATTCGCGTCAAGACAGCTTGTTTTGATCTATTGTATTCAACATATCGGGGTAAAACATCATAATTTCAGTGCAAAGATGATCATATGTTTTGATAAGAAAACAAATGCATTTTCTCAGGAAAAAGACAGCTTAAAACATTACATGAAATGCTTTCTTTAATCATAATTTAAGTCTTGGATTACAAATAAAGAGACAAGGATTGTTGATTATGCAATGCAAAATCCTCAGTAAACATTTTATCCATATATAACTATCCAATAAGACACACATTTCACTGATCAAAGGTAATCTATCGCCAATGGTCTGAACAAAGTCTATTTGTCCACACGGTTAGTTGCCCTGTAAACACCTGGGTTATTTTGAAGCAACAAAGGACTCCTTGGAGACGCCGGTAACTATATGTAGACCTATAACTTTGAAAAGCTTGGTGAATATCATTCTGGAGGTACATTTCATATTGCTACACACAACAATTGGGGCAACCAGCAGAGGATGGTCTGTGATTTTGGTGTCCTCATCAAGACACACAATACTGTACATCCAGATCTTAGAAAATCTAATTTGAAGATTTCGTGATTTCATGCATTTATCCTGTTCCTGACTTATACCACTGACTTTACACGCAAGTGTTTCATATGTTTACCTGAATCATAGTCTCCAACTGGGAGCTAATAAATAGATATAAAAATAAACCTATTTCTACAAAAAGTGAAGATATTAACAGAATACAATGATAATTTTGTAGTTTCATCTCTGAAAAAGAGTTCGTTACATCCAGAATGACTTTCTGTTGTGATCTTTATTTAGCTAGTGCATGTACTGAAACCTACTCACATCAATGACAAGCACGTAAAGGATTATAATTATAATGGAGGCCAGGAGCCTTGCAGGCTGCAGCCCAGGTCAAGGTCACAAGAATAATTTATCTCTTTCAACACTATAATGCTATCTCTCCTTCCATTCCTTCTTCATTTAACATAACAATCCTTTTTTCTCTCTACACAGAACATGATCTGTCTATCCCCTTTACCCAGCTAGCATTATAAGTCTTACTAAACAAACAAACAGAAACAAATGATAGCGCCTGTAGATTAACAAGGCTGACTGCCAAACAGGATAGTGTCTTTGACTAAACAGTTAGTTTGTAGTGTTCCAACATCACTTCAGAGTAATATTGATGAAGGAGTATGGTGTATTCAGGCCACTTCCATCCACGATTCACCTTTTATATATGCAGCCATAAATATGAACATTGATTTGTAATTACAACTTTGTACACATTTCACACAACTGACAACATCATTCAGATGTCATACAGAGGTAACATTAAGGAGTCCAACAAGACACAATGTCATTGGAGTGTCACATATGTGACGTCATTTAAGTGGCACACACCTGATTATGTCACACAACTGACAATATCCTGATGGTGTTACACACCTGACAATGCCATTAAGGTGTTACGCAACTGACAATGTCATTAAGGTGTTACACACCTGACAATGTCATTAAGGTGTTACACAGCTAACAATGTCATTAAGGTGTTACACACCTGACAATGTCATTAAGATGTCACACACCTGACAATGTCATTAAGGTGTTACACAGCTAACAATGTCATTAAGGTGTTACACAGCTGACATTATCATTAAGGTGTTACACAACTGACAATGTCATTAAGATGTTACACAGCTAACAATGTCATTAAGGTGTTACACAGCTAACAATGTCATTAAGGTGTTACACAGCTAACAATGTCGTTAAGGTGTTACACAACTGACAATGTCATTAAGGTGTTACACAGCTGACATTATCATTAAGGTGTTACACAACTGACAATGTCATTAAGGTGTTACACAGCTAACAATGTCATTAAGGTGTTACACAGCTAACAATGTCATTAAGGTGTTACACAGCTAACAATGTCATTAAGGTGTTACACAGCTGACATTATCATGAAGGTGTTACACAACTGACAATGTCATTAAAGTGTTACACAACTGACAATGTCATTAAGGTGTTACACACCTGACAATGTCATTAAGGTGTTACACAACTGACAATGCCATTAAGGTGTTACACACCTGACAATGTCATTAAATAGTCACCCACCTGACAATGTCCTTAAGATGTTACACAACTGACAATGGCATTAAGGTGTTACACAGCTAACAATGTCATTAAGGTATTACACATATGACAATGCCATTAAGGTGTTACACAGCTAACAATGTCATTAAGGTGTAACACAACTGACAATGTCATCAAGGTGTTACACAGCTAACAATGTCATTACGATGTAACACACCTGACAATGTCATTAAGGTGTCACACAACTGACAATGTCATTAAGGTGTTACACAACTGACAATGTCATTAAGGTGTTACACAGCTAACAATGTCATTAAGGTGTTACACAGCTGACATTATCATGAAGGTGTTACACAACTGACAATGTCATTAAAGTGTTACACAACTGACAATGTCATTAAGGTGTTAAACACCTGACAATGTCATTAAGGTGTTACACAACTGACAATGTCATTAAGGTGTTACACACCTGACAATGTCATTAAATAGTCACCCACCTGACAATGTCATTAAGGTGTTACACAACTGACAATGGCATTAAGGTGTTACACAGCTAACAATGTCATTAAGGTGTTACACATCTGACAATGCCATTAAGGTGTTACACAGCTAACAATGTCATTAAGGTGTAACACAACTGACAATGTCATCAAGGTGTTACACACCTGACAATGTCATTAAGGTGTTACACAACTGACAATGTCATTAAGGTGTTACACACCTGACAATGTCATTAAGGTGTTACACAACTGACAATGTCATTAAGGTGTTACACAGCTAACAATGTCATTTAGATGTAACACACCTGACAATGTCATTAAGGTGTCACACAACTGACAATGTCATTAAGGTGTTACACAGCTAACAATGTCATTTAGATGTAACACACCTGACAATGTCATTAAGGTGTCACACAACTGACAATGTCATTAAGGTGTTACACAACTGACAATTACATTAAGGTGTTACACAGCTAACAATATCATAAGGCAATGCTCATGTATTGTATCTATCAATAGTATCAGCTGTGGAGTCTCCAGCTAATGATTTTCTAAAGATCTTACAAACTAATTGGATAGAGTGGGTCAGTAAGAGTATTATACTTCTCACGTTTTTTGCAATAATGTAATTATTATATTTCTTTTTGAGTGATTAAGCTACAGAGCTTTCAAGCACCATTTCCTGTTTAGCAAATCATTCAGGGAGGTAGATTTACTATTGACAGATTGGAGTGTGCTCAAAAGTACAAGTTCATATATCTGAGGCAATCTTTTTTAATTGAAATCCTACATTCACACTTTTAAAATTCAAAATGACATTATAAAGTTCAGTAACATTTTGCATTTTAACAAATTTTTAACATTTTTTTTTCAAATTTTTTTTACTCAATTATTTATATTTACTAAAGTAATAAAGCCATTTTATAAAATATGTTTCTACTGTTTCTCTGTAATTTGTTACTCTGAAGTAGGTTTCCCCTCCTTTGAAAAGATTTCTGAATTCACACTTTGAAATTCAGAATTGATCCTTGACTTCTTTTGATGGTACATATGGCATTTGATTGATGCCTGCTCCAACATACATTACACTGCTGTAACACAGCTTGAATTTCAAACTGATATTAAATATCTCCCATGTTTTTGCTACATACCAATTACAGACAGGGATTACGATACAATGAGAAATAACAGCTTAAAGTCCAATGTTTATGCTTATACAAACAGGATTTGATTTTTAATCAAACTTTATAATGAAATTTAAATCACTATACATACACACATTTTAAAAATAAGCGTGTTCCCAAGAGATTTTTCACTGAAAAAAATTATCCCATTCATGACTTGATTATGATACATCACCAATATATACCTTAAAAATAATCTTCTTATAGACATTCAAAGCATAGCTGAAACATTCAGTTTCATGTTCCATACAAGTTAAGTCTGATACATGGTAAGCATGTCCTACCACACTGGTCCTACTTAGGACCTTAAGTTTTATACACAAGCATCATGCTTCAGTTTCAGATATTCATAAACTTCAATATACTACAGATCATAGTAAGCAAACATTTCCAAATTATGTTAATCTTAACAAAAATGTCCACACAATTCAACTCCATGAGTTTTGTCTGTGAGAAGATTTAAGGGATACAACAATTAGTCCTCTTATCATTTCTTCTTTCACATATTGTTACCTAATCAAATATTTGTTTTTATTCATATAGTGAAAGGTTCAAGTGGTTTGAAATCTTTTGAAATTGATGAAACCTTTCTGAGAGTGAGACTTTACCCTGTTGTATCATACGTGTCTTGTCTTTCCCTGATGTATCTACCAAGCCACTCAAAATGTCCATATTTTGACCACCACATACTAAACCAACATCAAATATTTGCATATCCTCTGTCATCCTTTGATTGAAATTCTTTCCTGACTACTGTATAAGTCAATATAACATCAACTTGTTTTCTCTTTGCTTCCTTTCCTTCATTTCAGTAAGAGTCATCTCTGTGTTTCGTGAACTCTCATTTGTATCCTGGATTCCTCATTTAAGATAGGTCCGTTAGAGTCATCTGTATTACTCATTTGACCTTAGCAACTGATTCTCATATTCAGCCATCATATCTGAATATTTCTCTTCGTTTTTTCTGTCCATAATTTGCTCTTTTCAATCAACTGCAATCAAATCATTTCTGATTTGATTGGACTTCCATCAAAGTTCAGGCACCATGTGCAGAAATAATTGTGATACTTCAGTTAACTGCTATATAAACTCCACAACACATACATTAGTTATACTCAGTCATCTATTTGTTAATGGATCCCTGAATGTTTCTGTAAGAAGAATTAGGGGTGTAACAATATGGCTGAAGTATATTGTAATACATTTTTGTATATTATAATACACATAGACTGTATCACGACATATATCACGAAACGTATCACAATATGTATAACGATATGTATCACAATACATCACCATTCATAGTTTTGACATAAATTATGTCTCCCTTTGCATGCCGTGAAACAGAAAACTGTCAGGTAAAAGGTTAGAAGACGTCAGAAACTAAATGCTATCTTTTGTTACCAACAGAGACAGGGTCTCACAAATGTTTCATAAGCACTTACAGGTCTCAGGCATGCTTCACTTTCACAAGCATCTAATAAAAAACACATGCAAACCCAGCTCAAGTTTAGCTACAGTATTAATTTATTAAAAGTCCTTAAGAAATTAATATCAAATGCTGAAAATTTGATACTTTGGGATCTACAGGTATGTGTTTTTTGTACCATGATATGATTTGTGTGTTGCAGCAGTATACTGGTAAAAATCCCTAAGTACATGTAGAACTGAGCTGGTCACCTAATTTTCTCTGCACTTCTGATGCACAGTAGAATTGAGCAGGGCTATTTTCATTTATCAGACTGACCAATTCAAAAAGGGTTATTCAATTATGAGGTAAAGGAGGACTAAGTCTGTTGAGGTTGGTATTAACATATACATGTTTGTCTTAATTGATGCCTAAAATGTTACATTCAATGTGTCAACCAGTTAAAGGAATAGGCCACTGGTCACTAATAATTTTCTTCGCAATTTTGATGTACAGTAGAATTGAGCTTGTCACCTAATTGTTACAGCAGAAAGGAGCTGCTCATCTTAGCATTTTGATAACAATTTTGATGCTGTCCTACTTACAGAACTTTGAGAGCTTTGAGCATCCTCACTCCTGTTTTACAACTATTCATTCCTGCAGTTTTTCACCTTAGATATTTTTTCAGTGATAGATACCCCTTCACAAGTGATTAGAAGATCTAAATCCTTCTAGAAAATTACCGCCATAATGAGAAAATATTGACAAAAAGCTTCAGCTCCAAACTACATGTTTTTATAATATTTAAGCCAAATTCCAAAAATTTAGTATTTACTCCTGAAAACCTCCTTCCCAATTCATATATTTTTCTTCCCAAAAATGAGGCAAAAAACCCTATCCAAAACCATGAAAAAAACAAACCTCTCTGCTTTTACTGAGAATATATCATATTGCACCTGCACACTTTGATATACTTGCCTTTAAAGTGTCATTTATGTTGACTGTAAATGCTACAAGTATATCAGGTCAGTTTATCACTTCCTTTAAGTTTTGAGTTTACAAAGTGAGATTGGTGGTTAAAAAAGTATTACTATAAGCCAAGCTCTGAGCAAACCTTAAGATATTACAAGTAGGTTCACAATTAAACAAATGGACACCTAAACATATCCATAATTTACACAATCTTCCTGATTTTATGGTAAACAAGAACGCTGAGAAATGGACCTATCAGTTTGGTATTTTAATGTAACTGGGATTTTTTGCTGAGAAAGTGTGAGAAATTCCATTACAAACTAAGTTTAAACACTACAGTATACATAGATGGACATCACAATATTCCTCATACTTTCTTTACTGTACTGTATACATACTGTATTTTCCAGGTTAGAAACGTCACCGATATGTAAGCAGCACAACCAATTTTCATCCATTTTTTGATTTGATCTACATATTAAGCACACAGAAATATAAGTCACACCGTTTCTAACGGTTAGATATTAGCAAAGGTCCTTGCATGTGGATATAATTCTTATAGCACCATATTATTTCTTGTAAGTCACATGAAGCCATTTTTATCATAAACAAGCATGGTGGTCAAATTTGACCTGATGACCTATCGATCCGAGGTTGCAACAGGCTATTGTGCTCTTCCACTATTACTCCTGAAGCAAACGTGAAAGTTAAGAAGATATTGTTGTGATTCATATTTAAATGTATTATTAGTTAAATCCATAAGCATGTGATTTTAATTTCAATCTTAAATCATCCTGTATACATTTGCAAATGACGGTTCTAGATGATCTGTTTCAGTCACAAACACATGATGGACAGGTACTCTTAGAAAACTGGGTATCGGGGTCTTGTACAGGTGTACTGGTATCGTTTGTTTAAATCAACAAACTGATTTCTATTATTATTCCTGGAAATGTGACATTTAACAGCAACAAAAATTATCAGGGTGCGGGGTCACGCAGGTCAACAGTGCATGTGATACACTTTAACAAAATGGCTGTTCCAAAATAAATAACGGTCTGGAACCGATGCCCTTCATTTCCTTTTCATACAGCCAAATTTTTTTTCATCTGCATATAAACCGCACTGGTATATAATCTGAACACTCAACTACCTATGAAAAAACCATGGCTTGTAATTCAGAAAATACGGTACACATATTGCGATAAAAAAGTTCAACTCTTGATAAATTACTATAATATCTTGTAATATTCATTCAAAAATGTTTTTGCTGTTAATCGTAATTTATTACACAGAAGTTTTCCATCGTACCTGAATCAGAAAAGTGATATTTTGGGGGTAAAAAATGTATTTTTAGGTGAATTTGAGAAATAGACAGGAAATAGCCATCCACATTCTGTGATACATGTGATTCAGCTCTGAACAATTTACTTAAACACATTTATGGTGGACATAGGTGCACAAAGCTGTACCAATCCACATTTCTAGACATAAAGTCACATGACCATTCAGAAACATAAAAATTATTCTGCTGAGTGATGTCATGCAGTTCCTATGATTTCCACATCAGATTATCAACTCTTTCTATCACAAATTTTAAAATCTTAAAAGAAAATTACAACTTCCACAGAGTTTATATACTTAAACTTCACACCTCCTATGAAATAATTACGCCTTCTTAATAAATTTCTTATCTATGTGTACATGTGTAACGTGATCTACACCATATGTACAAAAAAAAACAAAGCTCATAGTATTCTCAACAAATTAAATCATACAATCTTGCTCCACAGAGTGATCAAACAAAAACACAGTGTATAGTATGTAGTATACATTGTCCATGTATCTGTTGACAAGATCGCCAGGATTTTTCTGTTTAAATATTTTAAACCAATTAACAGATTTTTATCAAAACTAGAAGAATAATTCATTGGATATAAACAAAAGCTAACTAATGATCTGTAGTAATATAATTACCACGACTTTGTCAAGTATGAATGTTATACATATATTGTTCAAAAACCTTGTTAGCTTCTATACCGAAGTAGAGTAAAGACTGTTATAACTAAGATTTCCTATACATAAAGTAACATAAATTTTTCTTTTTTTTTTTCAGTAAAATTTAAACAAATCACTTTTTAGTATTTTAGATTAGCAAAAGGCACCGAAGATTTGAGTATGTTAGATAAGCAAAAAGCACCAGTGATTTGAGTATGTTACCATTGAATAAAGTTTTCATATATATTATCTTTGAGACTGTGAAGTAGTGTAGGGGTTGCAAAAAATATTGTGTATAAATCTACACTGAAAGAAGCACTTTACAATTATTTCCCCTCACCATACAGGCACAATGCTATACAGATAATATTTCTATAAGTACTTGGTACTAACAGAACCGTTACCACTAAAATTAACCAGTAATAAATCATTTTCAACACAAAACCAAATCAACCCTCCAGGAATCTAATCATAATTACTCCAATTTTTTTTCATGAAAAGGTCAATCATATCTTGTTGTACACACACACCATTGTAGTTATCCTGTTAAACCCAGAGGTCAAGAACACAATCTAATTCAAAGTTTAGGGACTCAAGCACTTTTTGGTTAATAATTGCAGGTTCACTAATTTTTGGCAATTTCTTCAGACAAGTCCAAAATGCTAGTTTTAAAATTTTGAGGAGTCCCAATACTAAAGAGATACAATGGATTCTCAAAAGTTGAGAGAGTTATACTCAAACAGCAGGAGTCCGGGACTAAAATATTTTTGTCCCAAAAATTCCTGAGGTCAGTAAACTAGCATTTCATTAAATATGCTACATCATATTTACCAAAAATTTATAATACATTTATATAAATACTGACTGAAATTGAATAAAATTGAGATTGCTGTGACAATGTTATAACATTCTGAAGAATTTAACTAGACATGGGTGGCCAAATTACCAAGCAAAAGTTTAATGCATGATAAAATGTTACATCTTTAAATAAGACAAGAAAATAAGATAACTGTCAGGTTTAAATCCATGTTTTCAATTCATTTTCCATATATCTAGCATAAACATTTTTTTCTTTTTAATTATGATACCTCCCATCTACATTTCTCATATTAATATCTATGTACATCAAACAAATATGGAATGGAAAAAAAAAACTGACGCCAGTCGACACAATTTTCTCTACAGTGTAACATCAAAACCATTGTCCACCTACACATTGACGGGTGTAATATATGCATCCGTATCTCTGTATTACAGTAATTTAGATATCATAGATCTCAATTTAAGGTCAGGGGACTGCATAATCGACCTTCTCTATGTAGGATTTGCTATGGACTATTTGTTCCATGGATTAAAAGTGTCAATTTTTTTCAATAGGTCTTTAACTCCTTGTACTTTTATTATCATTTTTTTTCAAAGGAAGTAATTCATCATAATGGCAATTATTTTGACAACTTGATCATTTTAAATTGGAGGGTTTTTTTCTACAATACATGTAGGTCCTCTCACTCCAGAAGTAATTACTCTATTACAAATTTTACCTAAACACACAAGGACTGGAGTATTGAATTTTTTATAGGCTTTGAAAAAAAGTCATAATTTCATAAAAATCAAGAAAGAAACACATTTTCCAACACATTGGATCTTAAATGCCCCTTTAATTTATAAAAGCCTAAGATTCCTTCGAATGATTTTTTTATTTACATAAATAAGATACAATACTAGACTAGTTCAATCTAAAAATGCATTTTTAAAGACACAATTAACAAAATCTGGGTGTATAGCCTTTTCTTGCCTCAGAGTGGGCTTCATTCAGAAGCTGAGAATGAACTAAGCACTTGAGGTAACGTGACATACTGTACAAGTACAATCCAGTTCCCAAAAGGATAATAACCAGAAATTGTAACAACATAATACGGACGTACTTTAACAATCAAGGTGACACAACAATAAAGATCTTAAACATCGTCAATTTTATTCAGGAGCCAATACTATTTGTATAGCTGATAAAAGAACAGGATAGGCCTCCACAGTGTCTTCTTTAAACAGACAATAATGAGGGGCATACCTTTAGTTATATGCACAATACAGTATTGAGTAAAAATGTTGCGACATGTTACGGTGTATGTTGTACTCACAAATGTAAAACATAAAATGCTCTAAACAACCTTCGACAGATTAATGTTATGTCAGTTTGGTTTTAGCAGATGCATACTGTGCCAATAAATATTGCGTAATTGAGTATTAAGAAGATTATTCACAAATCACAACATTTTTCTAGCTAATTTACAGGTAACGTGTATAATCACTACAATTGCTGCATGACATAAACTTGTTGGCACTTTGGGCATCTTACTCAGCCCTATCAAAGATTTCATGTGAGTGATATGATGCTTAATATAAAATGTATTATATACATGTAGGCCTTCTGTAATAGAGATTTTACTAGGTTGCTAATTAAGAACAAAGATTAATTACAATACAATAAAAATAAACACTAAGTTTAAATTAGTTCTCACGTAACTGACACAATTAAAAATATTTTTATTTATGCTAATAAGGTACGAGAGTGTGACAACATACACACCACGTGTGTTGAAGTATGTGTGCACACGTGTATCTGCAGTGTGTTAAATTGCATCTCTACAGTACATAAACTAAGTTTATCTAGACATTGTGATTGTTTTTGGCAGTTAAGTTTAATATTTATAATGTTATTATCAACTAGGAACTAGAAGAAAGAAGAACAAAATATTTATGGGTCTCTCTAGGGGTGACTAATAGGCAAGAAACTTTCGCTGTCTTGAAAAATCTGGGGCAATACACATGATGTGTATTGCCGTTCCATGAAAATCGACAACATTAGCGGGTTTTTAAATCAAACACACACAGATCTGTACACAAACTATCGTCACCAACTAATCCCATAACGCTGTTTAGATAATTCTGCTCTCTTAGTGCCCAACAGCATCAGAAAACTGGCAAAACAATACTTCTACACGTACATAACCACATCTGAAACAAAATGCCCGACATTCTGTTTGCTTCTGCAGCAAAATTGTGTTTACAACTTACCTAGAAGCCTAAACGTTTCCGCCGAATCAAGATACATGTTGAAATGTGCAGCCGGACATGTCATTAATCCTAAAAAGATTATAGATCCGAGGTACACACACGGAGAAGGCATTTTGTTGTGCTAGCTCCGATACACAAACCTCGAGTACACCGACATGACCGAGGCTTATTGACATTTTCAGTAGTCAACCAATGGGCGGAGCAAATACCGGGAACGGAACTGGAGATCCGGATTGGGTACTGTGAAGCAACAGCGCACATCCTACATGAGAAATGTTTTGTGTTGACGTTAACAAAATTCAAAGAACATGTAAAGCAAAGAGCATGGATGTTTCTACGACCAACAACAAGATACACAGTGCCGTGTTGTTATTACTATCTGATATTACTTATACTATTAAGATTTTTTTTAAATTTAAGTTATCAAGACCTAAGACTAGCAAACACGCAAAAATGTTATAATTCTAAAAAATGAATTTTGCCCAGAAGAAGTTACAAGGCAGAGATTTAACATATGCATTCCGATATCAATAATCAGATTCATTTTTAGTTCAATTATCATATAAATTATTGTCTTAATAAACTGCACACCACGTTTTATTTCTATACACAGGTATATCACTTTACTGGTTTTTAAAAAAATTATCCGATATTTGAAAATCACGAAAGCTCTCGCATTTAATGACTAGTGCACTTGCCTGTATACATTTTGAATTTTTTCGACCAATTTTCTTAATCGTATCCTACATATGATTTAAGATATTTTTTTTACCTAACTTCCCCATTTTGACACTTTGCACGGTTACATACATACACGTACCGACAAGATACGGTGCATTCCTGTCTGGTCCTCTAGATGTATTGTTATTGCATGGAAGGTTCCAAAATCTCGTCCTTAGCTTCACTGACGAGTCCTACAATAACGAATATGGTTTAATTCGTGAATATTCTCTGGGGTAACTAAAGCTATGGAGGCTACGGGAATGTTTTTCGATCGTCTTGATTATCTCGTTGAGAAACATTCCTCTTCTCCGAGAGATGTGAAGTGTGACGTGTTTTATGCCCGCTAGTTTGCCCAATGGTTCCGTTGCTGTTTACTATGTTATAATTTGTTAACATGGCATTACTTAATTGGATTGACCAAATTCAATTGGCGGATGTCGTCAATGAAGCAGAAAACGCTTACTCTTCCGAAACAGTTGGTCTTTTCTCGGATGTTTCCGTGAAAATCTTTCTTTCATTCTTATTTTACGTCATTTTGTCGGACTTGTAATTAAATTAAGATTAACATGTCGGTATATTTTTCATTTTTTAAAAATCCTGAACTGCTCTTCTCCTTCATGCTTTTGTAAAATTAATAACCCTTAAACTACGACTTTCCATCCCTATATGTTGGGGGAACCTCAATGAGAAAAATGCTTGATAAGGCACCGTGAGAAATTAAAAGGGTTTATGTGTTCTTTTTTATTTAAAAATGTTTTTATCATATATTCTAATACCAGTCAATATGTCAATGTTCTGTACCTACGCATTTTCAATTTTTGTCATCACTCTAGCAACTTCATTTCTCAACCATTTTTAATCAAACTTCACATAATGGACATGTATCATAATACTATGAACGAGTTTGTGTGTCAGTGTAGTAGTGTCAATGTTAAGGTCAACGTAACTACTTATAGAAAATCTTAGATGTAACACAACTTCATTATAAATGCGAGCGATGGAATTTGTATGGCTTCTGATGTCTTGTTCTCTATATCAGAACAGCAGTTGAACTGGGAACCGGAGGAAAGTCTACTTTGTTATCTTTTTTCGTATTTATATCGTTTCCTTTGTATTTAAATATATTTCTACCCTAACATATTAGTTAAACTTTTTTTTTCAAAATTTCATCTGGATATCGATTTATGCTGCCAATCATATCTACAATTCTGTAATCATATAGTAGAAATTGATTACAAGATTGATTGACACGTTAATTAAAGTAAAGATTTGATAATATTGATAACAGACTTTGTGCATTTCCTCCTGTACATCAGTCGGAATGTTCAAGCATTTTTTTTTATAGAAAAGTAACGGGGGAATGTTGTACCGCGTACTTGGAGTTGATCTTGCAAAGAAATATTTATAGTATTTTTAAAACAAAGCAATATTCTAAAGCAAAAGGAAAAAACGAAAACAAAACAAATAAACAAAACAAAAATGAAAATACGAAAATAAAACAAAGATGAAAACACAAAATTAAAAATTGAAATGAAATAAAGACAACAACAAAACAAAAAAGAAAATGAAAAACAAATCCTAAAGAGCGTAGAACAAACAGACTTCTGAGGCTCTACACTATGTTATACTTGTTTAATATTTGTCTGTAATTGTCAAATCTAATATCGACGTTTTGCCCCAAATTTCTGTCAATGGTTCAAGGTATGCAATGTGTATACATATCTTCACGGGCGAATTTGATATTGCAGAATTAAGAAAAACACAAAAGCTTTCTAATTTAGATTTCGTACAGAACATATATATGTACACGGGTTTCTGTTGATGCCATCTGAAGATTAATATGAGACGGGATGTTTGAATTTAAATCTCATCACCACACTTAACCACTATCATTATCACTACAATTTCCACTCCCCACCACACACGACACCGTTCACCAATATTACCACCAACATCGCCGCCGCCAACATCTTCACTACAACCACTACTACCGTCACCACCATCGCCACCACAACTACAAATATTGACTTCGCCATCGACATCACATCAATAATATCATTTTAATCTCTCTCCCTATACTCTTTCAAGTGTTTTATTATTACAAAGTAATATGCTTCAAATTTTCCGGAAAGCAAAAACGCTGTCTTACTGTTCTGTTTTGTTTGTTAGTGATTACAATACTCTCTAAACCGTTGATTAGATTATTAAACAGTTTAGAGCAAAATTTGTATATCTGTCATAGCTTTTCTGATTTTATGGAATAATTTATATACTTTAACCACTCTTGTTTACTTAGGTATCGCATTCGTTCATTTTTTAGTTTGGTTGAATGTTTGAGACCATATTTCAATTTCCGGTCAAATTACTGGAACAGAAACATTGTGTATACGTGCGTCTTGTGTCGGGTATGTTTACTATTTTCAGACATAATTTCTTAACACTAGCACTACGTGTACTTGATAAATTGAGGCCAAATATCATTTCATAATTGATTCCAAGATGTTGTCGTTTCCCCAGAATATCTTTGAAATGTACTGATTACAGCTCTCAACAGGTTGGGAACATCGCGTCCACTCTTTAATTTACAGAGGAAAAAATCCTCTGAACTCAGACACTTTGGTGTATAGGCTGGTCATAAAGTAGTGTGTTTTTTTATAAGCGGGCATTTTATACTCATTCACACGATGATTTTTGTATACAGTAAACTACATTTGCAAACCAAAGCACATGCTGAAATAGGTTCACTTACCTTTGCTTTTACTGTGGCTATCCATTGGGTTACTCAGTATAGTTTATGGTGATTGAATTGTAAATAAATTAGACAACACATATTCGAATTTCCTTTTTACGCACATAATTTATAACAGGCATGCCTTGTTCGGTTTATGAGGAATGCAATATTAGTGTGGTTATTTGTATAAAGCATTTTATATGATTATTGTACACTAATGTGTCTGTGTTTAGTGGTCAAGATAGGATGTGTTGGACATACAATGCACCCTTACCAGTCTGATGATATATCAACCTCTTCAATACACTACTGTATTGATAGAAGAGGCTATATATGCAGATTTGCCTAATGGTGAAATCTAATTATAGGTTTACAGATCAAAAGTAAACAAATGGGCCATACTTGACCATGATAATCATGTAAATGTCAAGAAAAGGGGAGCAAGTCACTGAAATAAAGGTTCTTGTCATAGCCTATTCAAATACCATTTTCGAAAAGACAGAGTTTGATGATATTTTTTTGTTGAAGTATTAATTTGGTTCTTGCATCCCTTTATCTCCATGTTCTGATGGTAATGAAATTTTCTTATTTCATTATCATAATTAGCATGCCTGTGGCAGGAATCTGCTTTAAAGGGATGCTTCTGCAGATAACACAATAGGTGAATGGTGCCATATTGTAATAACCCACTATAGTTTTATACTAGATAAGGAGTACTAATGTACTTATGTAGACTAAAAAACAACGAAAGTTTAAGAAAAGATCATCTGAAATAGTGTACATAGGCAAATACTTCTTCCATGCACTGCTTAACCTGAGAAGTCAACCATTTTTCAACTTGTTTATTTGCATTTAAATTATATCTATATTGTCAGATTTGTATATGTAGTTAAATCTGATGTCCTAGCACCTGCATGATAAAATGATGTAATGTGTAGTCATAACTGACTTTATCCTGTGAGAGAAATAAACTCAGAATAAAGTTATTACATGATTAATGACCCACTCAAATTGAATGTTATATGATAACAAGAACTAAATACATCTTATCATTTTTTTAAATTTTGAATTAATTGAATCCTCATCAATATTCTACAGTGAGTTTGGTTTGCTGAACTTTACTCACAAATTGAAAGATGACAACTGCGGCACGCCCAACATTTGAGCCTGCCCGTGGTGGCAGAGGGAAGAATGAAGGTGATCTTAGTGCCCTTTCCAAACAGTACTCCAGCAGGGACTTGCCTTCACATACCAAGCTGAAGTACAGGTAAGAGATACTAGTACATGGCTTTATAAGAGAGAAAGTTAAGATATTACAGTCAGTTGTACAGATACTAAACAAAATTAGATATTATGATACAATCCAAAGCTTATCTTTTATGCATATATATATATATATATATATTTTTTTTTTTTTTTTGAGGGGGAAGGTTAATTACACTGTGTATAAGAAAATGGCCTTGAATGAAGTTAAATACATGTATATTTACATAACGTAACAAGAAAAAAATATAGTTACAAAACAAAAAAGATCTTAACAGAATCAGACTGTTGCTGAATGTTGTCTTGAATATCATGTAAGTGGAAAGTGGTACTGATTGTTGTGATCACAACCCTCTAGTGACAATCTGTGCTCACAACCCTATCAGAGACAACTGCAACCCTTTCAGTAAAATATCTGATAATAACTTTAAAACTAAGATCTATGCTCACAACCCTATCAGAGACAACTGCAACCCTTTCAGTAAAATATCTAATAATAACTTTAAAACTGAAAACCTGTGATCACACACCTGTTTGTGAATATCTTTTTATCACAACTTTTTTCAATATCAGAGCTTTGATCAAAGGATTCTATGTATAATATTAGAATGACAAGAATTGAAAGAGAGTCTTGCTGCAGTGTTTAGGACCCAAATTGTTTTCATTATACATGGATACTATCGTAGACTTTTCAAATGATACTCAAATTGATCTGTTCACCCTGTCTAATTCCTGGCCTTATGGTTAGCTTATACAAGGATTCCTAGATTGTAAACAAAGGAATGATAATTCTTGAGATAAAAATTATCAACACAAACAATAGCCTACATTTATTGGTATTCATTCATGACAAGCATTGGTTTCTATGAATTTTCATGTGTAAAATATTTTCAATACTATTTTTTAAATTATGATGATTACAGACAGGAAGGACAGGGAACTGTTGATGAGCTGAGAGGACGTGATTTCCGTCGTGATCTTGAAGATCGTGAGAGGGCAGTACGTGACAAACGAGACAGAAATAGGGGTAAGTTACCCTAAAACCTATTATTTAAATTTTGATTAAATGAGGAATTGTCCATCCTTGAAACATCTGCACTTTAAGTTACTGTTTTTTTCATTGGAAAAGATAACATTCATTGAAGGATAGTAACTAAGAATCTTTCAGTTTCTCCTGAAGAACTATTGAATTATCTACCTTTGACAATTAGATAAAAATGAAATGATTTCATCAATGTGTTTTTGGTTCAAAATAGCAACTTTAGTATTAAAGGTGTAATCATGAATGTTTTACTGTGTTACAGAATCAGGCAGCAGCAGTAGTAAGCGCCCTCGTTTGGAACAGATTCCAGCTGCCAACTTGGACGCAGATGACCCCATTGATGACGATGTATGTACATGTTAGAAGAGAGAGAGAGAATATGAAATAAAGATAGTGGTGGTATACTTAGTACATATTTATCCTGCAACTGATGCTGCTATTATAGGAATGCACCTGTTATCTACCACTTTTTGAATGGCTTAAATACATGTACTTAATTAAGAATGTGAAAAGCTGTTAATTGATTTTGTTTGTTGTATTGTGCAATGTATATACATTGAAGTTTGAAACTGTATTTTTGGTCAAAGCCATTATTTTGTCATACATCTATGGAAACAACAACCACTTGTTGTTATTTATATGGTCTAAATTTAAGTTTACAGGGAATGATGCAGGATAAATAGATGCATTATCAGTGTATCACTTATTTCTTATGACACTAACTATGTTTTCTCTATAAAATGAAAATCTGCAAGAATGATTGTATTGTAGAGCTACTGTAAGTACTGAATAACACATTCAATTACATAAAGGTTCTTTTGAATACTAAATATGTGCAGTTGAAATAATGTTTTTCAGAAAACAATATTATTTTCCACTTTACATTCATAATTTTAGTAAATGAATCCATTGTTTTGAGACTGCTGAATGGCTGGTGGTGGTGGATTTGCACTGTATGTTCCTTGCAGCAGTGTTTCCAATTCAAATTAAAAATAGACTTGTGCTATTGTATACCTTTGTCCTTCTTGTAGATTAAGAATATATACAGTTTATCTTTGATAATGTGGGCACTGATATTTTTTTTAAAACTTGGCAGTTTGGTGGATATATTGGGGAACAATTTTTTGTAATGTTAATTTTTATTCATTACTTCACCAGTCCAGAAATTTGAATTCCTGTACCAGAAATACTTTTTGGGAGCAAAATAGACTTTTCACACTATTATTCCTGCCATAGTCAAGTGTGCCAAAGGTGTAGAGCATACGAATAGATATTGTATGTAGTCATAGCGACTGTTGCCACATTATCACCAGGGCATTTATCTGTTGAACCTGTGTCAGAGTTAATGGTACTTATATAATTAATATGTAATTGTAAAGAAAATAGGTCCTGAAGAAGCCCACATGTTCGGGCGAAACCAGTAGACAGATTGTAATAAATATACTCTTTTGTACCCTGGACTTGTTGCAATTGAATATTACCCTTTAGAAAATAGATCAAGTGTTATTCTGGTTTTGTTTTCAAAATGTGATTAATATTTGATATAAAACATAAAAATTGAAAGTGAATTTTTATTAATAATGATGGGGACTCTCGATACATCCATATATTTATTAAGGAAAATCAAGGCATGGAGATCAGTTTTCTCATACATATGATGCAAAATTAAATTTTAGTGTTTAATCAAAGAGTCTGCTGTGTGTTCACATGATTGTTGTTGCCAATTCACCTGATTCTTAAAGATAGGAAAGAAGCGTGGACTGTTAAAGATAATAAGAGATTCAGGTCAATAATGTCTGTGATTTTGGACTAATGAATTGCAACTTTCATACTGGTGATTGTAATGCAGTTACTTTTATTTATGAAAGTAAAATATGATTAGATAATGGAAACAAACATTTACAAATACCTGTGTTTACAGTAAATAGTGTATAGAACAACTACTATTTTGCCATATAATCCAGGGAGATAACTCTGGTTAGATTGGTGGTTGACATAACTTGGCAGTCTGATAACTCATAATCCAGCTAGGAATAAGTGGTCTGGTTAATCAAGAAGTCAAAGATTGTGTATTGTCCACCTGATTATACTGTAGTATAGTAGTACATATATGTGACATGTTACTTCAGGATGATGACGACTCCTCTTCTGATGAGGATGACACTGCAGAATTGATGGCAGAACTTCAGAAGATAAAAAAGGAACGGGCCAATGAGAGAGTGCGATTAGTAAGTAATACAGTGTTACATTGTGAGATTGGTGCTCCATAATGCTTACATTAAAGAATATTTTAACTTTGTATTTAAGTAATTTAGTCCCATAGATTCATGATCATTTGTGATATTTTTGAGGAAATATGAATTATCATAACATCAAATGTATCTATTGCTAGATTCTATTTTTTAATTGAAGATTTCTAATTGTGTTAGAAGTATTGAATTTTTTCTCTACTGAATAAAGTTCTTAAACATAGCATATTAAATGTTATAATTTTAGTGTGTTAAACAATATTGAACTGTCATGTATTTTGATGAAGACTTAAGCTTATTCCCACAAAATTTATTTTTCAAAACTGATTACAGGATGCTGAAAAGAAAGTTGAAGAGGAGAGAATCCGAACAGAGAACATTCTCAAAGGAAACCCTCTTATGAACCAGGCTGAAGCTAAGGCAGCTGCAGACTTTAAAGTCAAGAGAAGGTAGGTTTTTTGTGTTATTAGTCATTCTTATGAAAGCACAATACTAAAAGTTATTTCAAAACCTTTAAATTGCAGTGATTCTGCTGCTGCATTTTTTAAACATTTGATAAGATAATTATGAAAATTTAGGCTCACCAGTTGTATTTGTACATCCTGTAGAAACAAGCAAATCCAAATTACATGTATATTGTCGTTTGACAACAGTTAATTTTACATGTCATTTTTATATGTCATTCCATATATCATGATAAGGATTCCCAAATCTCCCAAAATTGAAAAAGATTGAAAAGTAGATTTTTCAACAAATGAAAAAAAATAGTGCATTGTACCAGGATATTTTTGCCCCATGTTATTTTTGCTCATATACCATTATACACAAATTCATCTCCCTCATTATGTTATAACAGGGTTATGTAATTGTAAAAAAATTAATGATGTAAAGTATTGTAAAAGGATGTAAAAGAGAAAAGGTCCAATGAAATTCAGAATCTGGTACAGGATGCATTTGTTAATTTTTATTTTGATATTTTAGATGGGATGATGATGTGGTGTTTAAGAACTGTGCCAAAGCTGAAGAAGACAAGAAGAAAGGACTTTTTATCAATGACACTTTACGTTCAGAATTCCATAAAAAATTCATGGAAAAGTATGTAAAGTAATTCATCATACCAGAATCTTTCATTTTGTCAACTTCATTAGATGTTTTGAAATCATCAGTACATCTCATCCCACATCTGCAAGTAGTAAACGTTCAATTGAAGATCTGTGTATATTTATATACAAGTACATGTGTTTGACTATTCTGAAACAGATGGAATAGGAGCAAATACTTAATTTGGCTGAAGGGAATCTCTATCAATAGAAAGTATCTGGAATAAAGCTGCTCTGCATTATACCGAAAATAGAATATGATAAACAAAAGAGTGGAATAGTCCGGAGGTTATGCTGTATGCAAATTGTACTAACGAAAGCGGTTCTTCAGTTTACAAATTTTACTAACGAAAGCGGTTCTTCAGTTTACAAATTGTACTAACGAAAGCGGTTCTTCAGTTTACAAATTGTCCTAACGAAAGCGGTTCTTCAGTTTACAAATTGTACTAACGAAAGCGGTTCTTCAGTTTACAAATTGTCCTAACAAAAGCGGTTCTTCAGTTTACAAATTGTACTAACGAAAGCGGTTCTTCAGTTTACAAATTGTCCTATTGAAAGAAGTTCTTCAGTTTACAAATTGTCCTAACGAAAGCGGTTCTTCAGTTCTTCAGTTTACAAATTGTCCTAACGAAAGCGGTTCTTCAGTTTACAAATTGTCCTATTGAAAGAAGTTCTTCAGTTTACAAATTGTCCTATTGAAAGAGGTTCTTCAGTTTACAAATTGTACTAACGAAAGCGGTTCTTCAGTTTACAAATTGTACTAACGAAAGCGGTTCTTCAGTTTATAAATTGTACTAACGAAAGCGGTTCTTCAGTTTACAAATTGTACTAACGAAAGCGGTTCTTCAGTTTACAAATTATCCTGACAAAACAGGTTCAGTTTACAAATTGTCCTATTGAAAGAAGTTCAGTTTACAAATTGTTCTGATGAAAAAGATTCCTTATAAAAGAGGTTCTGCTTTATACAGGATCCAGAGTGCTGACTATCAAGATATTTCATTGTTCCTATAAAGTGTTCAAAAGACAATAATTTTTTGAAAGTTGTATTTTGTTGGGAAAAGTGTCCACAGGTTATATCACTGTAGCACTATAGGATCAGTTGTCGTTCAAATTTTAAAACTACCCTGAAAATATGTTCTCATTTATTTGATGTTGTCAAAATACATCAGCATTTATAATTCCATTTTTAATTTTTTTAATTGTAACTTTTAAACATGAAAATTGTTAGGGAAGAGCTGTGATGTCAGTGATTAGACTGATGTCCTCAGATCAAACCAATCACAATAATGTTTATTACCAGTCTTAGACTGTTGATTTGTAAATGTTACATGATGTGAACATTTGGTTTTTTAGCTTAATTGAAAACATTTGAAAACTATTTGGTCCATAAGGTAGACATTGCATTTTAACTGTTTATAATCAGTAATGAAGTAAATAGGTTTTAAGGGAATGAGTATTCAGAAATTTCGTGTAAAAATTGAAATATCATTTGCTATGATATTTTGGTTTAATTTGAAATATACAAAAAGCTCTAAATATTTAGACTTGAAATTGTGTCATGTGATGCTTGTCATACTGGTAGTAATTCTAAGAGATTACTTGTGTAGATTTTAATATGTCTGTTTGTCACATGGCCTGTAAAGTTTTTCTTCATAATGTATCAACTTGTCTGTGAATGTATATTATATGTACTATGTAAAAATAAAATTTTAGACAAATCAGTGCCTTTGTTTTATTAATTTCTCTATTGTAAATTCTTGTTTCTAGTCAGTAGTATTCCTACTTCCACAACCTTTGTTGTTTAGGTGTTACAGTTCTCACAATATCATAATCAATATCATGATTTCCCAATAGATACATTGTATGTGGAGAGCTGATGGGAAAGCATACAACAGAGTGTTGTAAGAGATTGATGAAGACTACAGAAAAGTGTGATGGTCACCATCACGATCTCAATGGGAAATATTCTACTTCCTTGTGTGGACTATATTCATATTAGCTCCATGCTAATTATTATGCACTGTAGTTAACTTGTTTTTGATGTGGGCCTAACTTTGAAATTTGACATTTTTTGGATTTATCCAGATTTTCATAGCATTATTAATTAAGCAGAAGTGCTTAATCTTCCAGCCACAGATACCCATACAGGGAAACAGATCAACGTTATACTATAACTTTGTTAAAGTCAGAGGACATAAAAGATGGAGCATCATCATCTGGATTCCGTGGTTTTATTATTGGTTTTTGATAATCAGAACCAGGGTGGTAAGGTGGTGCAGTGGTAACGCACTCACCTTTCACCTAGCCGACCGGGGTTCGATTCCAGGAAAGGACGTGAAAAGGTAAGTCACCTGCCCGACCACGTGGGTTTTCCCCGGGTTCTCCGATTTCCTCCCACAATAAGACTCCTGGCGCACTTACATCCAGGCCAACAAGAGTGATTAGGATAAGTTGACATAAGTTGTTTCGCAATTGTTGTAAAATAAATAAAGTTTATATTTATTTATTATTTACCAGTGATAATTGCTTGGAGGTTTTTATTACCAAAAACAGTTATGTTTAGCAGCACAAGAACTATCAACATGTAAGACTATTGCAAGTACTCTAATGTAAACACATCAATATTATCTAAATTATATCTCATATTAAGTGAATGGAGGGCTTTGTCACTCGGTATTGGTCCACTTACAACTAAATGTCACTATAAAACACATGGACATTCAATGTTATGGAATGATACAGCCATTGTTGTAGTATGATATCAACAAGCTGTTGTGTATATGTTGTTATGGTAAAACACAGGAATTAATGTGATGTGTAAAATATTACTTTGTTGTTAGGTCAGCATTCCTTACATACACCCTGATGATCTTAACATTTAACACCAATTGTATTGTATATAAGTCAGTAACACCCTATGTTATTGCAAATATTATTTCATTGGTTATCAATCTTTCTTGAGAAGTACTGGATGGATCTTTCTTAAATTGAATATAGGTTCCCATTATCGCATAGTGGTGCCTGTTTGATTTTGTAAGTGATCAAAAAACAAAATGTCTGATGGAAGGTTATCTTCAAGTTTGCTGTATAAGCATTGTCATCGCTATTTCTTGAGAAGTTGAATGGGTCTTTCTCAGATTTCATAGGTAAGTTTCCCTTGGTCCCTATAATTTTTCCCATTTGATTTTGGGACTGATCAGAAAGACAAAAATGGACGACAAACGGCCATCTTGGAATTTAAAAAGGATGTTTGTTATCACTACTACTTGAGAATCAATTGATAGATCTCTTTCAAATTTCATTTGTAGAATTGCCTGGTTCCCTAGTTGTCTCTCTTTGACTTTTGGACAGATCAGGAAAACTAAATGGCTGACAGGCGAATTTTTGAATTTGGTAGTTAAAGTTTAAAATATTGCTATTTCTTGAGAGGAATGTTCAAATTTTTTTATAATTATGAGTAAAAACAGAGGAGAAAAGATCCAAAAATAAAGATCAGACAATGGTTGGCACCAAGATCCCTTAAGGATCTCTTGTCCATGTTTTGCATACACGCATATCTGATCTTTACAGAAATGTGCACATGTAAAGGACACTTCTAGATAGGAAGTATTGGGATGTGTGGTATATGACAAAATAAATTTGCACAATACAATTGGTTCCTTTCAGGACAATAAAGTGATGATACATTGAAATGCTCATTTTACGAAAATATTAGAATTTCAATGACCAATCTGTGTCATTATCTGCATTTAATTGAGTGTAAATCTCTACTGTGTTCGGGACCACGTAAAGTTGTCGACCACAGCCACCATTTCTTCCCGTGAACTGTAACTGAACAGATACAGAGTGAAGACTTTCAACGTCTAGTGGTGGACTCTGTTAAATAAACAAGAAAATATTTGTCAACAGAATCTTAATTCAAACTCAAACTCGATAAAGCAAATGAAATTTATCAACGAAAGAAAGGTTGATGAAAATTATGGGGAGTTTCATGGTCGCCATTGTGATCTCATTGAGAAATATTCTATTTCTTTGTGTGATATGAAGCTGGACTATCTGATGTTCTCTGGTTTGCCTGCTGGTTTCAGTGCTGTATTTTATGTGTTCATTGGAGAATGTGGCATTTCTTACTTGGATTGACCAAGGTTTGCATGGCGGGTGTCGTCGATGAAGCAAAAGTCTCTTTCTCACCCAGAACACCTGGTCTTACTTTCATTGTACTTTTTCGGGAGCTCCGTTTAAATCTTTCTTTTGTTCATATTTTGCCCGTTTTATGGAATTTGAGTTTGGATTATGATTATGTTGACATGTTGACATTGATTTTTTATTGCCACAAAAAGACTCGGAAAAAAGTACAAGGAGACGAAGACTATGTGTTCTAGAAGGGTAAGCGCATTCTGCTTCATCTATGACACCTGCCATATAAATCATGGTAAAAAATATGTCACATTCTAAAAACATATTCCTTCAAAAAGATTTCTATGAAAGCCATGGAACGAACTATATAACTTTTTTTCTATTTATTTTATTTTTATTTTTGTGATTTTATTCCATTTTCGAAATTAGCGGAAATTATAACCCTTCTAAAAGTAATCGTTTTCAGTATATTGACCATCAGTAGGCTGGTCCTCTGCTACTACACACTTGTATAATTCTTGGTTTTGTCTCCTCACTGCCGACATAATGTACGATAAAGTACTGACTGCAAAGATTAGGAATGAACCACAAACTAGCATCATCATTTATATACTGAGAGGAAAAGGAAACGCATTTAGCAGAAAGTTAATATTGTAAATTAAATCCTTGACGTACACCCTTGAAACTTGACAAATGTGTGCATTTGAGTTAGGTCCCTATGGTACCGTATTAAAATCACTGATGCATAACTAAACTGCGCACGCCGCTTGTACAAAAGAATAAGAGACAAAAGCACGATATCTCGAACCCAGTATAAAAGATTGGTTCAAAATCTGTGTGTGCGAATCTTCAGACATATCTATCTTGAATTCCCATATCTTAAGCATAAACAGATCACCGTAAAAAATGCTACGACTGTCCGAAGTTGACAGTGGTCGTACCATTGCACTTCTTATGCAAGGTGCCCCGCAAAATCAGGTCGCTAATCAATTTGGAGTCCATCCATTGCACATTTGCCGTCTCATTCAAAGACTACACGCCACCGGAAGGGTTGCAGTCGCCCTCGTGTGACGACTCGTCGGCAGGATAGGGCAATGCGACTTTCGCACCTACGCAATCGCTTTCTGACGGCCACGGAAGCAGCAAGGAACACAATCGGGCGTCATCATGTTCCAATTGATCCAAAGACAGCGTGTACTCGACTGCGTGCCTTCGGTCTAAGACCGCGGCGGCCATATGTTGGACCACAGCTTAATGCGCGGCGACGTGCCAGACGAATGCAATGGCTGAACGCACATTCCGTTAAACGCTTCCCAGTGCAACGTTGGAGAAGGGTCCTGTTCTCAGATGAGTCCAGGTTTTCGCTTTACCGGGCAAACGGCCGACGTCGTGTCTATAGACGTACCCACGAGCGCTGTGCAGATGCTTGCGTGATAGAGAATGACCGCTTTGGAGGAGGATCGGTCATGGTATGGGGAGGGATTGCGCATGGTATCTAGACTCCTCTGGTTGTTATTCAGGGAAATCTCAAGGCCATCCGCTATAGAGATCAAGTCCTAGCGCCGCATGTTGTTCCTCTAGTACAGCAGCGTCAACTGACGTTTCAACAGGACAACGCCCGGCCGCATGTAGCGAGGGTTTGCCGTGGTTATCTCGCAGCGAACAATGTCCCACCCTAGACTGGCCCCCATACAGCCCTGACCTCTCCCCAATAGAACATTTATGGGACGAGTTGGACAGAAGGATAAGACGTATGCCCAATCCTCCAATCAACGTCGCTCAGTTGGCGTTGGCGCTGGATGAGGAATGGAATCGTATACCAATAAGGAGGGTTAATACCCCGATCAATTCAATGCTTAAAAGAGTTCGTACAGTTACTGCAGCTCGCGGGGGGCACACACTATATTGATGGGTCCAGAAAGGTTTACTTAACGTACACGAATGAAATTCTCGTAGATGACAGAGTGGTCAACTATCTTCCAGTTACACCATAATTACATTCTAAAACCCTTTTCTATTTCCCGTAGTTGACCTGGAAATTCCTAATTGCGTTTCTTTTTCCTCTCAGTATAATTATGATAATAAATTATGATATACGACTGCAGATCATATTTATGGCAAGAAAGTTTGTCATTCGCTAAAATCAAACATACAAACACATAGCTTGGGTAATTATATTTTGAAATGAAAATATCGTTCATTAATTGGAATATTTTATTTGAGTGTCGCACATATTTTACATCATACATAATAAAATAACCATAAACAATATGCCCAACCATATCTGACTTATTAGGTACTAAAACTCATATAAATCAAAACGTAAATGGTATCTAGAATTAATTGAAGTAATTAATGTTCCGATTTAATGGTGGGAGAAGTGCGAGAGTGATTCATGTCGGCACTAGATGAAAACGTGAATCAGGCACTTGAAGGCCATGACCTTATAAGGTCATAACCATGATCTCGTTGGAGAATGAACGACATGAAATTGATGATATGTTTGACGTTCGAAAGTTCTATCGACTTCTTTATATCAGTCTGGAGAGTCCATGTGATTAGAAGTTAGATATGTGTGATGTTCGTTAGTATGTCTGGTGGTTCCGTTGTGTGATATGAAGTTAGATGTGTTTGGTGTTCGTTAGTATGTCTGGTGGTTCTGTTGTGTGATATGAAGTTAGATATGTGTGATGCTCGTTAGTATGTCTGGTGGTTCTGTTGTGTGATATGAAGTTAGATGTGACATATCGTTAGTATGACTGGTGGTTCTGTTGTGTGATATGAAGTTAGATATATGTGATGTTCGTTAGTATGTCTGGTGGTTCTGTTGTGTGATATGAAGTTAGACGTGTGTGATGTTCGTTAGTGTGTCTGGTGGTTCCGTTGTGTGATATGAAGTTAGATATATATGATGCTCGTTAGTATGACTGGTGGTTCTGTTCTGTGATATGAAGTTAGATATATGTGATGCTCGTTAGTATGACTGGTGGTTCTGTTCTGTGATATGAAGTTAGATATATATGATGCTCGTTAGTATGACTGGTGGTTCTGTTCTGTGATATGAAGTTAGATATATGTGATGCTCGTTAGTATGACTGGTGGTTCTGTTCTGTGATATGAAGTTAGATGTGACAGATCGTTAGTATGGCTGATGATTTCGTTGTGTGATATGAAGTTAGACGTGTGTGATGCTCGTTAGTATGTCTGGTGGTTCTGTTGTGTGATATGAAGTTAGACGTGTGTGATGCTCGTTAGTATGTCTGGTGGTTCTGTTGTGTGATATGAAGTTAGACGTGTGTGATGCTCGTTAGTATGTCTGGTGGTTCTGTTGTGTGATATGAAGTTAGATGTGTGTTATGCTCGTTAGTATGTCTGGTGGTTCCGTTGTGTGATATGAAGTTAGACGTGTGTGATGTTCGTTAGTATGTCTGGTGGTTCCGTTGTGTGATATGAGGTTAGATGTGACAGATCGTTATTATGTCTGGTGGTTCTGTTGTGTGATATGAAGTTAGATGTGACAGATCGTTAGTATGGCTGATGGTTTCGTTGTGTGATATGAAGTTAGATGTGTTTGATGCTCGTTAGTATGGCTGGTGGTTCCGTTGTGTGATATGAAGTTAGACGTGTGTGATGTTCGTTAGTATGTCTGGTGGTTCTGTTGTGTGATATGAAGTTAGATGTGACAGATCGTTAGTATGTCTGGTGGTTCCGTTGTGTGATATGAAGTTAGATGTGACAGATCGTTAGTATGGCTGATGATTTCGTTGTGTGATATGAAGTTAGACGTGTGTGATGTTCGTTAGTATGTCTGGTGGTTCTGTTGTGTGATATGAAGTTAGACGTGTGTGATGTTCGTTAGTGTGTCTGGTGGTTCCGTTGTGTGATATGAAGTTAGATATATAGGATGCTCGTTAGTATGTCTGGTGGTTCCGTTGTGTGATATGAAGTTAGATATATGTGATGCTCGTTAGTATGTCTGGTGGTTCCGTTGTGTGATATGAGGTTAGATGTGACAGATCGTTAGTATGTCTGGTGGTTCCGTTGTGTGATATGAAGTTAGATGTGTTTGGTGTTCGTTAGTATGTCTGGTGGTTCCGTTGTGTGATATGAAGTTAGATATATGTGATGCTCGTTAGTATGTCTGGTGGTTCCGTTGTGTGATATGAGGTTAGATGTGACAGATCGTTATTATGTCTGGTGGTTCCGTTGTGTGATATGAAGTTAGATGTGTTTGATGCTCGTTAGTATGTCTGGTGGTTCCGTTGTGTGATATGAAGTTAGATGTGTTTGGTGTTCGTTAGTATGTCAGGTGGTTCTATTGTGTGATTTGAAGTTAGATATGTGTGATGTTTGTTAGTATGTCTGGTGGTTCCGTTGTGTGATATGAAGTTAGATGTGTTTGGTGTTCGTTAGTATGTCTGGTAGTTCTATTGTGTGATATGAAGTTAGATGTGTGTGATGGTTGTTAGTATGTTTGGTGGTTCTGTTGTGTAATATGAAGATAGATGTGACAGTTCGCTATTTTGTCTGGCGGTTCCGGTGTGTGATATGATGTTAGATGTGTTTGATGCTCGTTAGGACCACGTCTGGATCTACCTATGGCACCAAATCCAAGAAAAGCGAAATGTCAAGCTATTGTGATACGACATATAGCAGGAAATGTATGTCTGCTTGTTACAATAGTTGGAGTTGATGAATATCTATGAGATCGAGAGCGCTGCACGTGATTTATGTGACGTGTGGATAGGTCGCTTGGTGTACAGGTATGACGGCGACCCCAAGGCGCACTGTCAGTTTTTGGTAACAGGTAAATTTAATTTGTTTTTGTTTTTTCTACAGCTTTTTGAGGGATTGGATGAAATTGATCTGCTAGCAAAGGCTTTTTGAAATTTCCAGAACACATTTTCATGTTTTATATTATTTTCATTTTTTATTTTTTGCTGTTTTCAACACAGGCACTCGAGGCCAGGATATTATTTTTTAAACATTGATTTTTGTTTTAGCACTCATAACTGACGTTATTTAAACGAAATATCAGCAGAATTCAAGTTTATGTGCCGGTTGACAAATCCGAGGTCCACGGTCATTAAAAATACACAAGGCAAGCAACTCCAGATTTTAAAAAATCGACCCCTCGCTTGGAAACTGGCTCAAAAATGTAGTTATGATAAGTTCCTTGTAAAACAATATGTATCCGTAGGTAGTGTGTATATTTACCTTTTATTTGGTGCATAACATTACAGGCAACGAGAAATTCACAATACGTACATGAGATTAACATCTCAATAACCGGAGATTTTATCGTCCATGTAATTATCTTTGACGGAAGTAACATGTCATTTCAAGGGCGGTCACTCCGAGTTTTTGGGAGAGGAGTTCCGGATAGCACTATACCAGTGAACAGGTAAGAAAGGTTCCGATGTCATTACGCGCGTAACTTCAAAATAGATATTTTTATTTCTACAAATACATTTGCGGGGATGGAAAAATAATGGCTGGGCAAAAAAGTCCACATTTGCCAACTCGGATACAATATCATGGTAAGGGATTATACAGAATGCATCAACTTTCAATCAAGCTGGCGGTAATGAGAATTTTTTTTCAAAAAAAAAATAGAAAAAAATCATGCAGATAATGAAAAAAGGGCGCAATTTATGAAAAATATCGTGGGGGAAATATATTAACTTAGAAATTGGAAATTAAATGATTTTTTCCATAGTGATTTTTGTCAAGTTATTGAGAATATTTGAAAAGAAATACATATTACTTATTAACCAAGAGGCCCAAAGGGCTTGTATTGCTACATGTACTGTATGTTTTGGCAAACGTCCATACAATGGACTTCCTGACCAAATATCATGACCCAAGGCCTTTTTGGTTATCAGAAGATGTTATTTAAGGGTTTATCCATGACCTTGAATATAATGTCAAAGTAATATTTCATTATCTGCGTGATTTTTTTCTTATTTTTTTTTTGAAAAAAAAAATCTCATTACCGCCAGCTTGATTGAAAGTTGATGCATTCTGTATAATCCCTTACCATGATATTGTATCCGAGTTGGCAAATGTGGACTTTTTTGCCCAGCCATTATTTTTCCATCCCCGCAAATGTATTTGTAGAAATAAAAATATCTATTTTGAAGTTACGCGCGTAATGACATCGGAACCTTTCTTACCTGTTCACTGGTATAGTGCTATCCGGAACTCCTCTCCCAAAAACTCGGAGTGACCGCCCTTGAAATGACATGTTACTTCCGTCAAAGATAATTACATGGACGATAAAATCTCCGGTTATTGAGATGTTAATCTCATGTACGTATTGTGAATTTCTCGTTGCCTGTAATGTTATGCACCAAATAAAAGGTAAATATACACACTACCTACGGATACATATTGTTTTACAAGGAACTTATCATAACTACTTTTTTTGAGCCAGTTTCCAAGCGAGGGGTCGATTTTTTAAAATCTGGAGTTGCTTGCCTTGTGTATTTTTAATGACCGTGGACCTCGGATTTGTCAACCGGCATATAAACGTGAATTCTGCTGATATTTCGTTTAAATAACGTCAGTCATGAGTGCTAAAACAAAAATCAATGTTTAAAAAATAATATCCTGGCCTCGAGTGCCTGTGGTTTTCAAAATAATTGTCAATAGGCAAGTCCAAAGGTTTTCCAGAGTTTTTGGCCGTGTAAGTTTTAGCTCAGGTTTTTAATCCTGGATATTTTCGTCATTTATAATTTTCTGTTCGTAGGCTGATTCAAAATATAGGATAATGGTTAAAGGTAGAGACAGCTTCATAATGTAATACTGCGATGTTTGAACGAGTGGGCTTCTGTACGCATCGACATGTTTAAAAACATTTGTTACAAATTAGTGTTTACGTTGCTGTTTCAATAAATGCTGCTCTATAGTGCATCGCTGGGTAGGCTCACGCAAAGAAGTTATTGTTGTTGGTTTGATTAATTCGAGGGTTAGGTATTAATTAGCCAGTATAAAACAGACCGGTTGTTCCATGTGTGACCACCATGGTAGGGATTGTTGTTTGGTTGACAGATTTTCCTTCTCATTGACCTCTTCCGTGTCCGGGCATCGTCTCAGCGACCGTACATCAGTGTTCTGGCGACATGCTAATGATAAAGTAAGGGAGTTACATAGGGAGACACAATGAATTATGCACATTTTGTTTTTTTGTAATAAAATGAGGACTTGACGAAATTGATAATTGATCCGAACAGATTTAACGGTACATTGAGTGAGATGAACTTGCCTCCTTACTCAAACAATTTGACATTTGTCGGATATTGGATGACTATTCTCTACCGCAATGAGAACTTAAAGGGACGTAACTCTTTTGGTCATACGTAAGACGCGACTTTTCTTGTGTGTCGCAAGCCTACCGTTTGTCTTAAACGAATGAACACGTATGAAATTAAAAATCATAAATTTATAAAGCCTTCTGAACTCTCTAATATATGCCTGTTTGTTTACATAAATGTTAAATTGTGATGTTATTGCTAGGAAATTTGGAACCTTTTCAATTTTCATATGTAGATGATATGGGTGGTGCTTTCCTGGGGGTTATAATACACAATGGATATATGATACAAAGCCTGCACAGTTCAAGTACAGATTAACAGGGACGTTATAATATGTTGATACACATGCAACAATCTGATCGTAAAATTTTATTATTTCGATATAACACATTTTCCCCACCAATGACATGTCTCATAATGTGAAAAAAATACAATGATAATATTTATACAATAAAAATTTTGATAACGAATCAAACTTAATAGATCTCACATCCGCCCACGGTCTCGTAATGATCCAAATTATACTCTTCTCATTAGCAAAAATACAAGGAAACCCGTCAAAAAATGTCTAGTACATAAACAGTTGGTAAGCAGTCTACAATTTATTTTCATAAGTCGCTATCAACTTTATTTCTAAAATCAGTTGGTCCCACGATGTAAAATTCAAGTATCAGATTAAAATCAACAGTATTCAAGTCCCGTTAAAATTCTCTGAGTATTGGACTCGGAACTGGTGTGTAGATTTATGACTGAAACACTTAAGTCTAACCTTCAACAATTACAGAGTGTTTGAGTTAGCGCGATCTGTCTACACAAGGAAAGAAAACTACAAGAAAGTTACATTTTCTAATAAAAACCAGAACATATTTGAACCTGAGTATTTTATAGAAGGAAACAATCGTGTGGATCACGCCATGCCTGATTTTGTGACAACATAGGAGACGATGTCACTATGACTGTGACGTCTGGTAATATTGACGGCCTAAATTGTGACCCCGTATTACACGCCAAGATTACACACTATTGGTTTCATCAATGAGGTGACAGCAGGTGATCTAGGTACGCAAGCATGACGAACACGCCTCCACATTGTCGTTGAATGACTTTAAGTAAAAGTTCATACAGTCTGGCGGTATTGGGCTTGCTAGTACACTGTGAAAACAAAAACACACCATATTATCATCAATTAACGTCATTTATATGAATAGGTTGTTTATACTATGTGTAGAAGCTATTGATAAAAAACATTCTTAACTGTTTTTTACTTCATTGTTCCGGTATGACATTTGACTTTTTGATATCGTCACGTTAACAGCAGGTTGTTATATATCATACAGAGAAAACTACAATCAAGAAAACTAACTATGATTAGCAATTTATAATGTAGGTCCAATGTCACGATTTGTGTAGGAGCTGGCAATTGACTACTTGGTAAGGAAAACAGAACTGAGAAAATATTTACATACATGCACATCACTTTGGAACATGATAAAACACATTTCACGTCAAATCACGAGATATGCATCACATGAGAAGAAATCCTGAATAAACATTTTTAAAATTTAAATGTTGTCTGAATATTGTTGCCATGTTGAGGCGAATAATATGTTGATTCTAAACTATGTAATATTATCACTAATGGTTGTGTTATAAAACAAAACCAATCGATAGTATATTGCCAATGATACACTGCCTATGTCTAAAACTCATATTCTTAATTATCAGAGGCTCGCCGCACTATAATGGGCGTAAACAGTTTAAGAATGCCTATATTTGTAATTTGATCCTATTTGGTGACATATCCTGGTGTAACATGCCCTGTTCCGGTACTTACGGAAATAAGGAGGAAGCAAATTAAATCAGAGTGAACGATAAAAACATTAATACATAATACACTTACATTTGTTATAGAATTATATAAAAAGAAAATACATGAATCGACATGTCAAAAAATCTTAATTAAAACACAAATCATGGCCAAGGTGTGACCAAAAAAAGAAGGATTTATACGGAGATATTAAAAAAAAAGAGGAAAATAAGATAAGATGTTCTCTAAGGGTAAGCGTTTTCTACTTCATCGACGACCATGTTTGGTACTTTGGTGTATCGTGTTCTCCTCTAATATCAAGCTGTAAATTAAGTGAGTTATTTAAGTTTCATAAAGAATCATTTAAACTTCATATGATTTTGTCACGATTTTGACATTCTTCTCAAATTATACTATATTTGGAAATTACGAAATATATATAGAATTCTGGGACCAGTGAACATCCTTATGTAAAATATGACTGTTCTTTCGATCAATTTTGGTTCCCTGCAGTCGTCTCCCAGGTTTAAGACCCTAAGCATCAAGGTTCCAAGACGAAAGGGACAACAGTATGATGCAGTTTCATTCACTTTACTGTATCTTATTCTAAATGTGTAAACCAAGGTACTATCTCACTGTGTCTTCAGTGCTATCTTTATAAAAAGTAGATTGGCTACGGACAGATGATTCATTTTAGTCATTCAATATTCTTCAAAGGATTGATTAGCTTCATAGAATATAGAACGACTAATTAATCAGGGTTGTTCAATCAAATACTTTTTTTATCAATCCACATATTTCATACAGTTTCTATTGGATATCGCGCGTTGATACACAATATATATTCAAACAAAGCACATGAAAACGATAGTATGTTACAAAATATTTATATCAATGTCATATCAATGTCTTATCAACAGTAATAATGACATAGTAAGTAATTTTAAGCACAATTTTCACAGCAACTCATAAAATAGTGAAGAAAACAGATAAAAAAATTATACACATATTCTAAACAGGTAAGATACGCTTTACAAGAATAGCCAATAAAATGTCTATATGATATATGTTGAGGGTTATGTGATGTTTATGAATTACATATTAAAACTATATGGATGTACGCAGGCAACTGCTCACGAAAAGGATATCTATTAATAGCCAAAATTAAGGAATGTTTTTCTGATATCCATTGGACTGCAACAAGTTTCAAACATGGACCTTCTTTTTAAAATGTCTTTTAGATTGATGAGGAGGGTTGGAAAAACATGTTTGATGTCACGTGCGCACGTGTTGGTTTGTAATGTATGTATGCAGTATGTACTTTAACTCATTGTGTTATTGGATATGCAATACCATAAAACGTGATTAGACCTTTCTTGCACCGAGACATTCAGGGTGTGTTTAAAAATTGCCAGGTGTCTTTCCTTGAAAGTGTGTGTTCTCTATCCCAGTACATGGCCCTAGCAATAAGGTCCACCCGTCACATTTCTGAGTTCATGGGTACCAACGTGCCTACATACATGTGTACAGACACTGGAACATAGACAGCTGTTGATTCTAATGACAATCTAACGACCCGACAAACGCATTTATTGACGTCAAACAAAACAGTCACATATCCTCTTCGGGTACAGACAAATTAAAAAAAAACTACAATATATCATATTTATTGGAAAACTTTGCCGAGAAGTGAACATAAATAACATCAGTAATGATATTCCATTTGGTTTGTTATTTAGGACACGAGGCGAAGTATTAAGATAAAAATCTTTTAGCACACCAGTAGAAGTACACGGTCACTTTCATCAGACAAATGACCAGTGTGGAGCGTACTAGCACCGTCGTACGCAGTGAGCGAGATGTTAAGAAAATGGCTAACTTTTTCGGCTGTACTAAATCAATAGTGTGACGAGATGGTAAACAATTAATGGAAAATAAATAAATAAACAGATAAATAAATAAGATGAGGGAGTCTCATCATTTTCACTTCAAGAGAGTCTGGCGAGATATTAGCAAAATTCATAAATCTGACATTTAAAACAGAAATTCTAATATCAAATAGACGCTGCCGAAACGCGAGCGCTTTTTGATCAGTGAGATGCACTGTATATAATTTGGGACTGACTTATAATTATATTAAAGGATAAACAGAAACAAGATTACAAGTTTTTAAATATATAATCAACCATATAAGTTTTCAAACAGGAAATAATTGTTACATTCCTAAGTTTCCGGCAGCATGCGTTTTATACCAGTAATAAAGTGTGTTATCTTCTATTGAAACATAGACTTTGAATACGTTTTAATTTCGACATGACAGCTTGAAATGATATTTTGTTGGCGAAGACATAATTTTATCCAATGAAAAGTAGATAACACTCTGTCCGTTTTGAACTTCCAGCGGCTAAGGTATTTAAGGCCGAGTATATATTTGTTGGTTTTACACAAACATTACCATACAGCACTCCTATTTTACTGTTTGGAATCATATCAAATATATTTCTTTGATCACATCACAATGCCTTTGATGTCGGGAAGTTCTGACGTTACAATTGAAATAACATGAACTTTTAACCAATCACCGTCCCACTTGAATGTGGTCAAAACAAAATTATGTAACAGGTACGATTACTCTGAAGATAGGGTAATGATGTGGCAAACGGGTCTCTTTGTTCATGCTTGAACACTCTGAATATACAGCGTACGACTAATGAAGCAAATTGAGAGATCTTTGATTACAGGTCGGTTCCAGGTATAATGGAATCGGTACCTACATGCATGAGGGTATGTGTGACACTGTGACATTTTTTTTATCAGACTTCGGGTTTTACCAAACGTTTATGGGATATTACACAGTTAAGGGTGGTGTGTACTGGTTTGACATGTCCTGCCCACATAACAATTGGAAGCAGGATATACATCATTAAACCGATTAACGTTAACAATCGATAACAGAGGTAAATTGTACTTATATACATACATTTCTGTCAAAACAGGATATATCATATTTATAAATCACGCAAAAGTCAACTTAACCAATGTTTCTTTTTATTGGCATAAACAGTTGTAATTTAGTAACTTCAGACCAAATTAGATCTGCTTAAAACAGTTTTTGTGTATACTTCTTTTAACCCTATCTCAAAGGGTTATAAAGAAAAAGTCGAATTGCCTGATTTACAAACGACCAATAATTACTTATCATCGTAAGATGACGTATGTAATTATCTATGGTGTATCCATTATGACAATAAGGTTTGCATGATAACACGGCATTGCATGTTAAAATTCACCCGGAAGTCATTAAAGCATATTTTTGTGCACTGAATCGTGTTAAGCCACGACACTTAGATAGGATCAAATCACGGTTAAAAATTACTTGAAACTTGAAACTGTAATATAAGTGTGTTAATATTGTCTGCTAAATACGGAATTCCATTTAATCTGAAAGTGGTTTGTCTATCGCAATACATAGGTTTTTACAACAAATACAAATAACTTCACACCTAAGTTGTTTATAAGGATTTATTTCTCGTTAGAGGCGTACCGTAGTATCAGATATGACAGGTGTATAACGATGACTTTAAACTAGGGAATTTATCATATGTCACCACATGATTTAAATAGCTATAGTATAAAAGTGGAATTGACGTAGGTAAGTGTAAATATAGCTTTATTTATGTACTGTCTTCAATTTAAGAAATACGTCAAACTTTTAGAGATCTTATGATAAGTAACAGTGCGTGACTGGTATATTATAAACTAACATTGCATCTAAACGACAATCAAATGTAACTCCGACAGACGTAAAAGAATAGATGAATGGATATTTTTAGAATTGCTTGAACAATAATTGTTTTCTACAATAATAAAAGTTCTAAACGAAGTAATTTGCACTTTTAGTGAAATAACAAAACGCACACGAGGAATGCAATCAGCGAAACATCAGTAAAGACACATAAAAATGCTGACTAGGCAAAATAAAAAAATGAAAAACAGACGAAAAACAAAAGGAAGGAAACCCAAGTATTAAGGCATCGAAGAAGTGAAACATGGACACAAATAAACGGGCCTTAGAAATACAGCCTCGGTTTAACAATATTTAAATTTCATCGAAATTTATATAGTAATGATAGATATTGTTATTTTCAATGTTTTTAATTCAGCGTGCTTAAACTTGGAGATTGTAAACAATACAGTTACATTGTTTAAAGCAGTTCTGACAACTGTGTTTGATATATTTTGAGAGGAAGTCTCAGTGAAGCAGAGCACTCATTGATCACTCCTTACACTTGGTAGTGTAGTAGGTTTAACCTGGACGATGCTTTCTTTACTGGGCTGGCACTTGTGATTCAGAAATGTTGTTCGATCGTGTTTGAGGTATTACCAAAACGGATGAGTCAGGAAGTCAGTGACTAACATGGCTTGTAGAAATAAAGTAGAACGATGATATTTAGGCAGTTGCCAGATATTTAAACATGGAACACTGCAATAACGGCAGAAGCATTGCTGAACAACAGATAGTAAGGCAAAGAGCTAGGATAAACAGGATGATTGCATGATACATTCCACGACGTCTAGCTAAAGAACATCTTGTAATGTCAATGCAAGGGACATCTCAGCTCTACTAGTCGGTTTCGGGCGTGTATCTTTTCCTGTTTCATAAGGACATCAAAGATGGCCACACTAAGGCGTATCGTCGCGCTGCGCCGTCTCGTGGCACGATCACATTACAGCGTCGCTTTGGAGAGCGCTTTAAAGCGCAATATACGTAACATTCACCAAAACTTTAGTGTAGAATCACACATAATTATTGAGATATTCTCTAAGATGTAGTTAAAATTAAGTTATTCAAACAATAGTGACCACGACTTTCTGCATAAAGTATTGATATATGAGCAGTTGAAACTCGCTATTTGTAAACACACCTCCATTTTAAACACGCCGCCATCGAAATTACGATTGTTGCCGAACGACGTCGGAAAGTTCGTGACCTGATCTCGCGAGAGTTGAGGTTTCTACTTATAGAGGAAGCACATGCAGATATGTCTACGGTAAGTTTTTGTTTACAAACATTGTTTGCGAAGTCTTGTCGTAGACTTGAGGTATTCATGTGATAAACATTCAGTTTTTGGGAAATTATTAGAAGGAATATTTAGTTTAGAAACGATACGACACACAATTATAACGAAAGAATGCAGAACTGGCCTGATGTATGATTGGAAAAAAAGGAAGCGATTGGTGAACGTCTGTACTGTGTCTGCCATGTTTATACACGCGGAATATTCGCATGCGCAATGTTATCGCTACGAGCGGTAATGTATGAATTATTGTGGGTCCCACATTGTTTATTTTCAGATTTTTTCAATTTTTATTTAAATTGAAAACAGTCAGTTTTATTTTTCTTTAATTAAAGGAAAGTATTTGTTTAGTTGCATATATTACGGGGAAAATAAGATAAAGTTTGTTTTTTTACAGTGATTTTTACGTATATTGGGGCTTCAAGGACAGTTGTGTCGGAGAACGTTGTTAACCTCCAGATCATCATTTGACGTTAGACTATTGAAGCTTTGCAGTGGTTTACATCCTCGTCGGTATTTCCAGCCTTTCTCGGTATGAAATGTGTGAAATGCTGTCGCTATGGAATTAGCGTTCTTGAGAATTCTAGGGAAGGAGGTGAAATTAGCCTTTCGAAATCCTTACCCTAATTATTTCTGTACTTTTTACATAGATTTTCTGATTATCCACATATCTTTTATTTTAATTTGTTTAGTTCTAACTAGTGCGCTAAGCAGTACGAACAAAATCATATAAGGAGTAACGTTGTGTCAACACTAACGATATGACATCACCACCTACGTACTTTATTTTGGCACGAACATCAATAGAATCGTTCACTCCCGTAGGATGTGGACAGGCGGTCCAATGTTTTAAAGCTCAAAGCAAAGTCTTGCGTAGGATTGATTTTTAAAACATATTACAGGAAATCTGGGAATGAGTCTCAATCTGAGGGAAATAAGAGGCTTGGCGAATGTTTGCTAACTTAATAATCTTTCCCCGGTATGTGAGATATGAAATGAGGGGAATCCCCTGTTTCTAGACAAGGTGAGACAAGGGATTCTTTCATACTTCACAGGGCGATCCAATAGTCGCCAGGGATGAGATTACTCCATCTCGTATGAGATAGGGAAAGACAGCTAGTGTGGGCTGTTGCTATTACGTTGCTTTACATTTTATGAAGATTGACCATATCGTAGATTAATGACGTCATCAGTTTCGACACTCAATTCATGTTGTGTAATGAACAGGTTTCGCGACATCTTACATTTTTTGTATGTGAGAAAAATGTGCTGGTGAGTCAAAGTCTTAAACTTTGATTGAGATCTCCTTGACCACAGAACAAACATTTGTAAAATTCTATCTCACACCCGTAAAAAGTATTGATACACCTGCCCAGGTAACGAGAAAAATACTCTAAGTCAAATAACCACGTTTCATGGTACGTCTTATCATACACCTTGTATGACTGAGCCAAGGAAAGTGTACCACGGCGCACAAAGAAATGTATATCCTGTTTTTATAGGCCATCGTACAACCACAAAAAAAACGGCCTGTTAAGGAAACCGAGAATGTCAAATTAATTTATTACTGAAGTACATCTGGACACAGACAGGTGAGGACGAGATGATGTCAACTAGTATACCTGTCGTCTGCGTTTGTCATGATGTTAGTGTAAATGACCTGCGTCATAGCGTTTTATAACACACCTGTGTCTGAGGCTACACAGCTTCCAGAGGCGATAAAATTCACTGACCATTAAAACCTAGGACAGCTAGATGTCATAATATCTGTAAAATTTATTTGCGTTCTCTTCTTTATTTCGTATTCCTGTAAACGAAATAAATATAAAATTAAAGTTCAATTGAAAATAAATTCAAACGCATTTTCGCAAATTGCCACATTCCCAAAAGAAAATAGGTTTAACAACAACAGAACTCCAAGGCATACATGTACTTACGAACATCAAACAAGTCCATCTCCATATCGCCAGCGGACAAAGAATCTATCCGAATGAGGTCATGATGAGGACTTTCAAAACTTCCTCATTATCATAATCTCCCAACATTTTATAGGTGATTTATATAGAATATGCCGAAAAACTCAACATACCTGCACAATGCAGTTATTTCTAGTACTCAAAAAATAATCCAGAATAGTACCAGGAAATATTTCCTAAAGTTTCAATCAGACTGTTTATTTATGGATATCTAATGACTTCCAAGGAAATTCAAGCGTGTATTTTATATCGATGACACTAATACCGAACAATTTGACATGATACAAAATGTAACTGAAAACTTGGGTCTTCAGGGTAACAGTAAAAATCCAAGGGTATTCATGATAACAGAGAACCCTGTGCATTCAGGGTTACAAAAAACCTCGGTCTTCAGGGTTACAGAAACCTTCGGGTCTTCAGGTTTACAGAAAAACCAAGGGTATTCATGATTACAGACAACACTGGGTCTTCAGGGTTACAGGAAACCTCGGTCTTTAGGGTTACAAAACCCTCGGGTCTTCAGGTTTACAGAAAAACCAAGGGTATTCATGATTACAGACAACCCTGGGTGTTCAGGGTTACAGGAAACCTCGGTCTTTAGGGTTACAGAAAACCTCAGGTCTTCATGGTTACAGAAAACCCAGTATGTTCATGGCTACAAAAAATCGAGGGTTTTCAGGGTTACAGAAAACCGAGGATGTTCATGGCTACAGGAAATCGGGAGTTTTCAGGGTTACAGAAAACCCGGGGTTATCAGGGTTACAGAAATTCGAGGGTGTTCATAGTTACAGAAAACCTAGGGTGTCATGGTCACAAAAAACCCTAGGAATTCATGGGTACAGAAAACCCGGGTTGTTCAGGGTCACAGAAAACTCGGGATATTCAGGATTACAAAAAATCAAGGGCGTTCAGGATTATAGAAAACCGAGGGTGTTCAGGGTTACAGAAAACCGAGGGTGTTTAGGGTCACAGAAAACCGAGAGTGTTCAGGGTCACAGAAAACCGAGGGTGTTCAGGGTTACAGAAAGCCGAAGGTGTTCAGGGTCACAGAAAACCGAGGGTGTTCAGGGTTGCATAAAACCGAGGGTGTTCAGGATTATAGAAAACCGAGGGTGTTCAGGGTTACAGAAAACCGAGGGTGTTTAGGGTCACAGAAAACCGAGGGTGTTCAGGGTCACAGAAAACCGAGGGTGTTCTGGGTCACAGAAAACCGAGGGTGTTCTGGGTTGCATAAAACCGAGGGTGTTCAGGGTTACAGAAAACCGAGGGTGTTCAGGATTATAGAAAACCGAGGGCGTTCAGGGTCACAGAAAACCGAGGGTGTTCAGGGTTACAGAAAGCCGAAGGTGTTCAGGGTCACAGAAAACCGAGGGTGTTCAGGTTGCATAAAACCGAGGGTGTTCAGGATTATAGAAAACCGAGGGAGTTCAGGGTTACAGAAAACCGAGGGTGTTCTGGGTTGCATAAAACCGAGGGTGTTCAGGGTCACAGAAAACCGAGGGTGTTCTGGGTCACAGAAAACCGAGGGTGTTCTGGGTTGCATAAAACCGAGGGTGTTCAGGGTTGCATAAAACCGAGGGTGTTCATAGTTACAGAAAACCTAGGGTGTCATGGTCACAAAAAACCCTGGGAATTCATGGGTACAGAAAACCGAGGGTGTTCTGGGTTGCATAAAACCGAGGGTGTTCAGGGTCACAGAAAACGCGGGATATTCAGGAATACAAAAAATCAAGGGCGTTCAGGATTATAGAAAACCAAGGGTGTTCAGGGTTACAGAAAACCGAGGGCGTTCAGGGTTACAGAAAACCGAGGGTGTTCTGGGTTGCATAAAACCGAGGGTGTTCAGGGTCACAGAAAACGCGGGATATTCAGAATTACAAAAAATCAAGGGCGTTCAGGATTATAGAAAACCGAGGGTGTTCAGAGTTACAGAAAACCGAGGGTGTTCAGGGTTACAGAAAACCTCGAGTGTTCAGGGTTGCATAAAACCGAGGGTGTTCAGGGTTACAGAAAACCGAGGGTGTTCAGGGTCACAGAAAACCGAGGGTGTTCAGGGTCACAGAAAACCGAGGGTGTTCAGGGTCACAGAAAACCGAGTTGCATAAAACCGAGGGTGTTCAGGGTTACAGAAAACCGAGTGTGTCATGGTCACAAAAAACCCTGGGAATTCATGGGTACAGAAAACCGAGGGTGTTCAGGGTCACAGAAAACCGAGGGTGTTCTGGGTTGCATAAAACCGAGGGTGTTCAGGGTCACAGAAAACGCGGGATATTCAGGAATACAAAAAATCAAGGGCGTTCAGGATTATAGAAAACCAAGGGTGTTCAGGGTAACAGAAAACCGAGGGCGTTCAGGGTTACAGAAAACCGAGGGTGTTCTGGGTTGCATAAAACCGAGGGTGTTCAGGGTCACAGAAAACCGAGAGTGTTCAGGGTTACAGAAAACCGAGGGTGTTCAGGGTTACAGAAAACCTCGAGTGTTTAGGGTTGCATAAAACAGAGGGTGTTCAGGGTTACAGAAAACCGAGGATGTTCAGGGTTACAGAAAACCGAGGGTGTTCAGGGTTACAAAAAACCGAGGGTGTTCAGGGTTACAGAAAACCTCGAGTGTTCAGGGTTGCATAAAACCGAGGGTGTTCAGGGTTACAGAAAACCTAGAGTGTTCAGGGTTACAGAAAGCCGAGGATGTTCAGGGTCACAGAAAACCGAGGGTGTTCAGGGTTACAAAAAACCGAGGGTGTTCAGGGTTACAGAAAACCTAGAGCGTTCAGGGTTACAGAAAGCCGAGGATGTTCAGGGTTACAGAAAACCTAGAGTGTTCAGGGTTACAGAAAGCCGAGGGTGTTCAGGGTTACAGAAAACCTAGAGTGTTCAGGGTTACAGAAAACCTAGAGTGTTCAGGGTTACAGAAAACCGAGGGTGTTCAGGGTCACAGAAAACCGAGGGTGTTCAGGGTTACAGAAAAAATAGAGTGTTCAGGGTCACAGAAAACCGAGGGTGTTCAGGGTTACAGAAAACCGAGGGTGTTCATGGTTACAGAAAACCTAGAGTGTTCAGGGTCACAGAAAACCGAGGGTGTTCAGGGTCACAGAAAACCGAGGGTGTTCAGGGTTACAAGTTTCGAAGATTGCGATTTTGACAGGAAAACTTCCGTCACGTTTGTTCGAATGTACAACACAGTTTTCTGGTTTCTGGATTTTTTTTATGTTAGATGAAAGATCAGACAGACTAATCAGTTTGACATTTTAAAAAAAGTCTTATAATTTACATATGTCGACGCCATTTGCTGCAGTTACGTCATTTCCTAATCACACAAGTTCCGTTTTCAGATAAATAAAACCATTTATATTCAGTTTGAATTTTATTAAACTTTTTTGAAATTATCAAGTCATTAACACCTTCATTAATTCACGAATGAAACAGACTTAATATATAATTGATGGGGTACACAACATATGCAAGCAAAGCACTTATATTTTATTTTACCAAAATCTGCATATATAGCACCATCAAATTGATGTCATTTAAAGCATTTATTGATAAGGGAACGACAAGTGGCATTACAACGACACATATATAACACTGTGCTATGTATCACGTGCTAAGTGTCATAATGATAATGTTCCCACAGAAACATACTCAATGACCCATCTGGTTGAATCACATTACATATACACAGCTGAGGGCATCGACACACAAACACACACACGCATTTATTGACTAACATTGAATTTCCTTAGAAGATGTGAAGCGGGTTGGTGGTCCTGATCTGAGAGCTAAATTGGCTGATAATGGGAAAAGTATGACGAGTAATGAAATGGAATGCTTGGAAATTAACGATATCGTCAATTTTGGCTAAAGCTTCGAAATCATGAATTCACATCTTTTAGGTAAATTGGAATTGCCTATCCTGAAATCTTTATTTTGATTTTGTATCAGAAAATTTAGCCGAGAAGTTTGAAGCAGTCATAAAGAATGCTTGTCTTATCAATATAAATCAATGTCATTCATCGGACACATAAGATAAATCTGATAGCAGAATACACAAAAATATCCATGCAATTTAGTTCACGTCACAAAAATTCTTAAACTTAGAATAAACTTAGGTATAGGGATTAAGTTCCAACCGATGAATGGCGAGCTAAAAATAACCAGTTTAATTTTATTTTCATAATTATTTGATATAACAGAATATTTCTTATGACCAAATCTATTGATAAAAAAGTATTTATTCTATTTCCGAATTTAAATGCGTTTTACATTATGGTACGAAAAGTGACACTTTTCATAAAAATACATTTAAAACAGCTTATTTTGACCATAGCAATATACGAGCACTTGATAAGAAGAGCATTTCGTCCCAAGACGAATGTATTCAGAAATCTGCAGCTACCGTGAATTTGAATCAAAAGTCGGTAGAATGCAAACCAACTCTGATGTTTCCCACATTTAGTGTTTATATCAATGCGCTTACATTGATAAATTTAATCTGGTTAGTATGAAAACGGGGGACTTACAATCTTTGGGCACATTCTGAACACTGTGTTACAAAGACATGCAATGTATTTGTGGTAGGGCAGTCATGCGTTTTGCTTTAGACAGTGTGATGGTAACAATTGGACATGAACTCTACCAGATGTTTTGTATCAATATGAGATGTTTTCATCTTGCCTTTTTTGTCCTACAAGAATTGGGCGTCACCACATCAGTCCATACTTTATGATAAAAAACACTCTGAGAATAGAAGGAGATATCTTTCAGCAGGCCAAGTATAGATTCAGAAATTTCAATAGGTATGTTGCCAAATCTCTCTGTAAAGATTTTTCGTGTTTCATTGCTGTTTTACATGTCTTTTACATGTCTAATCGGAGATGAATATACCTTCCTACAAAAACACATTCCCCGACAGAGGTGACTAACCACCATTCAATATCTGTGTTACTCACCTCCGGTCATACTTTCATCTCGTATTACAAATAATTCTACCACTAAATCATGCATTAATTCTTAAATATAGAAGGGTGTAACCTTAAAACCTCCGCGGAACTATCTAAATCCCTAAGGTTAGGCGCCATGCTGATGTATTGAGCAACACTCATCAATATCGATGTTAGAAAGGCCATTTATATAGTAGCAAATATTCTGTCGATATGAAATTGTTTTCAAGGTCGGATAGGTGTCAACAATATCAAACAAAATGCCGGAAATAACACATAGATGGCATCCCACAGATTTCGTAATTTGCTGACAAAATGGACAAATATTGACCATGGATGTAGCTGCGTGAAACAGTATCGACTCAGAAGAAAATTCATCGTTTTTTTGGTTTAAAACTTAAAATTTGTAACAGTTTTGTCTGAAGACTTGGAGCTCAATTACACGAGTTTGTAGTAAAATCACCAAAGCATATTATACCCATTAATTGAAAATATGCTTTATTCAAAATGCTAAAAACATCTGAAATAAACAAATCGAACAGTGAATATCCAATGAAAACATAAACCAATAAGCTAAAAACTGTACTGTAGATTTATATTTTATCTAAAACTACTATTTGAAAGATGTCCTCTATCAACGCAGTTATGTTTATCAGTATTATCTCAAAGGGCACTTAATGATGCAGCCAGCCAAGTTTTAGCCCCAAAACAGGATGTGAATGATGTAACAGATTTAACACTAAAATCTTTTTTTTTCTTGTATTTTCGACGAAGAAATGGACGACGAATTCAGAAAAAAATAAGTTTATTTGAACAATCATTGCATGAAGATGACCACACGCAATACAAAGCAAAACGGACAGTCGATGTCAGCATCGGATGGAAAAAAAACGGAAAAATTACTTCAAACTTCGGTATAGACTGTATGAAGTTAACAATACTCGAACTTAATTAAGTCAGAAAAATAAAGGACGCTAAATAAAGACTTTCAGTATATTTGAGTCGATGGTGAGCATTCAGCACTACTTCCGGTCGGACTAATGGACGCTTTTTAAACTTTCTGGATGATTAAAGTTAAATTAAAGTGTAGAATTACCCACAACAAGAAAAAAATAACAAAATTGAAAGTGAAAGTGAAAGGGAATTTAATTTAACAACTGAAAATCTGTTTTTCAGCCTGTAATTCTGAAGAGTAAAGAAAATATCGTCATGATTGTAAATAAAATTTTCTGAAAACAGAATAAACATTTAGAGTACACTCACTCACTACACATAGGATATACCAGTAACTGCGTCACATATAAACCAGTAACCTATCTAAATAAATATTTCTAAAACGTAGGTATCATGTTGGACAGTCATAGGTACATCTCACACACTCATGGAAATACAGTATTAATTAACAAAAGGATACCTGCCGACAGTGATTTAACATGAAAACTCATCGCATACATAATGCCTTGACCAGTAATCTTAATATTTTTGTAAAACACGTCAATATTAAAAGGGTACAAAAAGGCAGAACTACATTTGATGAAATACAAAGTATATTCGACCCAAGCGTAGATGGGATGGAGTATAAATTGGTCTGGTGTGGGCAGTTCATCAGAATTATTTTTTAAAAATTGTAAAATATTAAGTTGCCAATCTACAAACAAAATTATAAGCTGAGTAGGGTTCTTAATTCTATCATTGACAAGGACTCGCAAGTAAAACCAAAATCAGATTATGGTATATTAACATACATTTGTTGGTGTAGTCGTCCAAGCTTGTCATCGTGTTGTCATCTGTAATGTTTGTGTTTAGTCGTTAAGTAGACTGATTATGAGTAGCAATGTACGATGAAGGAGTACATATCTGCTGTCATTCACTCGCTAACCATGACTTCTCACGATGAGATAATAAAAATAATTTTCTCACAATCTGCACTCACTTACATAGATATAAAAATATCATTTGATCAAGGGGAAATAAAGATGTCATGTTATCATTTACTAGCTACCAATGTGTACTCTCTTACAACGAGGAAATAAATATATCTTATTATTTAATTCCTACCAGTGATACTCACTGCCATCTGATACTCGTTAACAATACATCCTTGTTTGCACTGAGTCCATACAAATATCATGAGGTCATTTACAAGCTACGTGTGCAGTTATAAAGATATCTTAAGGTCATTTTCACACCAGTAACTATTTTAACGGCCATATCAAGGGTCATATGAAGACGTAAATCTTACATCGAGGACTTAAAACAGAAAGCTTGAAATGAGGGTAATATTTCTTGTTTTAAAGTCTTAGAAATACGGTAATATATCTACACACCATATACATTGTAATATATTATATTTGTATGCGTGTAACCAACTATGTTACGTGATATCGTTAGTTGATACTACAGAGATGTTGGGCTATTTTTCCATTGCACATGAAACTGGACAAACTGTTTCCGCTTTTATTTGCCGTTGTCAAGTCATCCAGCCCATTCTTTATGATTAAAATGCTATGGGGGTGTCAATATTTTCCACTCTGTATGGCTTTGTATGCTCGATTCATGTCCTAAGTGCGCTTGTATCACTCAGTAAATATTTCTCGAATGCCGGACAGCAGGTCATTTCCGGACATTTTCAACAAGGGTTTCCTCTATGCTCTTTATTTGACGTTGTGTAAGCATACGAAGATATGGGAAACTTTTCTATGTGACACAAGGCTTTAATTCTTAGATTGTACAATTAGAATAAGACTTAATTGATTAAGCAATGTCAACGTTTACATGTGTAATCATCAATTAACGTTACATACAGAGAAAGGTGTTTTACGTCAGCGCGTGTCAAGTTTATTTCTTTTAGTTATGCCACTGGCTCCCCTCAACATGTTCAGGTAAGGCCGCTTTATTTCCTTTTTTATTTCGAATTCTCTTTATATATAATATCTAGACATCGATGTTTAATTGCTGAATACGATATACGTTGAGGTAAGTCCAGTAGTACTATTCATACATTAACTGTGACTGTTACATGAATGCAAATATTCGGGAACTGTCCAAGATGATTTTCAGATAATGATTACTATCCTATTAAATTCTCACGTGAATAACATATTATAGTACAGCGCATTAGGACACATGTGCCTGTATAAGCACACAATGTACGTGGAGGAAACGCTCCAGGCTCTAAACAGTGGTGACTACATGCCTGTATTCCTTATAGAATTTTTTTGAATGTCTTGTTTTGTTAACTAATAAGATAAAAGGATAAAATCAATCTTTATTAAAGAGCAACTGTCATCATCGTGACTAGGAGATTTCTGTATCTATCATAGTATCCAGCTAATATTGCCTATTATTATATAGTATGGTTCACTGTGCGTCAAACAGTGACCTACATACCATCCTAGTTTTGACAGGAGATGTTATTGTGTTTTGCGGTACAGATCCAATGTGTACGTCTCCCGAAACACTTGATAATATATATTATTTCCTGTTTTTTTTTAATACTGTGGAGGTCATTTGGACATTGATTTTTTTGTCCTTAATCTTCGTTTTGAATTATGTAATCGTTGTGCAGCTTTCAGAGACGCGTCATTGTTATAGTGTCTTCCAGCTGGAATCATATTCACACGAGCTGAAATCGGATGAATGCTTATATTTACCATTTTCAATTTTCATCTTTTGTATAAGCAAGCACCAACAAAAAGTTTTACATAATTGGCAATATAACTTCACAATACGCAGTTCAGGATCTGGCATTACACAATGGACTGGTGAGTTTACATCTTTTATTTGAACTTAGCACAGCCATACAATGAGAAATATTGACTATGTTACGTTCCTAAAGATTTTCAAAATTGCAACGTGATGATCATCTTAAAGTACTATTATGTGTACCAGTAATTCAATCTTATACGTAAGTTTGGTATTGCAACACTTAGTAATATGATATACTTGTGTCATCAAAATTTTCCAATGCAATATGATTTTGTTTTAACAAGGAACTACATGGTACATAAGATGAAACGAATTTTATAATATACATATGAAATATAAAATAAATTGTTATCATAGGACCAATTACACTGGCATATATTCTACGTCCTTACGGTTCTATATCTACGCTCTAACCTTTGCCACAATACTGTGATCAGAGAATGTATGACGTCATTTAATTTTCTAACCATGACTTAAAATAATAAGCTATATCACTATTAGATGGGGTAATACGCAAAGTCATTACATCTTGTATATGATACGGTGTGTTTTCATTTAATTAAATAGTTGTGGTTCTGTCAGAATTGAGTTATCCACTCTGTCTGTTTTCTCCCAAGAAGTCATCATGAGACTTAATATTGCGTACTACGATCTGATAATGTGTACTTTGAGACTTTGAATGAACTGTGCTGGCGTCAAAAGAGGACTGACTTTGCTCTGAACAATCAACAAATTGGCATTCTCAAAGAATTTATCAAAATTACATACACAAAATATATCATAGTAAGATATACAGTCATAGGCTTAGGCAAGTATTACTGTTATAAGTGCGCCACCACCGAGCTCTAGGCGACACACCCATGGGTTACTCAACAGAGCTTGGAGGGATGAGCAGGGGTGCCGAGAGAGGCATTGAGCTTCTGGTTAACTTTAAATTGTATTTGGATCATTTGTTGGACGTTCCTCGTCATACAAGGCTGAATTCAGAGAAAGGAACAGTAGAGAGACCAACAGAGGCAACTTCTGACGCAGTTGTATAAGTGTAATAATTACGATTTGCCTTTAATGAATTTGCGATTTCTGAATGGTTATATTTCTGCTTTCTTTTTATTCTTTCTCAGCTGTATTTTCCGTAAAAGATGTCGCCAGATGATAAATGAATTTTCTCAGAAGGTAAACGAGAGATGCATGTTGATGGGGTTATGGGACAGATTTTTCTTGTCAAAATATCTGTTTCCCTTTTGACAATATCGGATCCGATGTATTAGATGCTCGTATATGTGTCTGGAATTCTCGTTATTGGTTGTCTTGTTCTCATTGGTAACATGGCACTTATTAGGTGGATTGATCAATATTTGCATTTTAACATTATCTATGTAGGAAGTGCACACCCTTGCACCCCAGTCAATATTTGAACACCTTCTAAATTTACCAACAAAGTTTGCCCTTAGCATTCACTTACGAGTCGATTCGAGATATAAATCGAAATGTATCATTCACTTATGAACTATCAATTATCTGTAACAAGATTTTCACTTCATTTTTTTCACTGGTAATTTGCCCGAAAACGTGTATCAACGCCATATACAGATACATACAAGAACATGTAATAGCAACCTTGAGCTAACAGATGTTGTAATAGAAATACACGTGACAATAATTACCCGATATAAAATTCAGACCTCTGTGTAATTATTGGAATTATCAGATTACTGGAAGACATAAAACTATTTGCCAGATGCTGATTGTGTATTGGACGGCTTCGCTACTTAAGACAGTCCCATTATAACACGGATGTGAATACCACTACAGATGGGAAGGTCTATGAAAAGGATTATGAAAAGGAATTTGATACTATCATGTGAGTTGTTACAGGGAAGTGAATAGAGGAGTGAATCAGAAAATGAAAATGAAAAAAAAAAAAATAAATAAATACTGAGCGGGGCTGACGTTATATATACATTTGTATATGCCAATATCCCAACGTTCAATGTTTTCATTTCAAATGTGGTCACTGGACCGATTGTCACAAAAACTTTGTCATGTCTTAATATTGATACATGTATTGTGCTGCCAAGGAGTGAAAATATGGATATCTTTTGAAAAGTTCAGGAGACAAAATACACAAATATTGCACTGCTGCCGCAAAAACGCATACAATGGTGCACTCTCACGTTTTATATACTTACCATAGTGATTGGTGTGATACAAATGATAAATAGTATTAAAGTATTGTAGACTGTATTTGCATATGTCTTTATTATCTTATATACCATCTCTTAAATTATGAAAATGGCGCCATTTCCATGTTAACCGATATATATATATAGCCTCTATATTAATTTAGTGTGATACATTGTATGACAATTACTATAAGAGACTTATATGTAATAGGAGAACAAGTAACCGCAGCGTCTGTAACCACTTCACGAGGAAGTAGATGCAGTGGCCTTAGCAGTAACGTCATCAACGTGATCATATGTAATCATTTACATTTCAACAATGGATAGTTTCCCAATAGCGTATAGATAATACAATATTCTGTTAAATTAGGTACCATACTTTGAGAAGCGAAAAATCATTGTAAATGAAAAATACTTAGCAAACCACTTTTTTCTATATTATGCAATTCAAACTTTATTTCTTGCACTTTGTCATTTTCAAGTTTCATGAATTGACAGCAATCATCCAGGGGAAACGCACGGGATCTGAGAGACGCCATACAACTGACAGAGTAACAGAGACTACATACTATTAACAGGGTGCAACAGAGACTTTATACTATTAATAGGGTGCAACAGAGACTTTATACTATTAACAGGGTGCAACAGAGACTTTATACTATTAATAGGGTGCAACAGAGACTTTATACTATTAATAGGGTGCAACAGAGACTTTATACTATTAATAGGGTGCAACAGAGACTTTATACTATTAATAGGGTGCAACAGAGACTTTATACTATTAATAGGGTGCAACAGAGACTTTATACTATTAACAGGGTGCAACAGAGACTCCATACAAATTATTGGATTCCACAGAGACTTCATAAAACTTACAGAGTGCGACAGAGACTTCTTACAACTTACAGTGTGTGACAGAGACTTCTTACAACTTACAGTGTACGACAGAGACTTCTTACAACTTACAGGGTGCAACAGAGACTCCATACAACTTACAGTGTGCGACAGACTCCATACAACTTACAGTGTGCGACAGAGACTCCATACAACTTACAGTGTGTGACAGAGACTTCATACAACTTACAGTGTACGACAGAGACTCCATAAAACTTACAGTGTGCGACAGAGACTCCATACAGCTTACAGTGTGTGACAGAGACTCCATACAGCTTACAGTGTGCGACAGAGACTCCATACAACTTACAGTGTGCGACAGAGACTCCATACAACTTACAGTGTGCGACAGAGACTTCATACAACTTACAGTGTGCGACAGAGACTCTATACAACTTACAAGATGCGACAGAGACTCCATACAACTTACAGTGTGTGACAGAGACTTCATACAACTTACAGTGTACGACAGAGACTCCATAAAACTTACAGTGTGCGACAGAGACTCCATACAACTTACAGTGTGCGACAGAGACTCCATACATCTTACAGTGTGCGACAGAGACCCTATACAACTTACAAGATGCGACAGAGACTCCATACAACTTACAGTGTGCGTCAGAGATTCCATACAATTTTTTTACAGGATGCAACAGAGACTCCATACAACTTACAGGATGCAGCAGAGACTCCATACAACTTACAGTGTGTGACAGAGACTCCTTACAATTTATAGGTTGCGAGAGAATCCATGCAATTTACATTTAACGGCAGAGACTACATAAAATTGACAGGACGCGACAGAGACCATATACAATTGTGGATGAGAGAAAAGGCGTTTTCAGACATCTGGTATAATGGACGTTTCTGTTATTTGGATGAAATTTAGTGAAATTTAGGCCGTGACATAGATTTGGATAGTGAGGAAATCATGTCCCTTACTATAATAAGTTCAAACATCAGAAAGCGGGTTCACACTACTTGACCCTCTTATAAATCTTGTATCTACGTTTATCTACTGTACGAGACTGGGACTTCACGTATTCAATAATTATCTCATTAGTATTCAATGTCAACAAGACGCTTATTAATAGTTCACAATATGTCTACTGACAGGCTTGTCTACTCTAGTTGTCTTTACATGGGTTTTCGAGATATTCTCAGGAATGGAAACTTCAGTGGAGTGACATGGTCAATGTTATGATATTAACGGCAAATAGTGAATTTCCTTCTGAAAAATGAAATTAGATGTGTTATATCTGATAGTTTTCCCGTTCTTACTTCTAGGTTGTGTCTTTACTTGTCTTGGCCAAGATTAGTAAGACAGATGTCGTTGATGAAGCAGAAAGTATTTCTAAATCATCTCGGAGTGCATGGTCTCATGCTCCTTGTACTATTTCAGGGATCTCCTTATAAATCTTTCTGTTGTTCATCGAGAATGTTTGTCAACACCTTGGTATTTTCTTCTGTTCTTGTTAGGAATTGGGGTTGGGGAGATCGGGGATGTGGTTTATATTACATTTAATGTGCTTGCCACGTCCTAAACTAAGTAACATAAAACGAATTATGTGTACTAAGACGAAACCATCAATCAACTATTGAGAAAAAAAATATGCCAGAGTATGGCTTTACTAATGCATTCAAGCCGTATCAGTAGCCACATTGTACATCGCACCCGGTTCTCAAATGTTTGCTCAGGTTCTCAATCTTCCCAATAAGTTATTTTGTGTTGAAGTTCTTTTTCCGCTCAGAAGCAATTAAGTCGTGTCCGAGTTCACCATCCTCAATAAAAAAACAACAATTTATACGTAAGTCCACATATGAAATCACCTGTCTCAGTAAATATTGCTGAGGCGCTAGTCAGTGCCGTACTGTGTTTTACATTTACATCAATATACGTAGAATAGATAAATATTAACATGTAGTATATCAAGATGTATTAGTATATCAAGATGTATTAGTATATTAAGATGAAGGTTAATATATCAATGTGTAGGTTAGTTAACAATATGTGGGACAGTATATCAATATGTAATTTGTCAATTGTTTATAAATATGTAGGTTAATTTATCAATAAGAAGGTTAGTTTATAAATATGTAGGTTAGTATATCAGTATGTAGGTCAGTATATCAGTATGTAGGTCAGTATATCAGTATGTAGGTTAGTATATCAGTATGTAGGCCAGTATATCAGTATGTAGGTCAGTATATCAATATGTAGGTCAGTATATCAATATGTAGGTTAGAGTATCAGTATGTAGGTCAGTATATCAATATGTAGGTCAGTATATCAATATGTAGGTTAGTGTATCAGTATGTAGGTCAGTATATCAATATGTAGGTTAATGTATCAGTATGTAGGTCAGTATATCAATATGTAGGTCAGTTTATCAATATGTAGGTTAGTGTATCAGTATGTAGGTTAGTGTATCAAAATGTAGGCTAGTATCTATACAGTGCATTTGTTTGTATTGATAGTGCGTTGATTATATAATATATTCAAATTAGCAGTTATTTAAGGAAGCACTGAATATATAGGAATTAAGAGTATAAGAAATATATAGAAACGTGTGTGTGTACATAGCGTAGGTACAAGTTATAAAATAACAGGGTCAATATATGTAGAAAAATAAAAATGTTAATATGAAATTTTAAATATATATATGTACAGATGTAGAATAGTATAAATAGGTACGTTACAATAGTACAGAATGTTTATAATATCTTATATCAAAAAGATATGTAGGTTAGTATACATCATGAAGTGTATTGATGTTTTATAGCAAAAATATATACTACATATAGATTATGAAATAAAGCATATGAAAGTACAGAAAAAAATGTCTCGTGGGTATTGTTTGAACGCTATAATGATCGAAAATTGGATTTGACGTACATGGATATTTATTGGTGCAAACATTTAACGTAAACAATCACGTTTTATATATAGATATACAGCGTAGATTCTGACTAAACTATTAGCCACACAACACATGCGTCACCCATTAGATTAACACTCTCCCGCTACATTCTCTAACAATTGGCTCAATAGATTAAAACCCTTTGGTCAGTATTAGAAATACTGGCGGTAGGTATTCAGTAAGAGATTATTGTGATCTCTAAAGAGTCAAGTAGATTTTATTATAAACCCTATTGGTGCAATACCCGCCGATCCCATCCCAAAATACTCACTACAAGTACGTAAACAATATGTTGATCTCCCTTGGTATTGGTAACAGTGTAACTGTATCATACAGGAATACTGCATTCCTTCTGTGTTGTTTAGAAATGAGGTGTGTTCAACAATGATACAGGATTTCCAGTTTCTAAACATTGAATGTGGGAAACTTTTCTCCGATCCCTGGAATGGTAATTGTAGTTGGGAAAGTGTTCTCCGTCATTTGTATCCATTTAATCATGATTGTGACACAGTTTAAACACTCATGACGTCAAAATCGCGGGTTTCACTTCAAACGTTCTCAAAGTGAGCGCGCTAATAACAGAGACACTTAAGTTTGTTTTTATTATAAATTGGTTCTGATAGTTGAGACGTGTCAGAGATTTTAATTGGTTATGATAGTTGAGACGTGTCAGAGATTTTAATTGGTTATGATGAGTTGAGACGTGTCAGAGATTTTAACTGGTTATGATAGTTGTGACGTTTCAGAGATTTTAACCGGTTGATGATAGTTGAGGCGTTTCCAAAGTGATCGAAAGAAAAGTAAATTATCTAGATGGGGAGGTACACTAGCCCCACAATCAAATATAGATGATATTATCAGATTATTTCAGAACAACGTCAAGTACATGTGCATATTCTTAGCTGTGCCACTATTCAAATGAATGAAAACGTGGCGTGTTTGTTACGACAAACCTCGGAGACTTAAAGTCCACCAGCAGTGTCTAAGTTATTTAACAATTTCAGTTCAGTCCATAACCCCTGTTTATGGAGTCAAGGAAATATTTCACTTTTTAATGTGATGTTAGTGACATCAATAATCATTAAGGCATGGGGGTGGTGTCTTGCCTTGGAATAATATTTATACATATATTTGCAACCAAACATTTAATGATTTTGACAAAAGTTTTAGGAAAGTGATGTTTACTTATGATGTGTTATTTTGTATATCACGTAAAAACTTTACGAAGCAGACATTAACGAAACGAAAGAAAGTGCATGACTGCTTCAGGGACAGCAAAGGGACTTCTGATCACGGTAGTAGTTCAAAATCTAAAGTACAATTTGATTAGAAAACAAATAGATGGAGAAAATTTTATCAATAATTAGGTCATTATATAATATTGTTTAGTGTAAAAGATACGATGGAATAATGTTAAGCTGCTTCCATTGTTTTATTAGGAAATGATGTCACCGTTTATGTTGTCTCTATATATGAATGATTGTGAAATGCAGAAGAACTATTTATCCATTGAAATAGTTTTCTTACTGAAGTACTGGGATGATGTGGCAATTTTAGCAGAAGTTCTTAAAAAGTGTGTTAGACTCCGGTATACAGCTAAGTCTTTATCCTCAGACATAACTGAAGATGTTATTGAATACAGCACTGACAATGCGGTTAAATTATGTATTGTAGATGATCAATTATCTCGGCGTCTCATAAAATTTCACGTAAAAATCCGTAAGACATATCAACAGCAAAATAGGGTTGTTATGGATTATCTAAAGTTATGAAGGTTTGAAAGAAATGTTATTTACATTTTGAAACAATATTTTCTGTCTTCAATATTATATACCGCTTGCATCTTTATCTATTCGTCTGAAATTTAGGGTTACCATAATGCTGTAATATTAAATAAGTTATTCTACTTATCACGATTTTCGTGAACTGACGGACAAACTCGTAACACAAGGTTTCAAAAGATACAGGTTGATGAAAATTATGGGAACGTTTTACAGTCGTCATCGTGATGACATTAAGAAAAATTCTATTTCTGCGTGCGACATGAAGCTGGACGTGATTGGTGTTCGATAGTTAGCCCTACCTGTTGGCTCCGTTGTTGTTTATTTTTTGTTTTTTATTTGAGAACGTAACATTACTAACATGGATTGGCCAATATGTACATAGCCTAGCGGGTGTCTTCAATGAAGCAGAAGATGCTTTCTCTTCTAGAACACATGCTATTATTTTACTTGTACTTTTCCATGAGTCCCCGTGTAGATTTGTGTTCTTGTTTTTGTTTGTCTGTTTGTTTGTCTGTTGTCAACTTTAACCTTGTCCATAACTACTGCACGGTAGAAATAGGACTTTCATATTTCACATGTGTGTTCCTTGGGACAAGACATTTCTGGTGGTACCAAAAAATTCGACCTTGTGATTTTAGATTTAGAATATCGTACCACATACTACAAATGTCAAGGTATTACAGAGTCTGTTCCATATGTTATGTGAATGAGATAGAGGATGAATTTCATTCTGTCATTGAAAGACCATTTCATGCCGAATTTTGTAGGTCTCTTTAAAATGATTCCGCTGTTGTCCATGGAAAACAAAACATTAGCTTAGTATATCAAATTTAACAAAATATATAAAACCAGCGAACAGAAGACATCTTGATCACAACGATTTATTTCTAATCAATTTGTATTATGAAAAGTTCATATATTTAGGAGTTGGTGCGGGAGCGGAAATGTTAGTGTGTTTGTTATTGTTGTTTGTTAACTTTAAACAAATCGATTAATTGATTAGACAAAAGTTATACAACTTATGAAGTATTCTCCTCTCAGTAATACAGAAATATATCATTGTAGGTAGACTAGTAGGTATAAATAAATCACCCTATTTGTACCAAATTCCTATTCAAAATCTGTCGTTAATTTACCTCCGAAAATAAATTTTCATCATTAAATAACAAACAAAAAAACAACAACAACAAAATTGTTAGGAATACGGAAATTAAAAATTAAGATTTGGAGCATTACCAGTATAAATGTACGGCGGACATTTAACATGGAATCGATCACTCATGAGAACACCTCAATTATTAATGCGTCAGGATTATCCTATAGTAGGATATTATACATTGAATAGATATCTTGTGGTCGCTTTTAGTTTTTTGATAGAAGATGTAATCCTATCTCCAAATATAGAGATTTATTTCCAGCATCATCAGCTAGCTATAAATAGTCCAATAAGTTAGTTTTTTAAAAGTATGTGTAATGATATATAAAACAGGTTTGTTAGCGAGCCTTACAATAAAACGGCATAAAATGATAGAATATCTCGTAAAACAGCCAATTTAAAATGACGTAGTCTCATTGTCAAGCGTGACGTCAAACTGTATGATGTCAAAAATTTACTTATATTTCCAAGCCTTTTTTAACACTAGTTCATTTTTGTTTTATTGCTTTATTTTCATTCAGAAAATGTATTAAGAATATGACAGGCAATGCCTTAAAGTATTCCTCCCTTTCACAACTTATCTTCTAAATATCATTATGAAAAGTCTCCTTCACGCTTCAGTGTTATCTGGTGATTTAAGTGAATATAACATTTGTCGCTATTCTCGTCTGCGCCGGAAGCCAAACACACGATTCAATAAGAATTCTGTTTGATTTTACCTTACTGTTCATCAGTGATTTCGCCATACACGTACAATCTAGATGTTAGTAGCGATGCACGCGGTGATGCTAACTAGACCATAGCGGGCTACGCCGGAACCGGTAGTACATGCTTCACAGATCATATTCTATAGCGTGGCAGGGCTATATGGGTATACGTCTGTGTGTGTTAACCTTAATTGTCATATTACCTGGATCTCGTGTGGAATATTGTACACAGGTGAGATATATGTGTGTGTGTTACATATGTTTCTGTGTATTTAGCTTTGCCATTTGTGTATCTATTCACTCTGTATACATAAAACATGATACCGTTAACCGAATGTTTAGAGTAAAGAAATTTTGTTAGTACATAACTGGTTATAAGCCTTCTTACTCCTTATCTGCTAAAATCATGTCAAAACATAACAAAATCTACAAGCATATCTAATGTGTTTCTACATGGTTATTATCATTTTACACATGGACGGATCACGTAAATTTTCAGCATGCCTAATGATGTAAATAAAGTACCAGTATTGTACCGCTGGAACAGTTTACAATAGAATTATATCTATAACGCCCAGTTTTCTAAAGGATTGTATTGTTATATCACATGTCTTAAGTCAGAGGGTGCGGCATCAGAAACCATAATCAATAGATAAATCGTTTCGTACATCGAGAGAATGTGATGTTGCAGTTTATTACAAATCAGACACGTGATCAATCATTTATCAGAGTCACATGGTGTCTGATTGATATCATGATTTGATAAGGTATGAGGAACTTGGATTATTACAAAATTGCTGTGACAATTATAAATTAATAATTCTCAACATGGCTAGACCCAGCTGGTGCATTGGTAATGCACTCGATTTTTACCAAGACATCCGGGGTTCGAATCCTCGAACGGGCGTGAAAAGTTGAGGTGTCACCTGCCCGATCATCGCGGTTGGTACTCCAGTCTCCTCCCACAATTAGACACTTTGTGTGATTAGTATAATTTGGATAACTTGTTTCACTAATATTGTAAATTACATAAGTTTATATTGTATAAACCAGTGACACCGAACATAGTGATTGTGCCCTACGTAACTAAGATAAATATGTATCAGGAATTTGTCTCGCTATGGTGAAATGACTGTTATTGTTTTACTAGGACGGAGCAGTATCACTTAACCTGGCATCATAAACCATTTTATAACCACGTGTGTACATCTCGTGTTTAGAAACACCGGGTCATAGGGTGAATTTCGGTCTCATTATAGCGACATAGGTAAACACACTAACAAGGGAAAGACACACACAGGCCAGGCTTACGTCGGTACTGTTTACATAGCTACCGTTCATTCGTATTCCGTTAAAACTGTACACTACAAGTGTAAGCGCACTAGGTAGAAATATGGCTACTTGTCCTGAAGAGGTCATCCGTGTTATTTGTCAATATCTGAAGGCTTGAAATCTGGTGACACATATCTACATTGATGACATAAACATGTACCTATTGTGTTACTGTTACATGTTGTTGATAAATAGATTACAGGTCCGGCAGGTGAATGTGTCTATCGGGTGTTATAACCGGTTTATGTAATGTATGAGTTAACACCAGCATTCTAATGTCGTGAACTTTCACTGAGAGGAGACAACCTAATTGACCAATCACGTGACCATAACAAATGCATTTGTTAGACCAGACCAACATAAATTAGAAAATTAGGATATATGTTATGTTTTTCGTATACGAGCCGGTCGGTTAGATTTCATTTACAATGTTTTAGTCTGGTAAATAATTAATAGTAGTTATATATCTAGTATTGATGGGAAAGACAAATACAAGGTGAATCACACAGACTTTGTAGTCGTGTGATGCTGTAATGCCGATCTGTAAAGCACGCGTATCCTTGAAGTATAAGTTACTGGGAAACGGAGAAACGTTTAATTAGATAAAACATTTCACCACCCTTTCTATTTCCTTCATACACATATCATAACATTTCGAAAATAGTTGATTTTTGCATCCTTACCTTAATATCCGAAAGTCATGGTACAAAGCTGTTTGATTCAATTGAAAAAGGTCGAAAACAATTATTAACTTATCGGTACCATGGAAACGGCAGTATTTAGTTATCGCTAAGTTAACCATATAAAAAACAAGACCACGATTTAATCTAAAAAAACACGTGTGATTTACAATGACCTTGACATCTGTGTGGGAAGCAAGTGACCTATTGCCCTCCCACTCGAAAAGTCTGTTTTACATGGTGTACTTACTCCTGAAATACGTACATTTGGTTAGACCTAAACCCCATGCAGCCTTAGTCTGTGGTATGATTTGAAAAACATATCTTCCTATTTCAAAGCATTGTATGAACGGCGAGGGTCTCTCTTCAAAGCAACCTTATCAGGAACTTCAAAATCCGAACCACATGTACATTAGCGTAAACGGGGTTGTTGTTTCAATGAATCCCAACCGAAGTAAATAATTAATGGTTTATATTTTTCCTTTGCTTATTTTTAAGAATATAATTATGTTATTGTCTCTGACAGGGTGTAACCCTATAATTATAAATTCTGTTCTGCACGCAAATAAGTACCATGTTGTGCTGGGAAATACACTTAAATAAGTTCATGATTAACTGAAGAAAATGAAAACGTTTTTAAAGGAAACTTTGAGCGCTGTTTTACTGATGTAGGAAAGTGGGCCAAGACACAAGGAACGATAAAGCTAGAGAATATTTGAGGAATTCAAAGTTCCTTATGTGTCCTTCCAATAAGATTTCAATGTGTCCCCTTTATACAGGTATTTTCTGACTCGCTGACCATGGATCAGTGAAGTTTTACAAAAAAATGGTCATTTGAACTACATATTAGCCTCGAATTGCATTTAACATACAAAGTGATATGACATCGAGACATCAATAACGACTAGCAGTTTCAGTCAGCTCAAAGTTCATCACGTCATCAATTATTTTCCACACGTGCCAAATATATTACAGTCGAGCACTTCACAATGAAATAACTTCATGGCATTTCGCAAGTCTTATAGTAACGACAGAACTAGGTCCCACATGATGGCGTTTTCTACTACAATGGGCTCTATAGCCTACAGGTATCAGAACACGAACGGTTGTTTGGTGTTATCCATTGGTATTCTGTCTGCATCCGACAGGTATTACATGTTTGTGGAACTAGTGACCATTGTTACCAGCCAATTTAACCAAGTCACACGGACTTGACACTAATTGTATCCCTTTGATATAAACCGTTGTTGTGATAACAAAATTTACTCTCGCTCTGTTTACAACTTCGACACTCGTTATTCCTGTTTCTAGGCATAGCAGAATTACACAGGTCACAACTGTTTAAGTATGTGCAACTCTTCTGACGGCGAAAAGAAATCATACACTGAAGACATGTAAGTAGATATTATAATTTCGAAAAGAAAGAAAGAATATTACATTATGTCCGAAGGTTTCTAGTGCTGCCATATACCCTTAACACAATCTTAGTATATAGAAAAAAGTAATCGCATTGAGCGTAACATATCAATTTCAAATCACTCCTATGGTATTTTCAAAATTCAAGGTTTCCGTTGTTGTGTCCTATTTGCTTTGCCTTAACCAACAGGACTGAGTCGATGACCTTATCTGACCGCTGACCAGTTGTCCTGATTGGTCCTCGCTGTATGTGTGGTGTCTGTTTCGACGCTCAGCAGGAGCAAAGATTCTATTTATCTCTTTATTTTCACTTTTTCATGTTACTATATTTTCTATATATAGTTTTTATTATTTAAATGCTTTGATATGAAAGCATGTACCCAGAAATCAGTTCCTACCACAAGACGTCTTTCTCGTTATTCCCATTAAAACTATCCATTCCAATAACTTTTGATAAACAGAGATAGACGGAGAGATATTCAAACCCATAGAAATAGATCCATATTTAAAGTAATGAAAAACATGTATAAAAATAAAAATTAGAATATTCTTTTTAAACTTGTAATCTGTGTATCGAAGTTAGATGTAGTAGACAGAAACGATGTATATATTTAATGTGTATTTGTGTTCCTTATGCAATGGCACAGGTCTTAAACTTTCACGTCTATCTGGTATTAATTTTAATGTGACCGTTAGAGCCTTAATCCTACACCAGGGTCGTGTAGTGTTAGATCTCTCTCGGGATATAGCTGTACCTCAGTCGGCCATGAATACGAACAAGTAAGTAACTACTTGTTGTTTACCTGTTTACTGACTCTATAACGAACGCTGAGTATCACTGACCACCTGTTGTCGTATATCTGTCCCAAGAAACAGGTTTATCATCAGCGTCGGTATCATTTACACTATGGGACTTTAGGTTAAACAGTGTTGTTTCTTAGCCTCGGGATAGAGTGTGATATGCCAACTTTCTGCTTCCAGTTTTAATACACTTTTTGTACCCCTCATACTATACTGCACTCCTCCTTCCCCTTGTTCTGACTGGTTTCAGAATATCGTTTACTAGCCACTACTGGACCTCCAATTTCACCATGGATTTTTAAAAAGTCTGGCTTCCCCCGGAAACGACGTTTAGATAAGATGCTCCGAGAGGAAAACGCACGACACCTCGTGACGGAGTTCTATTGTTACCGAGGGAACAGCTTTGTATTCAACTGTAGTAATGTTATAACATTCCAGCCAATGACAAAGTTCAGAATCGTGTCACTCTTGTAATATTTTGTCAAAAAGTTCGATCGCTAAAACTTAAATCCTTCCCATAAAATATGTCAAGTTAAAAATCACATGCACTATTTGTTTCAAAACAATAGACTTCATTACTTCGTTAGTTAAAAGACTTATTTCTCATTTTGTCTTTGGGACTCATGAAAATGTTTAAACAAACATTCATCATGGCGCTATACTCAGTTGGATGTCGTCAGACGTATGTGGTACCACTATCAAAACTAATGAATGTCCATAGTCAGGTGGTAAAAATGACCATTAACTGGTTGGAGCTGTGTCAGACTTCGGAGAGGCCAGTAAACCAGATATTTCCACTACACCTCTTAAACCAGGATTAGTGAACCTAATCAGGTAGTGGAAGTGCAGCTGGCGTCAGTCCACACTGATTAAAGCTGAAGTATGGTATCATAACCAACTGAATGCTTGTGGAATTACAGATAGAACATTGTTTATGTTTAATTGTTTACCCAGGGTTCCTACAGGTAATCGGCAATAGCAGAAAGTGACGAGTGATTTTATTGACGAAGTAATTGAGGGATCTTTTTATATACAAATTATTGCACGAACATTGATATCATTGGTGTATCTGGAAAGAAGAAGGTGTTTCGAGACTTCGTCCACCCTGTTTCTTGACAGAACTGTTGTTAGAGTCATTACTTTGTTCAGTAAATATTTTGTATCTTCTATTTCGTGTTTGCTTCTGTCAAAAAAGCAAGCAAGCACACCAAATTCAGATTTTTTTCTGTTTGTTGTGTGAAATATGGTAATTGAACATTCGTTCTTTATTACCATGTGTTTACAACAAACAAAGGACATCCAGTACGATGATACACCACTACCAATATCGAAGTGTATATGTTGGAAACCCGTGCAAGATAAACAGAATGGGTGTGCTTGTTTCATTTTAGCAACCTGTTATAAATGGGCGCGTTACACAGTCTCTGCAAACAGAGCATAGGACTGCCTTTTACGCCTATTTTTGGGTCGTGTTTACCTGTACAAAAGTAACATTTGTTGTATTGGGCTATTTCTAATGTGGCGATTCAGGACATATGTAACAGGAGTCATGTTACCCAAACCAGACTTTTTTGATAAACGCATGTGTTTTTTCTTTTTAACTAAAACCCTTAACATCTTCAGACAAAAATAATACAACACTTGAAAATATAAAAAGTCACGTGACTATACAATAAAGAATGACATCGAAATGCTTATTTTTCTTAAAAGAAAGTAGACTTTGGGGAAATACCGAATGGAACCAAGGATAGATCTTTCCATGGTTACGATCAATTATGATCTATTCATCCTTCGATGTTGTCATGGCAAAATCAAATGCCAGTCTGTCCGCCTCCTGCAAGCTGGTGCGAATTATTTCCCTTACATTGAGTAAGAATAACTACACACGGAAACAGATGGAAAACATAGATTAGACGGCGAATCAGAAGTCGCCAAGGTTGAATGTGATGAATTCAAGCCGGACAGTCATGGGTAGATGACAGGAGAGTTGTGGCTGAACACGTTGTCCACTTCATCTTCGAAAGAGTACGGGAAATGGGCATTGGATAATAATATTAACAATATAACGTAATATCTTTGGGGGCTTAAACTAGATAATGAAGTGTTTTAACATGACGTTGTACATTTCACTGGCCGATCTAATGCCGGTTTGAAACCTGCTAACCTGAAATTGAACACGCGATACACATGTCCTACTTGTGACTACGATAGATAACAATAATATGCACCAAGCCCATTCCTTAACGTCATTCTACTTTTGGATAACACACAATGTGTATCGTCGTTAGTCATGTGTAGAGCAATCCGACTGCTCGACAGTTGACCAATGGGTGGACAGTTTATATTTAATACACCAATAACGATCCAAGTTTTATTTAAGCAGTTTTTTTAGTGCCGATCTGTTACATAACAATCACCATGTAAACATGTACTAACACGGATGTGTCTCTTCAATACTGTCTCAATGATACGTTTTTACTCGTTAACATTCGTTAAGGAAATTGTAGTAAATTTTATTATCATGATTTAGGTGAACATTCATTTGCAATCTGAATACAGTTATAGATATATACACCATCTATAATTCATTTGTAATAGTTCATTGCCATTATGTAATGATGTAATTTAATGGAGCATAGAAACAACATGTACTGTGAATTAGTTCGATCTTGTGCGGTTATATAAATCATAAATGTATATATTTCGCTATAATCAGCATTCTCAGATCTATTAAGAGGCGACTATATAAAGGATTGTTCTTTATTCTTCAAATTTTTCATTTATTTTTGTTAATGCCCATTAACTTTTGACAATGATGATCAATGTTTAATCATAAGAGGACCCCCAAGACCGACACTTAAATACGGCTTCCGTCCCCAGACCGAGATTAACCACGGTTTACATTTCCAGGCCGACACTTGCCTACGGATTCCGTCCCAAGACCGATATTACCTACGGCTTCCGAACCCAGGCCGACACTTGACTTCGACTTCCGTCCCCAGAAAGAGATTAACCACGGCTTCCGTCCCCATACCGACATTTAACCACGGCTTCCGTCCCCATACCGACAGTTAACCACGGCTTCCGTCCCCAGACCGACAGTTAACCACGGCTTCCGTCCCTAGAACGAGATTAACCTCCGCTTCCGTCCCCAGACCGAGATTAACCACGGCTTCCGCCCCAGAATGTGCTTAACCACGGCTTCCGTCCCCAGAACGAGATTAACCACGGCTTCCGTCCCGAGACCGAGATTAACCACGGCTACAATCCCCTAGACCAAGATTAACCACGGCTTCCGCCCCCAGACCGAGATTAACCACGGCTCCCGTCCCCAGATCAATATTAACCACGGCTTCCGTCCTCAGGCCAATATTAACCACGGCGTTCGTCCCCAGGCCGAGATTAACCACGGCTTCCATCCCGTAGACCAAGATTAACCACGGCTTACTTCCCCAGACCGAGATTAACCACGGCTTCGCCCCCAGATCAATATTAACCACGGCTTCCGTCCCCAGAACGAGATTAACCACGGCTTCTGTCCCCAGAACGAGATTAACCACGGCTTCCGTCCCCAATCCGAGATTAACCACGGCTTCCATCCCCTAGACCAAGATTAACCACGGCTTCCATCCCCTAGACCAAGATTAACCACGGCTTCCGTCCCCAGACCGATATTGACCACGGCGTCCGTCCCCAGGCCGAGATTAACGACGGCTTCCGTCCCCAAGCAGAGATTAACCACGGCTTCCGTCCCCAGGCCGAGATTAAGCACGGAAGCAAAGATGATTATGTTGGTATTTGTATTAAGAGGTTAAGTGGATTGTCAAGCTTCTGTGTTCGTATTATGACACTTCAGTGGGATGGCACTAAATGAGTTTACACTGTCTTCAAATATGCTTGGTTGTTGCGATGACGTAAAACGCCTAGCAAACAAGCAGGTCAAAAAGTGAAATATATATTTTTTCTAGTTAGCTAGAAAAAGGTGAAATGTCCATTGTGTTAACCTACTTTTATTCCAAAATAGCGATTTTTTAAATTTCACAAATGTCGAATTTCCTGAAATTATAATCTTTACATGAAATGGTACATATATTGTGTGTTTCACGTCCCAACACTAGACAATTGTACATGTATGTGTTTTAACGCTGGAAAATTGAACATATTCTCGTATTAACTTATTTATCAAATAAACTGTGAATTCTTTGAATTTCTGTTCTGTTATCCTGTAAGTACTTCCTATCTCACGTTAGATCGCGTGGTATATGTGTAGAATACACATTCCATGTTAAGGGGAATTCCTCGTTACTGTGCAGTTTTCCACACCCCCGCATTTGACATATATTTTCTCCATTCATGTGAAGTTACAATAGTGGACTAGCCCTTGGTTTATAGTAAATAAAGATCCGGGATCACTGAGGCGCGTCAACTCTCTGTCAGGCCATTTTCTAGCCATATATAAACTAACGCTCGCCGTAGTTTAATATTTAAATATCCGATAGTGATCACAGTGTTACAGTGTCTACGCTTCATAATGCCAGTGTAAGTATGTGTTATATATCTATCATATGGTGCTACGGTCAGCGGTTAGTTCAATTAGTAAATAAATATGAATTATTTATGATACAATAACGATTGTTGGCATTTGATACGCCACTGACAATACTTGCAATGAAATATTCTATTTGATTTAATATTCAGAATGAAGTACTTAAAATTTGTTTACAAATCCTCATATTTGTGTACTGCTAGTGTGTTCTGTATTTCGTGTTGTATTGTATATATGCGTGAATGAACTGTAATGAAATACTATTCAGATTTTAAATTTGCACGCCATAGGTATTTACCGGTTTTGATGTGTAGAGATTTTAAAAACGTTTTACAATTACATAATATTCAGCTATACATTATTATGAGGTCTTGGTCTACCCTGAGTGAGTACAAATGAATGTTGAAGGGTTTAGGAAGTTAGATAAAACTCGGTATAAATACTAAAATATCTTGTTGAAACGTCATCGCTATTCTGACGGGTGAAATATATTTTTGAAAAGTTATTTTAAAATCCGAGTGTGTTTAAAATGATAGAATTGTTTAACGTTAACAAAAGAAATTGAAAGCAGCTGATGTTTTGAGGAGCCAGTTAATCTGGATGGTTGCTTTCGCCGGTTGTATTTAGTATTCGGCATTTTATGACACTTTTGATGATGGACATGTATGAGTATATTGTAAATACTGTTAAACTGATGATGTTTTGTTTTAATCCGAGGAAACGATAGGCTCAAGATCAATAAAAAACTTAAATTAACCAAGTCAACTTTATCAAATTATTCATGTCCATGTGGTATGTATTTAAAGTTCTTCATCATTAACGTTTGAGCTCGTTCAGTATAACCTTATTTAATAGTTAAATTAAATTACAAATTACAATAAGTCTCCTTCTAGTAGAATTATTCTAAGAAATTAAATGAATAATGAAACACCGTAAATTATATTTAATAACTCGGCATATTCATTGTTTTTTTTCCTGTCTCTATGCGAACAGTTATTACAATACTTCGATATGACCAGTCGTGAGATACACTTACTGGTACATACATTATTGCATTGAATATACCGAACATTTAAGTGCCGAAATGTTAACAAAGCGTATAGATATGATATGTTGATGTCTCTTTAATATAATTGTTTATATTAATGTCATCACCTCGAGGTATATGTGCAAGTACCAGCCTCTAGTAGGTATAAATTTGATAAAAAAAAGTTGAACCTTATGTCTGACGTTCGAATGAACAACTATGTGAGAGGCATGGCCGTATAGCTTGCGAGCTTCGTTCTGTTGAAGTTGAATGTTTTTTGAAAACATTCTCTGTAAAACAATATATATACATTTATTTATTGAAATATCTATACTTGTAAATATAATGTATACTCAATGCCATACGGGTGAGTTAATGGTTTTCCCTCTATTTCACAGATACGGAATGCAGAAGATTCCTCCCTTCCCTTGGTACTGGGAAGAATGGAAACCAAAGTAAGTCGTATTTCTTCTTAGTTACAATAGTTACATGTACACAAATGTAATACGTAGACTGACCTATACTTATTTCGTTGTTAAAGAACATCGTCACGACAATATTTCTTATACTTAAAATTATTGGTTGACAGGTTTTCCCACCTCACTGTAGTGTGTACAGTGATAATTGAGATTTTGTTTACAGACAGATAAAAATATATGTAGATAACTAGCTGAATGATTACCCGTGATCTGGTCACAGCTCTCACTTTCTTAGTACAAGGAATGACAACTCTGGGCAACTCAAAATACACGTTTAAGAGCGATAACTCATTAACGTATATGAAGATACGGGGTATACTTGTTCATCCAGTCGTTTGGTGGGTGAAAGGTATCCTATTGTTCATTAAATCGTTTGATAGTCAAGTGGTTTCCTAATTGCACTAAATTGTATTGACATGTACATTGTAAGAGAAAATTCTGAAAAAATAACTACCTACGGAAGGTTTTTTTCTTTTTTCTTTGCAACATAGGAAAATAATGATAATTGTTTACTGAACCGACTCTGAAGTATAATATTTTCCTGGTATGTAATATGTATGACTATTAACGGCTATACAAAAATGAGCCCATTGTTGACGACAAAAGACCGATAATGGGTATTAAAGACATGTGAATACGTGTTTTAAGCATGGATCTTAATGATTCTATGACTTGTATTATTTTCATTAAATTGCATGCTTAGTGCTGGTATGTTATTAAGTGTATTTAAAAAATAAATATGTATGCATATCAATTTTAAAACTGACTTTAAGCATGACGTGGTACAGCTAGTTATTTACGATTGTGTTGAGTTGTCTCCCTTCGTCCAATTCGTGAAAACATCTACTGATTTACAATTAATCAACTTCACGGTATTGTTATATTTAAACTCAAGATCGATATCAATCAGAACGAAACAAATCTTTTAACATGAACAAACAATTTTACAAACATACATATATTTAATATATCATTGATACATACTATAAGTCTGTTTTCCTCAGTTTAGTTTTGATTGGGAAAATCCCACGTGAAATAGCCTTTGAAAATCGTCAGTATTTGTAGTATGGTAGATTGTAATGAGCGTCTGACTCGGGGCTGGAAGGATGATTGGATGATGGAAACGAATTTAAAGTCACATAATCGATTATTCAGGTAAATACTGCAGAGAAAGGCCATTTCTGGGTCAAACTAGAAGTCATTTCGACTCTGTATCTTTGATACCCGTTGGTCTGTCAAAATAGAATCTGTGAACATGTGACGTCATTACAATAAATTAATTGACGTCACAATTGGCTATATTACACATTTATAACACACACGGCAATCGTATAATATGCATATTATCTTAGATTAGTTTTCATTTCTTATGAGGTTTTTGAAACGAGTCTTGGAAATTAATATCATGCAGACATTGATTTAATATTCTGTTTAACATATAACTCATTTGACAGGCATTGAAGCCACGGTGTAGATGACAATATCAAACGGAGGAAGTTATTTTATGTTACTTTCAATTCATGACGTAACGCCATCGTCCACATTTAGACATCACAATGGGTTTCTGAGTGGCTCTGCCAATTAACGCCAATCTCGGGTTTATTACACTGGTGACATACACAAAAAACTATTACATGGTCGAAATCACGAGAATTCAGGCAGATTATGTGATTAGGATAAGTTGGGACCCGTTGTCCTTCCAATGTGGGCATATATCAAATTCTACGCTATAACGACTTGGGAAGTCCATACTTTGTTCCCAAATTTTATAAGCACTGTCTGTGCGGATAGATAATGACCGATAACTCAGGATACATCTATAATTAGCATCACTACATGTACCATGATGACGTGTCTAGTGGTTGTGTACATAATTATATAGTTCCGGGTGGAATTTACATCAGACATAGCAACACGTGTATTGCTGCATGACTATACTGTATATAATTATGGTAAAGCCACAAGAATGGGTTACAAAAGATACTGGGGTCTTATTTATCACGGCTAGTAAGACGCTGGTAGACAAGTAAAACCTTCTTACTGCACAGACTGTCCTAGTACAAACACCCTCACCTTATATAACAAATAATTAGGTCACTGACTTCGATTTAAACTACTGAAATAAAGTGGTAGAAAACATGCACGGTGGTGAACCACTTTTAATCCTATACACCATTGCCTAAAGTCCTGGTAAATAGATATAATCTTATATTGTCCTTAATTTCAATTTCTTTCGGAGTTCGTTCTGATACAACTTGGAATTGTTTACCTTCAACAAAGTTGCCTCCCTTCAACCGTACTTTTAAGCAGACGATTTTTACTCGAATGTACTTGGCAGGGGAGGGGCTTGGTAGGAGTTGGGGTGGGGAGTAACAAGATCAAAACGATTTTAATTCAGAAGTATAGACAACCATTCTCTTATCCTATTTCCCCCGAACAAAAACCCTCTGGGTAACTAATTGCGTTATTCCACCTGCCAGGCTTTCCCCACCTCTAACAATGTAATAATGACACGTTGTAAAGTTAACAATGTTGATAATATTGAATCTGTCGCGTGTTCACGAGCTATTCTGAATCCTCGCAAAACACTTTACACTCCATGAAATATTAACTGGGGCGCAGACGTGTTTGTCTACGTTTCAAAAGTAGAAAACGCGTTATTAACACCCAAACTGTGTATACATTCTTGATAAATACTTACAATTATAGTTATTTCTATACATAAAAAACCTAACTAACGCTGGATTTTACGGAAGGTTAGATTTAAGTACACAAAGTCAATAAAGCATTGGACTATTTACCTTTAACAATAGTTGGAGGGCGTGACTTCCTCGGCATTATCAATACAATAAAGAAAATCACGATTTTCTAATTTTCAGAAACGCACACTCATTCATGCGTTAGATGAAAAGTTGTGGTTGATTGCCTAACATGAAATATTCATAAGTAATATTAGATAAACTTCTGAAATCTTGAATGATAATGATGAATGATCTTTACAGATATGTGAACACGGAGATACATATAACTCACGTATACAGTCGGCTATGAAATGCAGTGAACGAACATGAGTCGCAACTATTTATAGTTGAAATTTAATGAGAATTTAAGCTGGATGTGACCTAGGCAAAAGGAAGTATATTTGTTCTATATGATACAGTTATGTGATTTGTCCAGCATTAGGTTTCACTGGGGAAATTCAGTTTTATCTGTTCACATAGATTGCATACACAAACAGCCTCAATAAGAGTGCCTACTTATAATCGCGCTGATTAAGACGAGGAAGTCCGTGTAACATAACACTGCGTTATATAATTCTTTGTTAGGTAAGTAATGTCTGGCCTTGTCAAGTTTAAGGATGTGCAAGTAATTTTGTTATTTTTTTGTTTTTGTAGTCTTGTACTTCTTTCGTTTATTATGGTAATTCCGCATCACGCTCTTTAACGTATTCATGTGTGTGTGTGTGTATGCACGTATTTTTTAACCGGGTTGTCTTGAACAGGAGGACGAAGGTGTGTAGTCGTGACAATATACCAAGTCCTCTCCTCAGAAATCTCGTTTAGTTCTTAAAGGTACAGTAATGACACTATGGTATTATAAATTTGTTGTCTTAAAGGATTAGCTGTCTCCACAAAGTATTGACGGCGAATTAACCCCGAGTAGATATAGATATGTATGCTAGTGTCATTACAGTAAGAAGTTTAGATCATCAGGCTTCTACGAATGTATCAAACCAAAGGGAATGTGCAAAGTTATAAGTTGATTTGAAAAGTATGTAGAAGGTTGTCTGTTGATTCGAAAGGAATGCAGAAAGTTGTCTGTTGATTCGAAAGGAATGCAGAAGGTTGTCTGTTGATTCGAAAGGAATGCAGAAAGTTGAATGTTGATTTGAAAGGAATGCAGAAAGTCGAATGTTGGCTGAGACAGGTTTTAATCAAACTTATGCAGTCTAATATTTGATTAAATAGAGGTATGGTGCGATTTTATATTTAGCAATACTTTATCAATTTCCTTATTCTAATCGAATGGTACTACGGAGATGCAGCGTTTTAAGTACGAGGACTTTGCACCAATTCTCATCCAAAGGTTTATGCACATACATATCACTATAGCAAATGAAAAACTGTAAATGCACATGTAGCAGTGTTGTCTGACAGAAAGATATTAATATGTATATCAAAAATCTTGACAGCTGAAAACTTAAACTGACCACATCATTCTCTGCAGTAAATCACAAGAAAGGTCTTGCAACAAATTAAGTTGTCGTTTGTAATGCTAATCAACCACATGTTTATGCCATGTTATGTAATATGTTGTTACCATGAATTAGAAGTCTCAGATTATCGACCGAAAAACCCCCCAACTATATATATATTTTCCTGTAATAGTACAGGTGCCATTCTGTGTCGATTCTCTTTTCCCATATTACCATGACAAGGACGGGAGCACAAATGGCGAATTTTTCATATCTTGTCTACCTATGTACGAGATGAATGGCTGAGAAGTGATTTAAAAAGTTTCACATACTTTAGTAGAGGTGTAAAACTTTTGAGACGCCCCCTGTATACTGCCGAGGGTAAGTGATATCGGGTGAGGACCTGGTTCCGGTTCGATGACGTCAGAGTCTCCCTGCCTGTCGACTGACAATTATTAAATAGTAGTGGCTAGCTTTAGGACGGTTTAGCAGATAGTTGGCGTGCATTTATCCGGTCAACACCTGGTAACTACGTATTTTATGACTCAAATTTACAGATCAGAAGAAATTGACTAAGAAATCTGAAAATGATTCGCTTACTTCTATTTAAGTTAAAGTTATGGCGAGGTCGTGTGTGTTCTATGGAGGTGTTAAAACTATGTTTGTTTTTGACAGAGAGCCTCTCGTTAGGAAAGTACCGCAGTACAGCGTCGCTAACGATGTAGTGGACGGTGACCCGTTCTCTCCTACACCCAGTCCACACTCTCCCAAACACAGCAAACACAGGCCCAAGGAGATGTCATTGGACAAAGTGTGAGTATAGTTGCCTTCTTAATTCTATTTGACCAATAACACTATGCTGTATGCCTCCCTTGCAAAATTAGCATATTTTAACTATATATTTGAGGCAAATTTTAACCGTTTAAGATACTCAAGGATGAAATTGAAATCCTGTGGTAACTTAACGTGTTAATGTACAAGAAGCCGGCGTTGCCACAATGTGAAGGTTTTCATCCATTGAAATGTTTATAAATGTATTTTTTGCTTCTATAAAAAAATATTTTAGGACATGTGATATTGTAACGAAAGAGATTGTATAAGATACCTATGCCAGCCCACGTACAGAGATACCTTAGTTTATCTACATACATCTGTCATTTACAGGTATATGACTACCACATTCAACATTCCGTTATGTTTTAAGAGTGTAATTAATTGATGGCGGGTCTCTGCTACTATATATACTTAAATAAGTAGATAATGTTAAACTGCCGGGTTAGGGAGAAAGAACAGGGAGTGGTACAGATTTTATGTTTTTTGAGGAAATTACACGGACTTTTCAATATATAGGAAGGTGACATTGTGGATGTGTGCTAGAGAAGGCTTTCATTTTCCTGACTGCATTATCATGCGTTGCCATTTCCTCATTTAAATACAATATACCGGAACGTTCCTGTATAATGTTGACACCACTAGAATGTCCTATACACAAAGGAGTACATCGCTCCATGTCTATATTTAGGTCAAACACTTGTTTACCTGGATATTTCTACTTGTCTGTCAGTTTACATAAAAAGGTTATTTTAATATGTTAAAAAAGGAGTAGCTCAGCTTTAAGTCCTCGTCTTTTCACTGAATCGACACGTATAAGGGTCTAAACTAGTCTACGCTATACATAATATATACAGGGCAACTATAACACCAGAGGCAGCAACATGTATTCCGGTTCCAAATAGTGAATTATAATTCTAGGAAACATTTTAATCACTCAAATAAGCCCATATAGATCAACAACCTGTCAAAGTTTTTCAATTTTGTTGCCAAAAATTAACAGTAGATTTTTTGATTATTCTATATAAAGTAAAAACAATCCCCTATTCTGTTGTTAAGGCGCCCTCGGGTTGATGACAAGTTTAATTGCATTTCTCTAACTGACAGCGTTTGATTATACAGCCATTGAGGGATTGGATTTTCTAGTAGAACAGTAGAAATCATTACAAACGTGTTACAGGTCACCTGTATGACCCAGAATGTGACCATTACTGACCACTACAAGTAGATACTATCGTTCTAGGGGACTGCATGCCTAGGAAGTATATGGTGTTATCTCATACTAGAATCTCAACGCTTGTGGGGTTTTAAAGGCTGCTCTATAGGTGGATAAACTTAATGGACAATTTACACCTGTCTGACCTTTTCGTCTGTCTGAACCTCTTGCAGTAACATTAGGTTGACGAAAATGTAGCTAGCGTTGTACATAGTTATCGAGAATAAATCCATCATTTAACAACGTTTAACGGGGGCTACCTAATTCACACCAGCAGGAAAATGTCATTTCAAAGGCGAACGACCTGGTACATAATGTTACGTTTCTCACGAGACATACTTCCATTTTTGATTATGTAATCTAAATTTAATACAACTTTTTATTGATGAAACAAATGCTGTGATTCATTTATATGAATAAACATGTTGGATAAAGTCATAAGTATAGTGAGGTGAAATTCTCTCCGAGTTTGATTAACTCAACTAGACTGAAAGACAAACCAATATTACGTAAGTGTTTATTTATTCTCATTTACAGGACTAATTAATTCTAATTAATAAGGTTTAATTCTCTAAGTAGTCGGGCCATTTCGAAACACGATAAAGTAGATTTAAGAACTATTGTTGGGGTAGCATGTTTACCGAAGTGTTTTACTGACTAATCTGCGCTCATATATTCTTCTCGCATCTTAGATTTCGATAATGGGTAAACTTTATCATCTGTACCTAATTCTTTGTTCAGTACTTGTTAAAGATTTAGAAATCGTGTCAAAACTCAAAGTAAATTACGTCTTGAACTTCGGAAGAAAATAATCGTAAAGTATCTGTGAAAAAAATCTGTGTAACCATGGACTAGTTCGGGAGATGGAAAAGAATGTTCCAATTTGCTAGGAGTTATAATGCTTCAGATATTTTGTACAGGACATGGGTGTTATATAGAAACGGTTGCTATGGCGATAAATGTTCGATTCGTTTCAGAACTTTTTTTTAGGATTAATACGGTATATACAAGCATGATGAGGAGAACAGATCGACAGTTACAAAATTTGTAGTTTGGCTTTATAAGCCGGATGATTCAAGTGCTTTTAGTGTTGTTTTCTGTCTGAAATTCTGAGTATTTTACATGTTGACTACCGTATGTAATAAGCTTTAAAAAGTGATTGTGTATAACATACACACATACATGGAAGTGACTTTCATGGCTGCTGATCTGTTACGCTAGCCTGTTGTACTAGGTAACAAGTATAAACCGATTATGATATTTAGTGTGTGACCTCATATGATACCTTAGTACTGTATACCGAGATGTCTTCGCCCTATTTAATGCGTGCACCATTACACACAGATACGCCGCATGTCCATTTCGCCCGCTGAGGATTAGATATAAATTGTAACAAATTTCCATCTAAAATTCGCCCTTCCTGTTCATGGACGAAAATGGCAAAACATTCCCAATATGCTCAGTTGAATGACGCGACTTTGAAAAAAGAACCCAACTTAAAAAAAAAAAAAAAAAATGCCAGTGAAATGTGTTATTTTTCACGAGTGAAGAAATACAAAACCAGAAACCTGAAGGTGTTGTTTGTTAGTTACAGGTAATACAATTCCTTGTTAATCTTTCGTTTTAATGAAAGTAAGCAAACAATGTAACACTAACTACCGTGTAATACATGAAATCCAATCTTCAGCCGAATGTCAAAGGCGGAGCGAACACGTGAGAAAAGCGACAATTGTAGGTTGCCGCCATTTTTTTCCGCCGCGTAGTAGCTTGTCATCGGTGAAACTCTCTGTGGATGTCTTACTGCAAATTTTGTCTGTTTGTGACATTGATAAGTACAAATTGCTTTGTGAATATAGAAATAAATCACACTGATATTCATTCATGTGTTAATATTTCTTTAATGATTTTTTAAAAACAGGCCATATTTTACTATAAAGGTATACTGAGTGTCCGTGAGAAGCCTAGTCAGCTTTCTTCTGTTATATCTGTTCTAAATATGCCAGGGATTTTGCTGCGCGCTCGTGAAAGATACTAAAACATTTGACACACTTGTGAAGTAGATTTTTTATTACTGAAGACACTCTTAAATATCCTCTATTTAACCATTAAAGAAAACACACCATTTGTACTCAGATTCGCCTTAAGTTTCTAGAGTCGATACGAATATTTTGTCGATTCAATGTCGTATGCAGGAATCAGAGTAGTTAGGGACAAGGCCGTGTTCTGTAACATAGTACTAATAATTCCTAGATCCTGTATGTAAAACAAGGCTTATCGTGAAAGCCTAGTAAAATTATTGTCCTACAACATGAAACTTGACAAAGTCGTGAATGCTTATGTAAAGTTGTCTGTAGTAACGATGCGTGTCATAAAGCGATAACACTGTTTATTGAAACAATTCAAAAACGACAATTCAACAGTGTAAAATAGGTCATTCTTTTTACTCACATGACGTCAACCAGTGAACTTTTTCGTGACATAAGGAAGTCAGTGTTATCATAGTCGGACTGATGACGTCACGGCATGAACCTCATGACCACAGTGTTAATGCCATACTATTCTGTATAAATACAGAATCTTAATATATATACAAAATCTTAATCTATGAAACGAGTCCTCGACTTTTTCCTTTTTATACCTTTGTCGATGTTTAATGAAAACGACGTGGTTTTTTATAATTAATCTAGGAAATAAAAACGAACGATAACTTATATTTATCACAACATATACTTTTGCTATATTCGTGAATACATCATTTTACTGTTGATTGATACAAAATCTAACATGGTGTGGTTTTATATCCCTTTCTTTGATGACGTCACAATTTATATACATTGTAACACCATGAGCTTATGACGTCACAATCGAGAGTGGAAACAGTGGGAACATTAAGCCAATCACAGCTCACAGGGGATAACTGGTCTCCATGTTTTATATAAGTGTGTACTTGTAGCAAGAAGACGTTTCTAGGATGTTGTTAACCCTTTGTCGCGTCACGAGAAACGACTTCACGTATATCATACTGAATCAGACATGACTTTTCCACTTGTGAATTCATGTATATATACATAACATGTAGACTCAGGGTAATCACAGATGTTTTATTTAAATATCCTTCATTAAGCAGTATCGTTCAATCAAGCAAAACAGATAGTAAAACCTATTCAATAGAAATACATGTTCCACACATTGTTTGCCGCAGGCTTGTGTATATATTATTGTAACGGGTTATCCATTGTATGTCAGTCTTTACAACCTTGTGTCAATCCAAGGTATTTTCTGATCTGTTGCGATAAATTCATATAGGTTATATTTTTTTGCATAGAGAATAATGAATTTCTTTGCTTTATTCATTTTAAGAATAAAAATTATAAACCCTTTTTTTAAAATCTTGTGATCTAAATTACCATTTACTGTCTTACTAGCCGACACAAAGAGAGGGATTCTTGTCAACTTTGTGACTAACAAGGTCGTCACAAAGACAGGGGTTCTCGTAAACTTTGTGACTAAGAAGGTCGTCACAAAGACAGGGGTTGTGGTAGGCTTTGTCACTAACTGGGCTGACATCAAGCCAGGTCCTTGTAAACCTTGTGACTAACAAGGCTGACACATAGACAGGGTCCTTATAAACTTTGTGACTAACAAGGTCGGCACAAAGTCAGGAGTTGTGGTAGTCTTTGTCACTAATTGGGCTGACATCAAGACAGGTCCTTGTAAACCTTGTGACTAACAAGGCTGACACATAGACAGGGTCCTTATAAACATTGTGACTAACAAGGTCGTCACAAAGTCAGGAGTTGTGGTAGGCTTTGTCACTAATTGGGCTGACATCAAGACAGGTCCTTGTAAACCTTATGACTAACAAGGCTGACACATAGACAGGGTCCTTATAAACATTGTGACTAACAAGGTCGTTACAAAGTCAGGAGTTGTGGTAGTCTTTGTCACTAATTGGGCTGACATCAAGACAGGTCCTTGTAAACCTTGTGACTAACAAGGCTGACACATAGACAGGATTTGTTGTAAACCTTGTGACTAACAGGGCTGACATCTAGATATGGTCCTTCCGACCGTTGCAATAAGAGCGCCGAAACAAAGACAGAGTTGTTGTCAAGGAGTAGCATTGGAGGACCGGTACCAACTCAGCTGTCATTGCATACCTTGGCCTTAACAGTGCCTAAAAGACTAGAATCTTTGTAAACAGGGACACTAACCATGTCGACACAAACAGAGAGGTCATTGTAAACCGTTGATCTAAGAGGGTCGGCATCAAGACAGGAGTGAACACTCACACCTATAAACGTTTAAATATATATTTGTATATATATATATATGAATATGACTGGTTCCTTAAATGATACATGTATGAGCATTATTGAACGAGCGCAACTGGAAACCAGTGAATCGATGGAGGGTTTATAAAAAATCCGCTAGGTTGCTGGGAAATCCGTGAAACTCTTTTAATACGTCATCAATTTCTGGAAGATGATTTACTGTCAAGTTATAATGCCTAAACGATATATTGTACATGAACATATATGTATATAAATATTTCTTCAGCGCGGAATGTTGTCCGAGTATAGGAAATAAGAAGATAATGTCCTGCCTTATTCCGAATGATGGCTTTAGCGATAGACTTAAATGCCAACATGATCCAATTTTTAACCTTTTGTGTGTAGACACTGTTTGTTTAAGACCTATCTCTATAAAAGATACCGAGGTAGCGGTTAAAAGAGCTTATAAACCTACGCTAAGCCTAAATTTAGTTCCTGTCTACAATAGTCCCCAGCGTCTATAATGCAGATCATAGATTAAGGTCGTTTGTCAAATATGATATGTGTGAAACAGACTCACAAACCTCTCCTGTCGGAGCGGGTTTTTCTTTGTATCAATAAACGCGAAACGGAGCAGATTTCATTTTCTGTGGATGGATTGTGTTTCAAGGGAAATCGGGGTGTATATTGTCAGCTTAAGGTTGAATGTATCTAGATTAACTGCTGTTAGTGGTAGACCTGACTGTATCTAGATTAACTGATGTTAGGGGTAGACCTGACTGTATCTAGATTAACTGCTGTTAGGGGTAGACCTGACTGTATCTATATTCACTGATGTTAGGGGTAGACCTGACTGTATCTATATTCACTGGTGTTAGGGGTAGACCTGACTTTTTCTAGATTAACTGATGTTAGGGGTAGACCTGACTTTATCTAGATTAACTGCTGTTAGGGGTAGACCTGACTTTATCTAGATTAACTGCTGTTAGGGGTAGACCTGACTGTATCTAGATTAACTGCTGTTAGGGGTAGACCTGACTGTATCTAGATTAACTGCTGTTAGGGGTAGACCTGACTGAAAACATTGTAGACAATTTGATGGCATTTGAAATCAAAATAATAAAAAGGACGATACAAAATATCCATTCTTTTGTGGATGATGTTAAGGACTTTTCCCACAAATAGAAACAGTTTTAAGCCTGAGTATGTGAACTCGTAAGAAGGTGATCATCGTAGAATCATGAGGTAGCCTAGAACCCACCATAGAAAACATTGTAGACAATTTGTATAGAGAACATTTGAAATCAAAATAATAAAAAGGACGATACAAAATATCCATTCTTTTGTGGAGTGTTTAATGTTAAGTTTTCCCACAAATATATTTACCTGTGTGACTTGACAACATGAAAATGCCAGGAAATAAAAAAAAAAAACTGTATTATTTCCATGTCATGTTGACTTGATTATCAAATAGATAACAGCAAACATGTCAGTTTTCTTTATTTAAACTGTCTAAATACCTTAGTGTTTTATACCTTTTAGTGATTCGACGCTAAATATCCTTGCTTGTTATCCTATTATAAAATGTATAATCACGTCTCGTTTTTTACATGCAGGTTTGATCCGTACCAAGTCTTTGAGGTGAGTAGTCTTTATATTGTATTACGCTGTCTTTATTCCAAATAGCTACCAGAGTTGAGGGCATAATGTATCGCCTGTTACAGGTTAACTGTTAGATGTAAAGATATACAGTGATCGCCATTTACAATGTAGTTCTTATGCGTAGTTGTCAAGAGTAAGGAGGAATTACAATAACATCGTGTAGTGTAGTTGTCACGAGTAAGGAGGAATTACAATAACATCGTGTAGTGTAGTTGTCACGAGTAAGGAGGAATTACAATAACATCGTGTTGTGTAGTTGTCACGAGTAAGGAGGAATTACAATAACATCGTGTAGTGTAACTGTCACGAGTAAGGAGGAATTACAATAACATCGTGTAGTGTAGTTGTCACGAGTAATGAGGAATTACAATAACATCGTATAGTGTAGTTGTCACGAGTAAGGAGGAATTACAATAACATCGTGTAGTGTAGTTGTCACGAGTAAGGAGGAATTACAATAACATCGTGTTGTGTAGTTGTCACGAGTAAGGAGGAATTACAATAACATCGTGTAGTGTAGTTGTCACGAGTAAGGAGGAATTACAATAACATCGTGTTGTGTAGTTGTCACGAGTAAGGAGGAATTACAATAACATCGTGTTGTGTAGTTGTCACGAGTAAGGAGGAATTACAATAACATCGTGTAGTGTAACTGTCACGAGTAAGGAGGAATTACAATAACATCGTATAGTGTAGTTGTCACGAGTAATGAGGAATTACAATAACATCGTATAGTGTAGTTGTCACGAGTAAGGAGGAATTACAATAACATCGTGTAGTGTAGTTGTCAAGAGTAAGGAGGAATTACAATAACATCGTGTTGTGTAGTTGTCACGAGTAAGGAGGAATTACAATAACATCGTGTAGTGTAGTTGTCAAGAGTAAGGAGGAATTACAATAACATCGTGTAGTGTAGTTGTCAAGAGTAAGGAGGAATTACAATAACATCGTGTAGTGTAGTTGTCACGAGTAAGGAGGAATTACAATAACATCGTGTAGTGTAGTTGTCACGAGTAAGGAGGAATTACAATAACATCGTATAGTGTAGTTGTCACGAGTAAGGAGGAATTACAATAACATCGTGTTGTGTAGTTGTCAAGAGTAAGGAGGAATTACAATAACATCGTGTTGTGTAGTTGTCACGAGTAAGGAGGAATTACAATAACATCGTGTAGTGTAGTTGTCAAGAGTAAGGAGGAATTACAATAACATCGTGTTGTGTAGTTGTCACGAGTAAGGAGGAATTACAATAACATCGTGTAGTGTAGTTGTCAAGAGTAAGGAGGAATTACAATAACATCGTGTAGTGTAGTTGTCAAGAGTAAGGAGGAATTACAATAACATCGTGTAGTGTAGTTGTCACGAGTAAGGAGGAATTACAATAACATCGTGTAGTGTAGTTGTCACGAGTAAGGAGGAATTACAATAACATCGTATAGTGTAGTTGTCGAGATTTACGATGAAGTACAATTACGTTGAACAGTGTAATTAGTTGTCAAATTTACGAGGGATTACAATAACGTTGAACCGTGTAAATGTCAAAGTTTACGAAGAATTACAATAACGTTGAGGATTAATTACAATGACAATGAAAAAGTTAACTAGTCAGTGTTAAGGATGAATTACAATAATGTTGTATAGTTTAAATGTCTGGTGGGATCAAGGATTTATTTGTATTTCAGTGTATACAATCCAGATTTAGCATTGTGTTAACAAGAGGCCATATAAATAATATTATTAGGTGTTATAATATATGCTGTAAAATGCAAACAATGAATAAAGGGAACTTTGATCGCTCTCTCACAACACTTGTGAACAAGTGACGGCCGGTGCGGAGTCGGATGTGGACACTTGTCAAACGATTGTGGTAAAAGACATGTGCATCACTGACGGGTGTACTTAAGTTATAGAACGACCCCGTTTATGATAAAACACCAGGCAGTAACTGTTCGTTGTTCGTGATAGTTTGGTGCAAATCACTGTATATTGACGGAGGTCTTACTTATTGCTCAAGACTGGATCACTGAGTTAAGAATGGGTTATATCTCATTTTACTGACAGTAACTGTTGAGGCCCGGAAGCGCATTTTCCGTTGTCGTAACCTGCATGTCATACTTAAATTTATAACAAAAGTGACTTGGCTTAGAATACAAAAATTATCTTGACATTCATAAATTACAGACTTTATTGAAATATTCTTTTTCGATCACTTTTGTACATTAGAACAGCTGACGAGTCTTTAAATCTTTTAGCAACAGTCATCTGCAGTATTATGATTGATAGAACTACCCACTTGTTAAAACGGCGATAAATCAATCCCGTCTCGGTGTGCAATGCGTTCCCAGCAACGTGTGCACAGTATCTATACAACGATAAAAATCATACTGGTAGATATTCAAAATTTAGAAAAACCCTCAACTCGGATACGTAAAACTTCATATACAAAGTAAATCCTACGAAACACAAAGTTACACCTCCATTATATGTAAGAGGTCAACGGCTTCCCGGTGGCATCATAAATATACTGTGATCACGGAACAAGATCGATTAAACAAACATGCCCAGAGTCATTTAAAAATACCGCGGTAACTTGACAAGGTGTTGATCGTTATCACAGATGGCTTTCTTATACCATTTTTTCCTGTTTAGAGTGTCCCTACGCTATCGTGTTGTTTAAAGCAAGTATATCTTAAAGGAACACCAAAGTTATCATGTTTTATCTGAACGGTTACGTAGCATTAGCCACAGTAAATATACAGTACAATTCAGTTCAAGTATTTATTGCATACTTCTTAGTAAATTGATGGCAATACATTTACAACTTAGATAACGATTTATCAAATGAAGTAAAGTATTAGAGTATGATAGGTGAGTATAGAAACATTACTGGGAAGCTACACAAAGCGTGTCTTTTCTGTTGATAAATCAAAGCTAACATTGTTGGTCCAATTAAGTCGACTTGAATAAGATGTATATGTACAGAGGGGCGGTATCAAGCCTTAATTGATATTAGGTAGAAAAAGAGTGGATGTAACTGAAACGTTACATGACAACCAACGATTCATGACTTGAGTTCAGTGAAGGGTAACAATTTCAACTTCAATAAGCATGATGACAAATGTATCAGATAGCAATGTTTTATGTCACCGTCTTCTACATTGTACGTTGTCAGTGTTACCAGACCAACATAACATTTCAGGTTTATGTAAACACGTGATACCCATAGCAGTATAATTTATTACAACACTTTGCATAACCGGATTGTAATGCTGAAGTGGAGATTACATCGTAAAATATAAATAAAATATCTCATGTACAGAGATGATATTGACACTTATACAGCACATTGAAATGTTCTAACCACAACACCATAGCTAGACACCCTGCCAGTTCCAAATGTCTTCTCATTCATAATGTTCAGCTCCTACTTGTCTCTTGGTGATCTTCCTTACCGGTGCACTAGACCCAACAAGCGACGGAAGAAAAGAAATACAATCAAAACCAAGAAGTCACCTTAATTTTTGGGAACATCAATTCCAGCTTGTGGATAGCCGTTTTGTTAGATGTATCGTGAATGCAAAGGAAAGATAACTAACATTCTATGTTGTTGATTTTATTTCACACATAACATTTATTTGGAATATTTCCGATAACAGGTAGAACACAAGCCATGCTTGATCCTGACAGTGAGGGTCCTGTGTGGACGAAATATCACGAAAGGATGGATGGACTTACGTGAGTGTCAACTGTCGACATATTTATTTTATTGATAAAATAGCGTTTCATTTGAATTGCGGATTGCTAGCTTTCTTTCAATTTTCGTTGCTTTACCATTTTTGTTTGATATATTTTTGGAAAAAAAATTAAATCCTATTCGTTTACGTATACGGAACCGCCATTATCCGGAGAAAGTGAGTAGTTTTACTAATAGAATGCCTTTTCAGTTGATACGCCCGATCCTTACATCGTGTTAAGGATCCGAACAGCACCTGAAGGACGGCGGAGAACGGCCACTATTGACAATGAAATTAACCCTGTCTGGGCGGAGGAATTCACATTTCTTATGGATGAAAATGAACACAATGAAATCCGTGAGTTTTATATCTATATTTAGACAAATGTTTTAATTCCTTAAGTTAACTAAATACCACATACAGGAAGAAAATCACTGGAACCGCTGTCTTCTGTGTCAGTTATAGCAATGAGGTCGTGGATGGTGGTACTATATTACTGTCGTTTATCATATAAAGCCTAATATACCTGTATTGTAAGCAAAGCAAACATTATTATCTCTTCATAATTTCCGATAATACTCCTGTATATAGAACGGCATTCTTTACCATTTTCAACATAGAGTTAAACAACATTAGGGTACATTAGAAGTCAACATATATCATGATATGACAGCCTATTACTTAATTTAATACCAAACAGTAATTTGAATCGAATAATTATTCTTAATTTTTAACATCCACTGAATATTTCGGCGATTCAACTTACTGTCATAGTAAGTAGATATCCTATCTAACATTGATTATACACTGCATCACTCTCCCTGTCGATGTTCGGGTACAGTTCTTGAATGACATATTGTGATGACTAGACTGACAATACATATAAGTATACTACATTCCTTTGGTAGACTGTTCAATAGCAAGTTGGCTTTGTTTCAGAGATAGCACTGATGGAGGCTAATCCTGGCCAGTTCGACCAGAAGATCGGAGATGTCTGGTTCGATCTTACAGAAATACCTAAAGGCAAACTAGTACAGAAAACCTTCGTCTTTAACGATGTAAGTGGTCTCAAGTAATCCTCTCGTTTAAACAACACGAAACTAACACAAGGACAACCACTCGTATTCTAGTGACGTCTTGGTATACAGCTAATGAATTGAAGAATTTCTCACATATTTTTATTTCATAAAAGTACTCTGGTGGTGTATGAGAATATTGACTAGATCAACCATTGAAGACAATGACACTAGAGTACGACTCATGGTGCGTTTCATTGTGTAACCATATATAGAAATATAACGATCAAATTCACGAATAAAGTTATTTAATATTGGCTAAATCAAGCTGTATCAACGTCGCTATGTGAAGATTTTTTTAATTGATATTTTGTCTCACCTTGCAGGTATCAGAAGTCGACATGGAGTTTGAAACACATATTGAGTAAGTATCAAGTTTTCAAATGATATGTTATTTTCAAACATATTTTTCTAGTCCATTCGGTATGTGTAAGTTCTATATTCATGACACGAAATCTGCCTTTAATTGAACTTAGTTTTCTTATCCATTGTTTTTATATTCAGGAACTGAAATAAAATTGGAAGCAATTATTTGTTACATATTTCAACCGCCATCGGTTTTTATTGCAAGTCAAATCCTTCCGGTATAACACTCTTGAATATTTGACACTTTGAACGGCATAAACTTTAAAAAAAAAAAAAAAACAAAACAAAAACAACAACAACAAAGCTCCGGTGTTATGATATAGTTATACTGCAAAGTTTCATAATTTTTATGCTGTTATGACAAATACACTTTACAGTTACTTACTCAAATGTTTATATGTTTTGATAGTGTAGATACATGGTAATTATCATTTCTTTAGAAGTGTTTATACGTGGTGTGTGGTTTGATGTGTGATGTATGGATTCACGTGTGAGACATTGGTATAACATGTGATATATGGTTTGATGTGTAATTGGGTATAGATATGATTTATTTGATTAATATTATTAATAGCTAGTACCACATAATACAAAGCTATACTCGGCGAAGGTTAGGAAAGCCAACATGAAAAGCCCTTGACAAGCCGTTCTTGTATTTTCCGTCCTTGTTTTTTTCCGTTTTGAGCGAAAAAACAAACCTGGTGTAGAAAGATATTAAACATGTATTGTTTTAATCCGGTATTTAACACTGATGAATCCCAGCAAACGAAATAAAGTGTCATTTGTTTATCTTCCATGCACTAAAACTAGGCTGTGTTGCGTAGGAAAATGTCCATTTACGGAAACTATATTTACTTCTCACGGAAGTATTAAGGCGCAATCACAACATAGTTCTTCATTTCTTGTGGTCACAAAGAATAATTCACTCATAGGTGTATGAAAATATCTCGCATATTTATTATTGACAACCAAGTATTAAATACCTCAATAGGTCTTTTTCATTTTCACATTTTGGCAGTAGTTATGGGCTGATATGTAGGGTGGTTGGGATAATTTGGTTTAATATGTGATATAATGGGTTAGTATGTGATAATACGAGCTATTGTGTGATATAACGGGCTAATGTGTAATAGTATGGGCTAATGTGTAATAGTATGGGCTAATGTGTAATGTTATAGGCTAATGTGTTATATAAAGGGTTAATATAATATATAACGGGCTTTTGTGTGATAAAATGGGATATGTGTGATGTTATAGGCTAATGTGCTATATACAGTGTTAATATATTATATAACGTGTTATATAATGTGTTAACGAGTGAGAATTAGTCAATATGTTTTATATTGGGTAAATATATTGAGGTTACGTTTTAAGTATTGGGTTGGGTAAGATGTACAATAAAGGTGTGATAATTCATGATATCCTTGACATATTGCGTATATGTGGGTCATGTAATTGGGTTCATCTGTGATATATGGTTTATATGCGGATTTACTTTCAGTCAGGACCCCACGTTACGGTACAGCTTGTGTCTGTGTGATGAAGAAAAGGAATTTATCAGGCGCAGGAAGGAACGTGTGCGCGAGAGAATGTCTGAAATTCTAGGTGACAAAGGTCCCATGTCCGTAGATGAGGTATACCGATTGTCTAAATTGCTGAAATGACGATTCATATATAAACGGTTCTTGAGTAACTATTGCGTAATTCAATTGAAAGGAATCTATTAAGTATTTAATTCTAGATTCTCAAATCAATCACTGTATACGACGAGGGTAGCAAACCTGTTAAAACTAAGTACTAATAACACAACACAACGCTACAATTTGTAATTATCATTTTGGTAAATATGACACCAAAACGAAAAGTGAGAAAATTTCATAAATTACTGATCCAATCTGTCCACAGGTTCCCGTGATAGGGGTGATTGGTTCCGGAGGGGGTTTCCGTGCCATGGTGGGATACAGCGGCGTGGCTAAGGCCCTGGCCGACACTGGAATTCTCGACTGTACTACATATATGGCGGGCCTTTCGGGATCTTCGTGGTGAGTTATTGCTTTGTATCTTCAAACGAACATATCCAACATTTTTTTGGAATAATGTTTCAGCCCGTTGTCGCAGGACGAAATGTCTGTACGATGTTATTTAATTCATAACTCGGTTGTACTGTATCTAATTCTAGGCACATAGAAAACTACGCTTGTCTGCTGTGTTTTTGTTCATTTTTTATAACCATGCTCCGTATTCCTTTACATAAGATATAGTTCGGTTAACCATCATGGTGAAATTTCTATTTCAGGTACATATCGACATTGTATTCACACAAAAAATGGCCCGAAATGAACCCTGGGGACATGCAAGAAGAGCTGAAAAATAATATAGACTCTAGTCTGATGTGGTTCCTGTCACCGCAAAGTATATACAAAAATTTGGATCTTCTCATGCAAAAACGGAGAAACGGCCAGCCAGTCAGTTTCACGGACATCTTCGGACATCTTGTCGGTGAAACTCTGATAAAAGATGTAAGTTTCTTTCACGAATTTCGTAATAGTGATATGGACTGTTCCATGTAGTGTTCGTGGACACTCGTTTGGTCTGCTGTACTAAAATTGAAAATGCCATTTCGGTTAGAAAACCACACTTCTTTCATTAAAAAAAAAATCAATTCGAATTCTCCGACATTTTATTTTCAGCGGTTGGACTTTAGACTGACAGACATGAAAGAGAAGTTGTCGGATGGGCAGCGACCCCTTCCATTGATGACATGTGTGAACGTGAAAATGGACAGATCCGCCAGAAGTTTTCAAGGTAAATAATGTTATTTGAATTGGTTGTGATCCAGCTTAGCGTGGTTAGCAGGATATTCAGATGACAGTCTTTATAAATGTATTTGAATCATGATTGTGCTTGACATGTAGGTTATTTATGTATATCACAACCACACTTGTTCGTGTATATAATTTTAGGGTGACCAATGTTAATTATGTGATATACGGTTCGTTTTTTGTCACATGTGTTACCGTAAATTCAAGTTATGTTAATTATTCAAGGGCAATCTCTGCATTTATTACTACATAGAAGAGACTCTCAATTGTCTCTCAAATTTATTTGCCATTCAGAGACAAATTAATTGAAAGATAAGCATACGTCTTATTGTTACCTAGGAAACCTATTTATGAAAGTCCTAAAACACAACATTTCCTTATTGTAGAATGGGTGGAATTTTCACCGTTTGAAATCGGATTGCCAAAATATGGAACGTTTATGAAATCCGAAATGTTTGGATGCAAGTTCTTTTTGGGAAAACTTTGCAAGAAATTTCCAGAGCCCCCGCTACATTTTCTCCAAGGTAAGCTGAACCTCTTAATCTCATTAGGCCTTAACAGCTGTTGCATTTTGCGCGTGTTTACCTATGGTTTTTAGTAATATTCTAAGGAAATGAATACCTGTCTATGTTTTTAGCAATACGTATTTGTGTTGTATGGAAATGATGATAAGTTTTTTTTTTATCTAAAGGTATATGGGGCAGTGCTTTCTGCATCCTGTTCAAACGACTACTGGATGACAACAGGAAGTTGGATCCAGTGGAGATGATTCGTCAGGAAATGGGTAAATAGAGCTTGAGGATTTCAATAAAGCATTTTGTTGTTAAAATACCTATACATAGACAACACTGTGTAGCAGCCTCTACCTTCTTCAACATCTCTTTTGCCCTATGAGTTAAACATTCACTTAAGGGAGAAAAGGTTATGAGTTCTTTAACCAGATCAGAGTTAGATTTTATAGCATTGGCTGAAGCCGCTCTCTTCTTGACTTTTAGCGTCAAATGAGCTTGCAGTAATGTTGGGATGGCGAATTGTCAGTTTAATGTAAAGTAATGAAACCATATCAAGGTTACGATATTTCAGTGTAAGCATACTTTATGGGAACATTTAAGTTACCCCCGATTATCCATGGAAAACTTTTTATGTACGTGTAATTGTCTACATCAGACAATTTCTACACACAAGTTATTACATAATGTAAAATCGTCTGGCCTTAAACAATCCGGTAACTTTTCATGTTATTCGTACTTCTCTTACAATGTAAATAAAAACTTAAATATAAAAAGGAAACATATATGATGACGTGTTTTTGCATAGGAACAACTTAAAATAGCAACTTGTCGTCTCAATGTAAAATAGGATTACACAGCTTTGGCGATTCAAGAAGTATGTGTATATATATGTGTGTGCGGTAAAACGAAGAATTCCAATCTAAACAGTAGATTATTTGTGTTGTAGTTAAACAAATAGAGTTGAACCAGGAGGACGAAAGCAGTGACAGCAGTGAAGACGAAGAAGAAGAAGATATAACACCAGACGAGGTAAAACGCCGACGAGAAGCGGCTGTTCGCAACCGTTTCTCGTTCAGTGAGGAAGCACAGAAAAAACTTGCCATGCAGAATGGCAATGGCCCACCCCGCCAGATCAACCGGAAACAGACAGTTCGACGTACAAAGCAAAAAACCTACTGGCAATCTTTCCTCACCGGAATTCTAGAGTGAGTTGATGATGACATTGTTGAAACGGCATTGCTTTGAAATTGTTTATATCTAAAAAAATGAATTGTACAAAACGAAAATAATGAATTTGTATACTCTGATTCCAAATGATAAGAACAACCTTGATGTTGTGGAAATGTAAATGGCTTGCAAAGGTCGGAAGATGGAAAAGGAAAGCTTTAACAAAACTATTTCCAAGTAAAACAGGCAATAAACGCATTACAATGTAGTCAAAATGGCTGTAAATACTCTTAGTTTTCTAACATCTAAATGCCGTTGACTTAAAATGTGGTCGTAATGTCACAGGAAAAAGGTTGAGTTACTGAACACTCGTGCGGGACGTGCAGGCGTTGTACATAACTTCATGAGAGGACTTTCCCTGCAGCAGACGTTTCCACTATCCCCGTTCACGCCTGCAGACAACACAACCGACACACGAGTCAGTGGTGAGTACGATTTTGCAGTAAGTGTATAGACAGCCAGAACCAGCAGTTTCCCAAGAAATATCATTTATCTGTTATCAGTTGTGCTTATATTTCTATATATTATTAAGTCAGTTTTGAAAATGTTCTTATTATTTTTAAAACATTATGAAAGCTGTCTTTGATGTATTATACGTTGTTTTCTTATCAATTATGCGTGAAATATACTTAATATGAACGAAATGTTCATTTGTCGTGGTTATTACATAATGTATGTGCTGCTTATTTAGTTAACACTAAATATGATATCTTGGGATGCCTTGTAATAATCTAATTGTTTTGAATCTACTGCGAATTCCATATCGTGATACACTGTCATATGTAGATATCCAATTAACTTAAGTAAAATAGATATTGCTATCTATTACAGAAGATAGATTTTGTCAATATTGGATTGATGTGTATATAACTTGTCGTTTATCCACCGTGATCTCTGGTATATAATCCCGTGTCTATACTTACAGATGATTTCAGTGGTCTTCTAGAGATGCACCCGACCAATGTGAAACACCTGTACATGGTCGACGCTGGTCTTACATTTAATTCACCCTATCCTCTGGTCCTCCGTCCGCAGAGGTGCTGTAATATTATACTGTCCTTTGACTTCAGTGCCAGACCAGGGGACTCAACTCGTCCATTCAAGGTAAAACGTCCCTTGTACAGCTATGGAGTATAACTTCAAAACAAATCAGAAATAGTCAGTGGTTAAGTCCTTTGCTTTATTTGTTGATACATGCTACGCACAAAGTATTAGTTGGTAGACATTTTCTGAGCGTTAACAATGTAAATGTTAACGATTTTGACATAAGTTTTGATTTTATTTACTTTCACTTCAAGAGACTCACAAATGTGTTACTACTTGGATAGTCTAAAGCATCAACACAATACAGGTTCAGACATCATAGTTTGTATTTAAGACCTTAAATATATTTTTATGTATTATTTTTATTTGGCCCTTCAACAATCGCTTCAATGGCAATATAACTTGAATGATGCATGGCAAGTTACGCAAATCTTAGCAATAAAAATAGGTCCTTTCAGATAAACCTGTTATTTCATAAATAGAAATTAACATGTTAGTTGTGCGTGCTGATATATGATATTAATATGAAAAAACATTCACGTTTAAAATGACATCGAATAGATTGACAACTGGAGTTCGGTAAATTCCTAGAGTATGTATACTTTGGTTTGTATTTTCAGGAACTTCTGTTAGCGGAGAAATGGGCGAAACTAAATAAACTTTCCTTCCCACCGATCGACTCCACTGTCTTTGATAGAGAGGGCATGAAGGAGCTTTACATCTTCCGACATCCGGACGATCCCTACTGTCCTATAGTTCTCCACTTCGTCCTCGTAAACATTGAGTTCCGGAAATTTGTCAGCCCAGGTAAGAAAATCTTACCAAATGTTATTTTAAACATTTCCTCAAATTTTTCGCGATATCACAGAAACAGAACATTTTTTTTGACAATAATTTGGCTTTACTGTATCAAATTCTAAATGTGTGATTTCGTACTCATCTCTGTATACTACATACTATGTATAGATCAAAAATACTGTCTTGAATTAAGATACTGATCGAGATATTGTCCAGTTGAGACTGTACCTTCAATTATTGTCCAACATCGGTCGAGACATTACCCTCAATATTGTCCAACATCAGTCGAGACTTTACTCTCAAATATTGTCCAACATCGGTCGAGACATTACCCTCAATATTGTCCAACATCACTCGAGACATTACTCTCAAATATTGTCCAACATCACTCGAGACATTACCCTCAATATTGTCCAACATCAGTCGAGACATTACTCTCAAATATTGTCCAACATCACTCGAGACATTACCCTCAATATTGTCCAACATCACTCGAGACTTTACCCTCAAATATTGTCCAACATCAGTCGAGACATTACCTTGAAATATTGTCCAACATCGGTCGAGACATTACCCTCAATATTGTCCAACATCACTCGGGACATTACTCTCAAATATTGTCCAACATCACTCGAGATATTACTCTCAAGTATTGTCCAACATCACTCGAGACATTACCCTCAAATATTGTCCAACATCGGTCGAGACATTACCCTCAATATTGTCCAACATCACTCGGGACATTACCCTCAATATTGTCCAACATCAGTCGAGACATTACTCTCAAATATTGTCCAACATCACTCGAGACATTACCCTCAATATTGTCCAACATCACTCGAGACTTTACCCTCAAATATTGTCCAACATCGGTCGAGACATTACCTTGAAATATTGTCCAACATCAGTCGAGACATTACCCTCAATATTGTCCAACATCACTCGGGACATTACTCTCAAATATTGTCCAACATCACTCGAGATATTACTCTCAAATATTGTCCAACATCACTCGAGACATTACCCTCAAATATTGTCCAACATCGGTCGAGACATTACCCTCAAATATCGTCTAACATCACTCGGGACATTACTCTCAAATATTGTCCAACATCACATTACTCTCAAATATTGTCCAACATCACTCGAGACATTACCCTCAAATATTGTCCAACATCGGTCGAGACATTACCCTCAATATTGTCCAACATCACTCGGGACATTACCCTCAATATTGTCCAACATCACTCGAGACATTACTCTCTCAACATATTGACATTCCAAACATCACTCGAGACATTACCCTCAAATATTGTCCAACATCACTCGAGACATTACCTCTCAAATATTGTCCAACATCACTCGAGACATTACCCTCAAATATTGTCCAACATCACTCGAGACATTACTCTCAAATATTGTCCAACATCACTCGAGATATTACTCTCAAATATTGTCCAACATCACTCGAGACATTACCCTCAAATATTGTCCAACATCACTCGAGACATTACCCTCAAATATTGTCCAACATCACTCGAGACATTACTCTCAAATATTGTCCAACATCACTCGCGATATTACTCTCAAATATTGTCCAACATCACTCGAGACATTACTCTCAAATATTGTCCAACATCACTCGAGACATTACCCTCAAATATTGTCCAACCGAGACATTACCCTCAAATATTGTCCAACATCACTCGAGACATTACTCTCAAATATTGACTCAAATATTGTCCAACATCACTCGGGACATTACTCTCAAATATTGTCCAACATCACTCGAGACATTACCCTCAAATATTGTCCAACATCAGTCGAGACATTACCCTCAAATATTGTCCAACATCACTCGAGACATTACTCTCAAATATTGTCCAACATCACTCGAGACATTACTCTCAAATATTGTCCAACATCACTCGAGACTCTCAATATTGTCCAACATTATTACTCTCAAATATTGTCCAACATCACTCGTGATATTAATCTCAAATATTGTCCAACATCACTCGAGACATTACCCTCAAATATTGTCCAACATCAGTCGAGACATTACCCTCAAATATTGTCCAACATCACTCGGGACATTACTCTCAAATATTGTCCAACATCACTCGAGATATTACTCTCAAATATTGTCCAACATCACTCGAGACATTACCCTCAAATATTGTCCAACATCGGTCGAGACATTACCCTCAAATATTGTCCAACATCACTCGGGACATTACTCTCAAATATTGTCCAACATCACTCGAGACATTACTCTCAAATATTGTCCAACATCAGTCGAGACATTACCCTCAATATTGTCCAACATCACTCGAGACATTACCCTCAAATATTGTCCAACATCGGTCGAGACATTACTCTCAAATATTGTCCAACATCACTCGGGACATTACTCTCAATATTGTCCAACATCACTCGAGACTTTACCTTCAAATATTGTCCAACATCAGTCGAGACATTACCCTCAATATTGTCCAACATCGGTCGAGACATTACTCTCAAATATTGTCCAACATCACTCGGGACATTACTCTCAAATATTGTCCAACATCACTCGAGATATTACTCTCAAATATTGTCCAACATCACTCGAGACATTACCCTCAAATATTGTCCAACATCAGTCGAGACATTACCCTCAATATTGTCCAACATCACTCGGGACATTACTCTCAAATATTGTCCAACATCACTCGAGATATTACTCTCAAATATTGTCCAACATCAGTCGAGACATTACGTTGAAATATTGTCAAACATCACTCGAGACATTACCCTCAAATATTGTCCAACATCGGTCGAGACATTACCCTCAAATATTGTCCAACATCACTCGGGACATTACTCTCAAATATTGTCCAACATCACTCGAGACATTACTCTCAAATATTGTCCAACATCAGTCGAGACATTACCCTCAATATTGTCCAACATCACTCGAGACATTACCCTCAAATATTGTCCAACATCGGTCGAGACATTACCCTCAAATATCGTCTAACATCACTCGGGACATTACTCTCAAATATTGTCCAACATCACTCGAGACATTACTCTCAAATATTGTCAAACATCACTCGAGACATTACCCTCAAATATTGTCCAACATCAGTCGAGACATTACCCTCAATATTGTCCAACATCGGTCGAGACATTACCTTCAAATATTGTCCAACATCAGTCGAGACATTACCCTCAATATTGTCCAACATCACTCGAGACATTACCCTCAAATATTGTCCAACATTCTTCAAATAAAAAAACCCACTAATTTTCCAAAGGACGTCAATCATGCAGATATGGTGCTAAATCAGCTGCGAGAATTATCCACATTTTGGTAAACAGCAGTCCCGAACATATAGCCTTAACATTTCTAAAGATAGCATCAATTTTCGACTAATATGTTGTTTGTGTGTTACGTTGCAGGCGTGCCAAGAGTCACAGAAGAAGAACTTGAATTTGCAAACTTCGACATTTTTGATGACCCTGCGACGCCATATTCAACATTCAATTTTAAATATTCACATGACGCATTCATGAAGTTATCAAAGCTAACAGAATTCAACACCTTGCTTCACATAGAGGATATTAAGTCTGTGATTGCAGACCAAATCGTCAAAAAGAGAGAAAATCCTACTAGATTACCATGCTCTTTGAAGGAAGTGAATAACTTACGCCGTGTCAGTGTGAAAAACAGGCAGAGGTTAAGCAGATACCTGTCCCAATTAGGCACAAGGCGATCACGTGTTACCAGTTCAGGAGACGTGCTCTCAAGCAGTGGCGGTTCGCCTTCTAGTCCCAGTCAGCAAATGAATCTGGCCAAGTCAGCGAACGAGGCGGGATTCCGGAGGGACGATCCGGAACGAAAACCCATGACCAAGAGCAAACGAAGACTCGCACACACACGCCGTAATGATTTCGCAGCGCTTGGAGGGCTATCTTCTCCTTTGGAAGATGACGAATATGACGGAAAAGCAAAAGACGCAACGCTGAGGAGTAGGCCAGGTAGACTAGCGAAAATAAATACTAAAGGAGATGGGGAGGAACAGTGGGAGGATGCTACATGTGATTCTATCGATGAAGATAGTGACAACGATCAGTTTTACTCTGTCATGTCAGATGTTATTTGATGGTCATGTGCTCTACCTACTACAGCCCTTAAAAATAGGTATTTTGCTCAAACATACCGCCCACGATTGAGCGCCATGCTCATGTGGTAATATTGAATAAATCACATGCAGAACGATCGATTTATTTGAGCTTAAGCCGACTCTCAACAGAGCTGAGCTTGATGATATTACCAAGGAAAATATCGCAGAATAAACAAAACAGCATGTAAATTCATGTCGAATGTATTGCTTGTTGACACGAGAATAGATAACAAGGTACACCATCTAAAGAGGAACGTGTGTTTGAAAGAGGAGTTGCTTGTCTCTTGTCTTAGAGGGATTCGTTGGATATTGGAGTGACTTTTGTGAACATTGAAGTTAATACATCGAATACAATTTCAAATGTTTTACTATTGCTGTGGTCTGATGAACAATATATATTTACATCACATCTTCGGCAGATATACACAAGGTCCATTTTAACAACCATTTTTAACTCCATTCGTATGAAAGCCATTTTAAGTTTTGCAGGATTCATCAGTCATCATACTTTGAATATCATCCATACAGCATCAAGTAACGACACCTCTGGTCACCTCTATAACTTTAATATGTACCTTCACAAACTGCGACTATATCTCATCATTTTACCATCATATATGGTATTGCTAAGAATAAAATGAAAAGTATTGTAGTAGAATGTATTTGGTAGTAGACAGTTTACTATATTGATTCCATTATCAGCCCACTTCATCAGATGGTAAGCTGTTCAAATCGCCGTGCGTCCGTCCTTAAACAATTTTTGTTATAATTATTTGTGAATTTTCATTTGCTCGTTACCCGTCGTCTCCTGTTTAGCATAATAGGTCATGTTTGGATCGGTCGAAGGAACAAGCACCTGAAAGACGACATCTTGGTTATTGACATTCATAGACTGTTATCGCTATTATTGCAAAAGTAACAGATGGATAATTTTAAAACTCATATGCAGGTTTCTCTTAGAACCCAGTTGTGCATTTTGGAATTAATATGAAAAAACAAAATGGCCGACAGACGGCCATTTTGGATGTTGTCTATGAAAAATGATTATTTCTATTTCATGAGAATTACTGGCTGGATCTTTCTTTCATATGGTGGTTCTTTTGTTCCTAGTTGAGCCCTTTTGATTTTGGACTGATAAAGATAAAACCCAGATTTGCCGGGAGGCGACTATCTTGGGTTTGACAGATAAAGATTAACGTCGCTATTTCTCGAGAGCGAATTTTTTATATAACGAAGAGAAAAACAAACAGAAAAGAAGAGAATCTAACAGTAATGATCAAAGTTGATTTGAAAAATAAAAAAATGTGAGCGCCAAGATACTTGTGGGATCTATTGATGAAATTACCTAGTCAACATTTGATTTTCTTTTTGATTTGGAGATCAATAAAACATTGTGATTTATAAGAATGTCCTTCACAAAAGGAAGCGCAATACCGTAAAAAAAGCTGGTAAGAAATGTTTAGTGTAAAAGCATAATCCCGGAACACTTGCAAAACAGAAATGCTTTGTAAGTTTACGGATACGTATGCTGGTTCGAGTTCGAAGATATGAATGTTAATGTGGGTTAAATCATGTATATGATCATTTATGTAGTCGTAAGTCAGAGGTGTGTTAATGAAAGTGTTTGAAAACGTATTTCAATAATATGGATGGAATGGAGGATGACAGATTAGAAGTTGAATTGGAAAAGTACGGAATGAGAATTTGTATGATGAAAAAAACATTCATCACAGTATATGTTACACCGCAAATTTTATTTTATTCCGTCAGTTAAAGAAATAGAATGAAGGTTTCCAATAGGAAAGACGAGAATATAAGATATATGGTGCAGATGAGAGATGTAAATGGCAAGAATACCTAAGTACTTAAGTTATTATGTTATACGTCAGAGAAATTTTCCATTTTTATTTGCATTTTAATTTTATCGATTTGTTCTTAAATAAAAAAATGTCTGATAAAAATGTATTGCTTCTGTTCAGTGGTAACTAAAATTCAAGGCACCCAAATGGTAACTTTGGATCAAATCAGACAAGTGGTGTTTCAGAATCAAATAACACACATATTGACTTTTAAGAAAGTCACACAAGTGGTGACTCTAGTTCAAGTCACTCAAGTGGTGACTCTAAATCAAGTCACACAAGTGGTGACTCTAAATCAAGTCACACATGTGGTCACTCTAGTTCAAGTCACACAAGTGGTCACTCTAGTTCAAGTCACGCAAGTGGTGACTCTAAATCAAGTCACACATGTGGTCACTCTAGTTCAAGTCACACAAGTGGTGACTCTAAATCAAGTCACACAAGTGGTCACTCTAAATCAAGTCACTCAAGTGGTCACTCTAAATCAAGTCACACAAGTGGTCACTCTAGTTCAAGTCACACAAGTGGTCACTCTAGTTCAAGTCACACAAGTGGTCACTCTAGTTCAAGTCACGCAAGTGGTCACTCTAGTTCAAGTCACACAAGTAGTGTCTCTAAATCAAGTCACACATGTGTTGACTCTAAATCAAGTCACACAAGTGGTCACTCTATTTCAAGTCACACATGTGGTCACTCTAGGATCAAGTCACACAAGTGGTGAATTGGAAAAGTCACACATGAGAATTTGTATGATGAAAAAAACATTCATCACAGTATCAAGTCACACATGTGGTCACTCTAGTTCAAGTCACACAAGTGGTCACTGAAGGTTTCCAATAGGAAAGTCACACATGTGGTCAATCTAGATATAAGTCACACAAGTGGTCACTAGTTCAAGTCACGCAAGTTATTCTAAACCATGTGGTCATGAGAGAAATTGGTCAGTTTTTTATTTGTCACACATTTTAATTTCACACAATTTGTTCTTAAATAAAAAAAGTCACACATGTGTATTGCTTCTCAAGTCACACAAGTGGTAACTCTAATTCAAGGCACCCAAATGGTAACTTTGGATCAAATCAGACAAGTGGTGTTTCAGAATCAAATAACACACATATTGACTTTTAAGAAAGTCACACAAGTGGTGACTCTAAATCAAGTCACACATGTGTTGACTCTAAATCAAGTCACTCAAGTTGTCACTCTAAATCAAGTCACACAAGTGGTGACTCTAAATTAAGTCACGCAAGTGGTGACTCTAAATCAAGTCACTCAAGTGGTCACTCTAGTTCAAGTCACACAAGTAGTGTCTCTAAATCAAGTCACACATGTGTTGACTCTAAATCAAGTCACGCAAGTGGTGACTCTAAATCAAGTCACGCAAGTGGTGACTCTAAATCAAGTCACATTCATGTGTTGACTCTAGTTCAAGTGCAAGTGGTGACTGAGAGATGTATCAAGTCACATTTTTATTTGCAAGTGGTGTATTGCTTCTGTTCTGGTAACTAAAATTCAAGGCACCCAAATGGTAAAATCAGACAAGTGGTGTTTCAGAATCAAATAACACACATGTGAAAGTGACTCTAAATCAAGTCACACATGTGTTGACTCTAAATCAAGTCTAAATCAAGTCACGCAAGTGGTGACTCTAAATCAAGTCACGCAAGTGGTGACTAAATCAAGTCACGCAAGTGGTGTCTTTAAATCAAGTCACACATGTGTTGACTCTAAATCAAGTCACACAAGTGGTGACTCTAAATCAAGCCACACATGTGGTGACTCTAAATCAAGTCACTCAAGTGATGACTCTAAATCAAGTCACTCAAGTGGTGACTCTAAATCAAGTAACACAAGTGGTGACTCTAAATCAAGTAACACAAATGGTGACTCTAAATCAAGTAACACATGTGGTCACTCTAGTTCAAGTCACACATGTGGTGACTCTAAATCAAGTCACACAAGTGGTGACTCTAAATCAAGTCACTCAAGTGGTCACTCTAAATCAAGTCACACAAGTGGTGACTCTAAATCAAGTCACACATGTGGTGACTCTAAATCAAGTCACACATGTGTTGACTCTAAATCAAGTCACACAAGTGGTGACTCTAAATCAAGTCACATAAGTGGTGACTCTAAATCAAGTCACACAAATAGTGACCCAGAATCAAATCTCATGAGTGATAACTGTAAATCAAGGCACACAAGTGGTGAACCAGAATCAAATCACGCAAGTGGTGACTAAATCAAGTCACAAAAGAGGTAACTCTGATAAAGATGTACATGAATATTATATAGGTGTAATAGATGTATTGATATGTGATCAAACAGTCAAACTCACGTAAATACAGCTTGTAATCATAACTTAATTTGGCAGTAAGGTTAACGATACAATAACATGGGTTTGAATCCCGCTGATAGTTACTATGATATAAATGAATTCAACTTCAAATCTAACGGATGTAAAGGGTTTTATGATAATTTCAGTGGTATTTATGTCCGGTCACGGGAACACGTGAATCTCAGGGGTTCAAAAAAGCATTTCTCCGGCAACACCGGCTCTCCTCAACCATCCACACCTAGAACGTCCTCAAGTAACCATGGCTGTTAATAGGACGTAAAGCGACAATAAAAGGTATCTGACATTGAGCCAGTTGTATTGAATTGAAAGTCAACCCGTCGTTTGGAAAGCTTACCTTACCTTGGTGAGTTTTTCTTACGAACTCCTTACTTATTGGACTTCGTCAAACTATTTGTTTATACAGTTTCTGTTGTTTTGTCGAATTTCGCTTGCGCATTATCTTTCCTCTGATTTCGGAATTGGTCGACAAAATCCAATGTATCGAAGACAAAGAAGAAATCAAAAGATGTTGGTCTTGAGTCGCCTATCTCTGCTATTGAATTAGAAACGATCATACTAATTACCTCGTCCAATATGATTGTAATAGTGGAAACGCCTTGACCTTTATCAGACCATAGCATGACCTTTATCAGACCATAGCATTGTTATCATGTCATTGATGACAAAACGACACCCAGACCATAGCATTGTTATCATGTTATTGATGACAAAACGCCACCCAGACCATAGCATTGTTATCATGTTATTGATGACAAAACGCCACCCAGACCATAGCATTGTTATCATGTTATTGAAGACAAAACGACACCCAGACCATAGCATTGTTTTCATGTTATTGATGACAAAACGCCACCCAGACCATAGCATTGTTATCATGTTATTGATGACAAAACGACACCCAGACCATAGCATTGTTATCATGTTATTGATGACAAAACGCCACCCAGACCATAGCATTGTTATCATGTCATTGAAGACAAAACGCCACCCAGACCATAGCATTGTTATCATGTCATTGATGACAAAACGCCACCCAGACCATAGCATTGTTATCATGTCATTGATGACAAAGCGCCACCCAGACCATAGCATTGTTATCATGTCATTGATGACAAAACGCCACCCAGACCATAGCATTGTTATCATGTCATTGATGACAAAACGCCACCCAGACCATAGCATTGTTATCATGTCATTGATGACAAAACGCCACCCAGACCATAGCATTGTTATCATGTCATTGATGACAAAGCGCCACCCAGACCATAGCATTGTTATCATGTCATTGATGACAAAACGCCACCCAGACCATAGCATTGTTATCATGTCATTGATGACAAAACGCCACCCAGACCATAGCATTGTTATCATGTTATTGATGACAAAACGACACCCAGACCATAGCATTGTTATCATGTTATTGATGACAAAACGACACCCAGACCATAGCATTGTTATCATGTTATTGATGACAAAACGACACCCAGACCATAGCATTGTTATAATGTTATTGATGACAAAACGACACCCAGACCATATCATTGTTATCATGTCATTGATGACAAAACGCCACCCAGACCATAGCATTGTTATCATGTCATTGATGACAAAACGACACCCAGACCATAGCATTGTTATCATGTCATTGATGACAAAACGACACCCAGACCATATCATTGTTATCATGTCATTGATGACAAAACGCCACCCAGACCATAGCATTGTTATCATGTTATTGATGACAAAACGCCACCCAGACCATAGCATTGTTATCATGTCATTGATGACAAAACGACACCCAGACCATAGCATTGTTATCATGTCATTGATGACAAAACGACACCCAGACCATATCATTGTTATAATGTCATTGATGACAAAACGACACCCAGACCATAGCATTGTTATCATGTCATTGATGACAAAACGCCACCCAGACCGTACAAAACGCCACCCAGACCGTAGCATTGTTATCATGTCATTGATGACAAAACGCCACCCAGACCATAGCATTGTTATCATGTCATTGATGACAAAACGCCACCCAGACCATAGCATTGTTATCATGTCATTGATGACAAAACGCCACCCAGACCATAGCATTGTTATCATGTCATTGATGACAAAACGCCACCCAGACCGTAGCATTGTTATCATGTCATTGATGACAAAACGCCACCCAGACCATAGCATTGTTATCATGTCATTGATGACAAAACGCCACCCAGACCATAGCATTGTTATCATGTCATTGATGACAAAACGCCACCCAGACCATAGCATTGTTATCATGTCATTGATGACAAAACGCCACCCAGACCATAGCATTGTTATCATGTCATTGATGACAAAACGCCACCCAGACCATAGCATTGTTTTCATGTCATTGATGACAAAACGCCACCCAGACCATAGCATTGTTATCATGTTATTGATGACAAAACGACACCCAGACCATAGCATTGTTATCATGTCATTGATGACAAAACGCCACCCAGACCATAGCATTGTTATCATGTTATTGATGACAAAACGCCACCCAGACGGCTGATCATTTTGCTTTCTAATGAAGTATGATTAACATTTTGATTTCAATTATTCAACAAAATACTCAATTACAGTGATTGCCTTTGGATTTTCCATAAACGTTATCTGTGATTTACGTCAGAGCAGGACTTATGATAGCCGCCATCGGCTGTCGTAGTAATGGTGAGACCGGTACATCAAAACAAATGAAAAAATAAAACATTTAAACAAAACAGCAAAAAAACTGTGGATTTTATTCATAAGTTACATGCCTTAGATATCTTAAAGGAAGGAAATAATTATGACGACTTAAAGTTAATAATTCAATATTTTACACTTTTGATGTTTAATGACGTTATACGACTTTCCGTATACCAAGAAGGAATGGTATCTAAGTAACATTTCTCCCTACAGTTAATGGATTAACGCTTCCATTATATCTACACGTATGATCTTAAGGACATAAATAGGATAATTGTCTATTCCCTATCTACACTCACCAAGTCCAAACTTACGCCGTCAATGTGTGTTAAAATCTAGACCCTGCATTATGGAAAGTACATTAGGACAATATTAGTTACACAGAGAAGAGAATACAATATCGGAGAAGGCAAATATACAGCAGTATCACACAAATGGACAACTACATTGTTTGTTTTGTTAGTATAGAAGAGTTTTAAGGGGCTTTTACTCTCGAAAAACAAACATTTCTGATATTGATTTTGAATTTTTGAATTGTGTAGTACGGTAAGATATTAGAATTATAGAGAAATACGACTGTTTCAGTTTACCTAGAAACAGATGAACAGCAGACAAAACAAAAGACAGAACAATTGTACTGCGTTTTAAACAGACAATTAAACGATTGCTCAGCGATACTTTTGTAGAAGTATACGGATTGGAGTTTCAATGGGAACATCGCTATACTTAATAACGTCATAACGAACAACATAAAGTCATGTCATATTTGATAACCCTCTTCATTCTGCATTTAAAAAGAAAAAAATCAGATGTTGAAAATGTCTTTAAACAAATGTAATTATGTGAAGAAGGAAATAATTTAAACACCAGAAATACAGATATTAAGCTCCAAAGCATTATATGCTCACTTAGCTCAGTATGGCAATCTGGATTTATATTAGTAATTATTCTACCAGACAAGAGTAACACAATCTTACCTTATAAGGTTACGCTAATTGTTAAATTTCACTAAAATTGATAAAATAAATAAATGTCTCTCATTGCCTTAGCTGCAGCAAAACTAAAGAATGTTTATTCGACAAGACATGGGTGGGGAACCAGGAATTAACTTATTTGATAAGCCATGACAGGGGAACAAGGAATTAACTTATTGGACAAGTCATGGTTGGGTAATCAGGAATTATCTTATTGGACAAGTCATAGATGGGGGACCAGGAATTAACTTATTGAACAAACCATGAATGGGGGACCAAGATTCACTTATTTGACAAGTCATGGCAAGGAAAAAAGGATTATGTTATTGGACAAGGAAGGGGTGGGGAACAAGGAATTAACTTTTTGGACAAGTCATGGGTGGTGAAACAGGAATTAACTTATTGGACAAGTCATGGCAGAGAAAGGGATTATCTTATTGGACAAGTCATGGGTGCTGAACCAGGAATTGACTTATTGGACAAGTCATGGCAGGGAAAAAGGGATTATCTTATTCGACAAGGAAGGGGTGGGGGACCAGGAATTAACTTATTTGACAAGTCATGGCAGGGAAAAAGGGATTATCTTATTGGACAAGGAAGGGGTGGGGAACAAGGAATTAACTCATTGGAAAAGTAATGGGTGGGGAACCAGGAATTTATTGGACAAGCGATGGTTGGGGAACAAGATATTAACTTATTTGACAAGCCATTAGAGGCGAACAAGGGATTAACTTATTGGATAAGCCATGGGTGGGGAACAATGGATTAATTTATTTGACAAGGAAGGGGTGGAGAACCAGGGATTATCTTATTGGACAAGCAATGGGTAGGGATCAAGGGATTAACTTATTGGACATGCAATGGATGGGGAACCGGGAATTAAGTTATTCGACAAATCATGGCAGGGGAACAAGGACATAACTTATTTGACAAGCAATGGGTTGGGAACAAGGAGTTATCTTGTTGGACAAGCAATGAGTGGGGGACCAGGAATTAACTATTTGATAAACCATGACAGGGGAACAAGGGTTTATCTTATTGGACAAGCCATGGGAGGGAAACAGGAATTGACTTATTGGACAAGTCACTGTAGGTGAACCAGAGGTTATCTTATTGGACAAGTCACTGTAGGTGAACCAGAGGTTATCTTATTGGACAAGTCACTGTAGGTAAAACAGGGGTTGTCTTATTCGACAAGTCACTGTAGGAACAGGGTTGTCTTATTGGACAAGTCACAGTAGGGGAAACATGGGTTGTCTCATTGGACATGTCACTGTAGGGGAAACAGGGGTTATCTTATTGGACAAGTCACTGTAGGGGAAACAGGGGTTGTCTTATTGGACAAGTCACTGTAGGGGAAACAGGGGTTGTCTTATTGGACAAGCCGCTAGAGGGAAACCAGGAATTATTAACGAATACGTGTTTGTACATGAAAATCACACAAGTGACTTTCGCAATGTCACAGGTTAGACCGGATCACAAGAATGCGGTTTCATGGACGCCCGCTGCAAAATCACATACTGTTCTGGGATCTTCCTCAGCTTCATACAAGTGGTATCTAGAACTCACGCGATCAATTAACACCCAAAACTGACAGTTGTTTAATAATCAATTGTTATCAACATAATAGTGTATTATGAGTATCGAATTTGGAAATATATGAAAGCAGAAAACAATGTTGGGTTTTTTGTTATCGATATAGAGGTGCAACGATCAAAAGTATGACATGTCATCAGTGAGAACTCTATTGTGTACTTCAGTATATTTCATCAGTAAGAACTCTATTGTGTACTTCAGTATATTTAATCAGTAAGAACTCTATTGTGTACATCAGTATATTTAATCAGTGAAAACTCTATTGTGTACTTCAGTATATTTAATCAGTAAGAACTCTATTGTGTACTTCAGTATATTTCATCAGTAAGAACTCCATTGTGTACTTCAGTATATTTCATCAGTAAGAACTCCATTGTGTACTTCAGTATATTTAATCAGTGAAAACTCCATTGTGTACATCAGTATATTTAATCAGTGAGAACTCTATTGTGTACTTCAGTATATTTAATCAGTGAAAACTCTATTGTGTACTTCAGTATATTTCATCAGTAAGAACTCTATTGTGTACATCAGTATATTTAATCAGTAAGAACTCTATTGTGTACTTCAGTATATTTAATCAGTAAGAACTCCATTGTGTACTTCAGTATATTTCATCAGTAAGAACTCCATTGTGTACTTCAGTATATTTAATCAGTAAGAACTCCATTGTGTACTTCAGTATATTTAATCAGTAAGAACTCCATTGCGTACTTCAGTATATTTCATCAGTAAGAACTCCATTGTGTACTTCAGTATATTTAATCAGTAAGAACTCCATTGTGTACTTCAGTATATTTCATCAGTGAGAACTCTATTGTGTACATCAGTGTATTTAATCAGTGAGAACTCTATTGTGTACTTCAGTATATTTAATCAGTGAAAACTCTGTTGTGTACTTCAGTATATTTAATCAGTGAAAACTCCATTGTGTACTTCAGTATATTTAATCAGTAAGAACTCCATTGTGTACTTCAGTATATTTCATCAGTAAGAACTCCATTGTGTACTTCAGTATATTTAATCAGTGAGAACTCTATTGTGTACATCAGTGTATTTAATCAGTGAGAACTCTATTGTGTACTTCAGTATATTTAATCAGTGAAAACTCTATTGTGTACTTCAGTATATTTAATCAGTGAAAACTCCATTGTGTACTTCAGTATATTTAATCAGTGAAAACTCCATTGTGTACTTCAGTATATTTAATCAGTAAGAACTCCATTGTGTACTTCAGTATATTTAATCAGTGAAAACTCCATTGTGTACTTCAGTATATTTAATCAGTGAAAACTCCATTGTGTACTTCAGTGTATTTCATCAGTAAGAACTCTATTGTGTACTTCAGAGTATTTAATCAGTGAGAACTCTATTGTGTACATCAGTGTATTTAATCAGTGAGAACTCTATTGTGTACTTCAGTATATTTAATCAGTGAAAACTCTATTGTGTACTTCAGTATATTTAATCAGTGAAAACTCTATTGTGAACTTCAGTATATTTAATCAGTGAGAACTCTATTGTGTACTTCAGTGTATTTAATCAGTGAGAACTCTATTGTGTACTTCAGTGTATTTAATCAGTGAGAACTCTATTGTGTACTTCAGTGTATTTAATCAGTGAGAACTCTATTGTGTACTTCAGTATATTTAATCAGTGAGAACTCTATTGTGTACTTCAGTATATTTAATCAGTGAGAACTCTATTGTGTACTTCAGTATATTTAATCAGTGAAAACTCTGTTGTGTACTTCAGTATATTTAATCAGTGAAAACTCTATTGTGTACTTCAGTATATTTAATCAGTGAAGAACTCTATTGTGTACTTCAGTATATTTAATCAGTGAAGAACTCTGTTGTGTACTTCAGTATATTTAATCAGTGAAAACTCTATTGTGTACTTCAGTATATTTAATCAGTGAAAACTCTATTGTGTACTTCAGTGTATTTAATCAGTAAGAACTCTATTGTGTACTTCAGTGTATTTAATCAGTGAAAACTCTATTGTGTACTTCAGTATATTTAATCAGTGAGAACTCTATTGTGTACTTCAGAGTATTTAATCAGTGAGAACTCTATTGTGTACATCAGTGTATTTAATCAGTGAGAACTCTATTGTGTACTTCAGTATATTTAATCAGTGAAAACTCTATTGTGTACTTCAGTGTATTTAATCAGTGAGAACTCTATTGTGTACATCAGTGTAGAACTCTATTGTGTACTTCAGTGTATTTAATCAGTGAAAACTCTATTGTGTACTTCAGTATATTTAATCAGTGAAAACTCTATTGTGTACAGTGTATTTAATCATTGTGTCAGTGTATTTAATCAGTGAAAACTCTATTGTGTACTTCAGTATATTTAATCAGTGAAAACTCTATTGTGTACTTCAGTATATTTAATCAGTGAAAACTCTATTGTGAACTTCAGTGTGTTTAATCAGTGAGAACTCTATTGTGTACTTCAGTATATTTAATCAATGAAAACTCTGTTGTGTACTTCAGTATATTTAATCAGTGAAAACTCTATTGTGTACTTCAGTATATTTAATCAGTGAAAACTCTATTGTGTACTTCAGTGTATTTAATCAGTGAAAACTCTATTGTGTACTTCAGTATATTTAATCAGTGAGAACTCTATTGTGTACTTCAGAGTATTTAATCAGTGAAAACTCTATTGTGTACTTCAGTATATTTAATCAGTGAAAACTCTATTGTGTACTTCAGTGTATTCAATCAGTGAAAACTCTATTGTGTACTTCAGTATATTTAATCAGTGAAAACTCTATTGTGTACTTCAGTATATTTAATCAGTGAAAACTCTATTGTGTACTTCAGTATATTTAATCAGTGAAAACTCTATTGTGTACTTCAGTATATTTAATCAGTGAAAACTCTATTGTGAACTTCAGTGTGTTTAATCAGTGAAAACTCTATTGTGTACTTCAGTATATTTAATCAGTGAAAACTCTATTGTGTACTTCAGTATATTTAATCAGTGAAAACTCTATTGTGAACTTCAGTGTATTTAATAGTTTATTGTGTATCAGTGAAAACTCTATTGTGAACTTCAGTGTGTTTAATCAGTGAGAACTCTATTGTGTACTTCAGTATATTTAATCAATGAAAACTCTGTTGTGTACTTCAGTATATTTTATCAGTGAGAACTCTATTGTGTACTTCAGAGTATTTAATCAGTGAGAACTCTATTGTGTACATCAGTGTATTTAATCAGTGAGAACTCTATTGTGTACTTCAGTATATTTAATCAGTGAAAACTCTATTGTGTACTTCAGTGTATTTCATCAGTAAGAACTCTATTGTGTACTTCAGTATATTTAATCAGTGAAAACTCTATTGTGTACTTCAGTGTATTTCATCAGTAAGAACTCTATTGTGTACTTCAGTATATTTAATCAGTGAAAACTCTATTGTGTACTTCAGTATTTAATTGAGAACTCTATTGTGTACTTCAGTATATTTAATCTATTGTGTACTTCAGTGTATTTAATCAGTGAGAACTCTATTGTGTACTTCAGTATATTTAATCAGTGAAAACTCTATTGTGTACTTCAGTATATTTAATCAGTGAGAACTCTATTGTGTACTTCAGTATATTTAATCAGTGAAAACTCTATTGTGTACTTCAGTATATTTAATCAGTGAAAACTATATTGTGTACTTCAGTATATTTAATCAATGAAAACTCTATTGTGTACTTCAGTATATTTTTAATCAGTGAAAACTCTATTGTGTACTTCAGTATATTTAATCAATGAAAACTCTATTGTGTACTTCAGTATATTTAATCAGTGAAAACTCTGTTGTGAACTTCAGTGTGTTTAATCAGTGAGAACTCTATTGTGTACTTCAGTATATTTAATCAGTGAAAACTCTATTGTGTACTTCAGTATATTTAATCAGTGAGAACTCTATTGTGTACTTCAGTATATTTAATCAGTAACTCTATTGTGTACTTCAGTATATTTAATCTTCAGTCATATTTAATCAGTGAAGAACTCTATTGTGTACTTCAGTATATTTAATCAGTGAAAACTCTATTGTGTACTTCAGTATATTTCATCAGTAAGAACTCTATTGTGTACTTCAGTATATTTAATCAGTGAAAACTCTATTGTGTACTTCAGTATATTTAATCAGTGAAAACTCTATTGTGTACTTCAGTATATTTAATCAGTGAAAACTCTATTGTGTACAGTATATTTAATCAGTAAACTCTATGTTAATCAGTGAGAACTCTATTGTGTACTTCAGTATATTTAATCAGTGAAAACTCTATTGTGTACTTCAGTATATTTAATCAGTGAAAACTCTATTGTGTACTTCAGTGTATTTAATCAGTGAGAACTCTATTGTGTACATCAGTGTATTTAATCAGTGTATTTAATCAGTAAGAACTCTATTGTGTACTTCAGTATATTTAATCAGTGAAAACTCTATTGTGTACATCAGTGTATTTAATCAGTGAGAACTCTATTGTGTACTTCAGTATATTTAATCAGTGAAAACTCTATTTAATCAGTGAGAACTCTATTGTGTACTTCAGTGTATTTAATCAGTGAAAACTCTATTGTGTACTTCAGTATATTTAATCAGTGAAAACTCTATTGTGTACATCAGTGTATTTAATCAGTGAGAACTCTATTGTGTACTTCAGTGTATTTAATCAGTGAGAACTCTATTGTGTACTTCAGTGTATTTAATCAGTGAGAACTCTATTGTGTACTTCAGTGTATTTAATCAGTGAGAACTCTATTGTGTACATCAGTGTAGAACTCTATTGTGTACTTCAGTGTATTTAATCAGTGAGAACTCTATTGTGTACTTCAGTGTAGAACTCTATTGTGTACTTCAGTGTATTTAATCAGTGAGAACTCTATTGTGTACTTCAGTGTATTTAATCAGTGAGAACTCTATTGTGTACTAGAACTCTATTGTGTACTTCAGTGTATTTAATCAGTGAGAACTCTATTGTGTACATCAGTGTATTTAATCAGTGAAAACTCCATTGTGTACTTCAGTGTATTTCATCAGTAAGAACTCTATTGTGTACTTCAGAGTATTTAATCAGTGAGAACTCTATTGTGTACATCAGTATATTTCATCAGTAAGAACTCCATTGTGTACTTCAGTGTATTCAATCAGTGAAAACTCTATTGTGTACTTCAGTATATTTAATCAGTGAGAACTCCATTGTGTACTTCAGTGTATTCAATCAGTGAAAACTCTATTGTGTACTTCAGTATATTTAATCAGTGAAAACTCTATTGTGTACTTCAGTATATTTCATCAGTAAGAACTCTGTTGTGTACTTCAGTGTATTTCATCAGTAAGAACGCTATTGTGTACATCAGTATATTTAATCAGTAAGAACTCTATTGTGTACTTCAGTATATTTAATCAGTAAGAACTCCATTGTGTACTTCAGTATATTTCATCAGTAAGAACTCCATTGTGTACTTCAGTATATTTAATCAGTAAGAACTCCATTGTGTACTTCAGTATATTTAATCAGTAAGAACTCCATTGCGTACTTCAGTATATTTCATCAGTAAGAACTCCATTGTGTACTTCAGTATATTTAATCAGTGAAAACTCTATTGTGTACTTCAGTATATTTAATCAGTGAAAACTCTATTGTGTACTTCAGAGTATTTAATCAGTGAGAACTCCATTGTGTACATCAGTGTATTTCATCAGTAAGAACTCTATTGCGTACTTCAGTATATTTCATCAGTAAGAACTCCATTGTGTACTTCAGTATATTTAATCAGTGAAAACTCTATTGTGTACTTCAGTATATTTAATCAGTGAAAACTCCATTGTGTACTTCAGAGTATTTAATCAGTGAGAACTCCATTGTGTACATCAGTGTATTTAATCAGTGAAAACTCCATTGTGTACATCAGTGTATTTAATCAGTGAAAACTCTATTGTGTACTTCAGTATATTTAATCAGTGAAAACTCTGTTGTGTACTTCAGTATATTTAATCAGTAAGAACTCCATTGTGTACTTCAGTATATTTAATCAGTGAGAACTCTATTGTGTACTTCAGTATATTTAATCAGTGAAAACTCCATTGTGTACATCAGTGTATTTAATCAGTGAGAACTCCATTGTGTACATCAGTGTATTTAATCAGTGAGAACTCTATTGTGTACATCAGTGTATTTAATCAGTAAGAACTCTATTGTGAACTTCAGTATATTTAATCAGTGAAAACTCTATTGTGAACTTCAGTGTATTTAATCAGTGAAAACTCTGTTGTGTACTTCAGTATATTTAATCAGTAAGAACTCCATTGTGTACTTCAGTATATTTAATCAGTGAGAACTCCATTGTGTACTTCAGTATATTTAATCAGTGAAAACTCCATTGTGTACTTCAGTATATTTCATCAGTGAGAACTCCATTGTGTACATCAGTGTATTTAATCAGTGAGAACTCTATTGTGTACTTCAGTATATTTAATCAATGAAAACTCTGTTGTGTACTTCAGTATATTTTATCAGTGAGAACTCTATTGTGTACTTCAGTATATTTTATCAGTGAAAACTCTATTGTGTACTTCAGTATATTTCATCAGTAAGAACTCCATTGTGTACATCAGTGTATTTAATCAGTGAAAACTCTATTGTGTACATCAGTGTATTTAATCAGTGAAAACTCTATTGTGTACTTCAGTGTAGAACTCTATTGTGTACTTCAGTGTATTTAATCAGTGAGAACTCTATTGTGTACATCAGTGTAGAACTCTATTGTGTACTTCAGTGTATTTAATCAGTGAAAACTCTATTGTGTACTTCAGTATATTTAATCAGTGAGAACTCTATTGTGTACTTCAGTATATTTCATCAGTGAAAACTCTATTGTGTACTTCAGTGTATTCAATCAGTGAAAACTCTATTGTGTACTTCAGTGTATTCGATCAGTGAAAACTCTATTGTGTACTTCAGTGTATTCGATCAGTGAAAACTCTATTGTGTACTTCAGTGTATTCAATCAGTGAAAACTCTATTGTGTACTTCAGTGTATTTAATCAGTGAAAACTCTATTGTGTACTTCAGTGTATTCAATCAGTGAAAACTCTATTGTGTACTTCAGTGTATTCAATCAGTGAAAACTCTATTGTGTACTTCAGTGTATTCAATCAGTGAAAACTCTATTGTGTACTTCAGTGTATTCAATCAGTGAAAACTCTATTGTGTACTTCAGTGTATTCAATCAGTGAAAACTCTATTGTGTACTTCAGTATATTTAATCAGTGAAAACTCTATTGTGTACTTCAGTGTATTTAATCAGTGAAAACTCTATTGTGTACTTCAGTATATTTTATCAGTGAAAACTCTATTGTGTACTTCAGTGTATTTTATCAGTGAGAACTCTATTGTGTACTTCAGTATATTTAATCAGTGAGAACTCTATTGTGTACTTCAGTGTATTTAATCAGTGAGAACTCTGTTGCATATACACTATACTAAAATACATTCAAGGTGATATTTAATTTCAGTTGACCTTTTTGGAATCTTTTCGTTAATTATTTCAACATCATAAAGTGACAGGATGTATTTTGTGATTAAAATATTGTGCAGAGTTCACGAATCCTTTTCTAACTGACGATATATATTTATCACGTGATTACCTCATAATACAGTGAATATACCCATGTTTTTTGTTACATATTACAAATGTGAAATATAATCTATTGTCACTTTTAGTTAATGAAGTGACGTCACACACTCACAGAAAGCATTGTCAGCTAACACTTGAGATCATTTAATTATGTGTGTAATAATGGATCTTGTGATAAAAAATATTTCAAATTCATTTCCATTTTTTTTTTAATTTTCAATGTTCATAAGACAAATAACTTTAGTACAATATGTTCGCTTTTCGTCATCAACAATTTCTAGTAAAGCCCAAAGACGGAATACCTAAACTTCTTCTATAGTCAATCATCAGATATATCATTCAGTATAATTAACAACAGCAGATCCCAACAACTTTAAACAACACATAAGGTATCGTAATTTTATTTCATTGTTTTATATATACCGACGGAGTTTCAAAGGCAGTTTGTCTGTGTGGCCCACGTCTTCATTGCCACGTCCTTTTTCAGCCAGTATTTAATCTCAAACACGTTTGACGCCTACAACTGTGCAAATGAATAGTGTAAATACCTGTAACCCAAACAGAAAAGTTTAATTTTGAAAAAAGGCTTTTATACGCCATAATCATGTTGAATGAAACTGACAGACTGCCGCGCCGTAGGCATGATCGAAGCTGGTGTACGTCATACTGACGTGGTCACATCATCCGAAATACTATATACGCCTTGTGGAGACGGTACCAACAGTTGAAACCACCAGAGACCGGCAGCGGTCAGGACGTCCATGCGTAATGTGGAATCGCTAGGAGACGTAAATCTCAGTGAACGACCCAAAACGGCTTCTTTGGCGGTTAGAGGTATTCCTGGCCTTAGCAGATTAAGTCCCCGAACGGTACGTCATCGATTGCTTGATCGAGGTATACGTCCACGACGTCTAGACATACGTCCTGTTTCCCAGCAACGTCATCGTGTAACACGTTTAGCCTGGTGTAGACAACACATACACTTCACGCGGAAAGACTGGGAACGTGTTCTTTTCATGGTTGAGTCCAGGTTTCATCTCGACAACAACGACGGGCGTTCTAGAGTGTACCGTCGTGTTGATGACCGTTTCCATGACAGTTGTGTGTTTCAACGACGTACAGTCGGAGGAGGTAGTGTGATAGTGTGTGGATTGCATCACGTTCAGGATAATTTTTATATAAAAAAAAAAAAAAAAATAGCAATGCAAGTCTGCTTCATACCTCTGTCACTCAGTAAAATGAATGACGGCGACCACTGGTATATTTTCATGGTAAAAAGAACTATAGACAAAACTTAATCTTGCTGCTATAATCAGCTGCCCTAAAAAAACGGAGCACGTTTGTGCAATCCAAAAGAAACAAATTATAAGGGTATACTGCTATCTTGTCTTATCGAATGCCTAGTACATTTGCAGCATTTCAGACTCTCAATATTGGAACAAAATTTCATGGTAAAATCTGCTCCACTTACCCCCCTAATTAGACCTTTGATTTACGTTACAAATATGTAAATAAATATTAACAGATTCTCTGGCAAAATGAACATTGATTGGAATAGTGTCTATTTTTCTATATATACCTAACGAGACAAAACCCTCGCCGATAAAGTTTGATAAGACATTGATGCTGTTTTATACATAGAAACCCGTGTCAGATTGTTCGATATAAACCATTGTACTGCTCTGAAATGGGTTGTTACAATAACCTTGTTGCAAATCAATATATTGTATGATATAAGTGTCCATGTATACAAAACAATACCGCCACGTTAACAAATTCACCACCTGTGTTAGCTGAAGCACAAATAAACAAATAAATAACACAACTGAAATGTCTCATCAAAATTCATCACAAAGCAGACAACCTGAATGAATATTTGCTAATTTGCAACTCGGTCTAATTTTATCTTTTATTTTTTTTGACATATTAAATCATGTAAAAATGTTTCATCTGTAATATTCAACTGGTAATTTGTGTTATAGGCGTGGGCGTGTTAACTATGTATGTGCCGTTACAAGACTATGTCACAAAACAATCCAAGCCAAATGTTAGTATCACATTAAAAAGTTGTTATTTAAATCGTAGTCAATCTAAGTTAATATATTAATTTCTTAAATTAGAACAAGGTAAACCACATCAGAACCAGGAAAAGCAACGAGTATCACATACGTCCCACTTTACATCACACGGGGAAATAGTTCTTAATCATATCAATACGGCATAAGTTTGTCAATCAATTGCTGTTATCTTACAAGAAAATCCTGATATTGCATATTAAATCACTTGTTCTGAAGAACATTCTACGTACGAATGACTACCGTGACATTAGTAAGTTTGTACAGAAGACACACCAGGGTATAGGAACCTTTGATAATTTAGGGTCGTACAGAAGACACAATTGAAAAGCAACCTTAAAATACATTATACATTGTACCAAAAACACAAGTGAATGGTAACTTTTGATAATCAAGTGTTGTACAAAATACACACAAGTGTATAGGAACTTTTAATAATTTAGGGTTGTACAAAATACACACAAGTGAATAGCAAATTTTAATAATTTAGGGTTGTACAAAAGACACAGAAGTGAATAGCAAATTTCAATAATTTAGGTTTGTACAGAAGACACAGAAGTGAATAGTAAATTTCAATAATTTAGGTTTGTACAGAAGACAAAATTGAATAGCAACCTTTTAATAAGGAGCAATAGGAACTTTATTAGAACTAGACTTTTTTCTCACTTCAGACAGTTTATTATCTAGTACAAGAAAATCTCTCATTGAACCAAGTGATAGATCTGATCATTCTGCCAAAGTAATAGCGTTAAAATTAAATGAATTTAAAAAAGGAAGAGGTCTCTGGCAGTTTAATAACTCATTATCATTTGAACCAGATTATTTAGACATAGATAAGAAATGCAAAGATGATATAAAATTACAATATTGCCTGTATAAATATAATCTTAGCTCTATTTTGCTTGTACCTAATACAGAAATTCAATTCGTAATTAATGATCAATTGTTTTTGGAGACTTTGTTAATGAAAATAAGAGGTAAGTCAATATCATATGCATCTCATAGAAAGAAACAACAGAACCTTGAAGAAAAAAAGTTAAAGAAATCTACCGAAATTATGGAAGCTAATATAGACACTGACCAGGAAGAATCAGATGTTATAAAAAGAGAACTTGAAGCAATACGTTAAAAAAATAAATAAAGGGCAGTACTATTAAGTCAAGGGCCAAATGGGTGGAGAAAGGGGAGAAACCAACTTCTTATTTTTTGAATCTTGAAAACAGAAATTTTACTTCCAAAATTATTCCTAAAATTCAGAAGGATAATGATATAATTACAAATCAAGATGATATTTCAAAATAAGTTAAACTATTTTATGAAAACTTATACAAATATAAAGAAGTTATCCCTATTGATTTGGATCATCATCTCCATGACTGTAGTGTCCCTAAGTTAACTGATACTGAGTCCAATTATTTAGAAAGTATTATTACATTTGAGGAGGCGGGAAAGGCATTGAAAGATATGAAAAACAATAAGAATCCAGGTTCAGATGGCTTTACTTCAGAATTCTAAAAAACTTTTTGGAAATTCGTTGGTATTTTTGTGATTCGTTCTGTCAATTACAGTTTTTCAGTAGGCCAACTATCAATCACTCAGAGACAAGGTGTTATAACTTGCTTACCTAAGGGAGATAAGTCTTGTCATTTAAAAAAGAACGGAGAACTATTTCTCTCTTAAACATTACATATAAAATAGCATCAGGAGTAATTTCATATAGATTAAAATCAGTTTTAGGAAAGCTTATTAATGAAGATCAGACCGGATTCTTATCTGGGCGTTATATTGGGGAAAACATTTGTACTATTTATGATGTAATGCGTTGTGCAGAAGATCTGAATATTCCGGGAATGTTACTAATGGTGGACTTCGAAAAGGCTTTTGATTCAGTTTCTATTTTATTGATAATGTTCTTCGTTACTCTAATTTTGGATTGGATATTAGGAATTGGTTAAAATTTTGAATACTAATGTTTATTCAGTGGTTAATCGGAGGGGGGAGGGGGGGGGGTTGTAACATTTCTAGACCAATTAACATTCAGCGTGGTTGTCGTCAAGGAGACCCAGTCGCCCCATATATTCTTATATTATGTGTTGAAGATCTAGCTGCAAGAATTAGAAACAATGAAAATAATAATGTTTCTATTTTAAATGTGCAATATGCTGATGATACAGGTCTGATTCTGGATGGAACTGAAAAATCGCCGAGGGAATCTATGGCTGAACTGAATACTTTTGCTAATATATCAGGGTTAAATATTAACAACAGTAAGTCACAGGTTATTTGGATAGGAAGTAATAAATATAGCGAGGAAGCTTTTCTTCCAGAGATAAATCTACTTCGGGGTAAGAATAAGTTTACTTTTTTTAGGAATTGGTTTTTCTGTTAACCACAATGAAATTCTTGGAATGAATTTTGATAAGAAACTTGTAAAATTAAAGGCACGTATTAATATGTGGGAAAGACGAAGGCTTACTCCATTAGGTAGAATCAATATAATAAAATCTTTGTTAATTTCCCAGTTCAATTATTTATTTATTACCCTATCAAATCGTTCCAATAATTTTCTTGGTAAACTGATCTCTATTTTATTTAATTTCCTCTGGAATGGTAAACAACATAAGATAAAAAAGACGTGGTCTTTCAGAATTATATAGACGGGGGATTAAAAATGATAGATTTGTAGCTTTCATAGATTCTCTCAAACTAGGCTGGATCAGAAGAATATTTCACTCATCAGGGAAATGGAAAATATTATTGAATACTATCATAGATGAGAAAAAAATGTTAAATTGTGGGATAGAATATGTTAACTCTTGTTATTTAAATTGTAGAAATGCATTCTGGAAAGACGTATGACTAAACTAACTCGGAGCTTATTAGGCAATGTTATTTCAAATCTCCTTTAAAAAGTCCTTTTTGGTATAAGAAAGACATTCAGGTGGGGAATAAATGAGTTTTATCCAAGATGGTATACATACTATAAATGACCCTGTAAAGAATTATGAAGACATGACGTTTTATTCTTTTTTAATGAGTTTAGTCACCTTTTCCCAATAATTAATGCCAATTACTTGCAGTACTTCGGTCTAATCACATCTACGAAGCAATTTCTACGGAAGAACGAACTTCAGATTGTACAGTGTCAACAACCTTTCATACCACTTCTCCATGAAATATTTTTCAAAAGCAAAAAAGGTTCAAAGGATTTCTGTAACTGTTTAATTAAACCGCCACCGATACCTACTGGAATTCAAAAGTAGGGGGTAGAGTTTGACTTTGAACATAAGAGGAAAAATATTCTAAGAATCCCAGTTATCACCACTAAACATTCAAAACTTCAGTGGTTCCAAATTCTTTTCTCTTCAAAATTAATTTAAGTCCTAGTCCTTTGTGTAATTTATGAATGATGGAAAGGGAGACCATTGTACACTGTTTATGGGAGTGTGTCGAGGTGCAGACATTGTTAGAGAGATTTGAATCACTTCTCAACATTTTCTTGATTCCATTTTGGATGAACAAAGTAACTTATCTCTTTGGTATTCTTTCTCCTAAGGCTAATGTTGTAGGTAATGAAATTTTAATTATGATTATACATTATATATATAAGACAAGATGTCTGCACAAGTCTCTAAGTTTAATTGGTCTCATTAAATACAATAAAAGATCACTTCCGAGTACAAAACTGCATTGTTTCTTCTAAAAATTGCCGCACAAAAAGGACTTTTGAAAACAACTGGAAAAAATGGAAACCTTTTTTGGAATTGTAAGCTTCATTTTGAGCCGCTTTCTCCATTGACCTTGACATCACCACAATTTCAGTTATCATTTTATTTTTTTTCATTTTGACCTATAAATTAACTATAAATGTAGAAATAGGCAGTATCTGAGATAGCCCTCCAGCTTCTTTCTTCCTCTTTGTGATGATGATGATGATGATGACGATGATGATGATGATGATGATGATGATTGAGGTCTGTTGATAATGCATTGCGAAAGATGGTGTTTGATAATGATGATATGTTGCGTACAATTTATATATATGTATATATATCATTTATGATGATGATGGCTAGTAAAATGTAACTAGAGTGAAAATAATATTAGTCCCTTAAATATCGTGGTGTGTCTGTGTATTGGTGTGTGTGAGGGCGTGTGTGTACTCCGACCATGTGTGAGTTGGCATGGGTGTGAGTGAAATATTTATGTTTTGAAAAATCGTCGAAAAGTAAACAAAAAATTATGAATTAAAAAAAAGAACTATTTGGATTCTTCTTTGTAATTTTGAACCGTAATTATCAACAAGGATAAAAGGATATTAGTATAACAATGTTTCAGCGTAATACAAATAAAATCAAGCAATAGGGACATGCCAAGATAACAGAATCCTAGTGAACATGCAGGAAATTCAAATTGTATATGTTAGTCCAGTATTTCGAGAAACAAAAATCTAACGAAGGCATTGAGAATAATAAATGAATTTCAATTTACTCAGTTGATAGCTTCCTTACTGACCACATAAATATTAGCATAATCCATTGTTACCATCTTAATCCTATTCTTCACATATTCATGTATCAATTAGACAGAATATATGACTTCATTAATATAACAATTTGACTAATTGTTGCTCGACGAAACCAATCATATGGTCCTTCTAGAGTTCATTTAATTTCATCCTGTCCGACTCCCAGGAGAGGACTGTCAATGAACAATTATTTTTGTGCTGGCATAATTGATTTTTTGTACAATGTAAGTGAACGAAAACTTGAACGACTTGCCGTTTAATGTGATGCATATAAAATCAGTTGTACAATTCAGAAATCTATGATAACAATACTATCATTTCTCTTTAAATTTCACAAAACAGTCCGTTCCGAATAAATCAAAATTATTCAGAGATTGTACAAAAGAAACACAAGTGAAAAGCAACTTTTAATAATCTAGGGTTGTACAAAAGACGCAGAAGTGAAAAGCAACTTTTAATAATCTAGGGTTGTACAAAAGACACAGAAGTGAAAAGCAACTTTTAATAATTTGGGGTTGTACAAAAGACACAATTAAATAGTAAACTTTTAATATATTATACATTGTACAACAGCCACACAAGTGAACAGCAGCCTTTTAATAATCTAGGGTTGTACAAAAGACACACAATTGAAAGGTAACCTTTTAATACATTAGACATTGTACAACAGACACACAAATGTATAGCAACTTTTCATGAATTAGAGTAAGATACAGTTGAGCCATACCATGATTTAAACTGCATCTTACCGCTGTTTTGTCCTTCTAGGATATTGAACCCAAAGTTTCGACTGAAGAAAATCTTAAGTAATCGAATGAAAAGTCAAAATCTACACTGGGAAGTGCTACAAACCCATAACATAATAAATTTTGTAATTTTCATATAAGTCAACCAACCTGGCACGACCTTAAATGACCCCGGCTGTTAATAGGATTTATAGTAACAATTAACCAAACAAAACCTTAAACAACTAACTACCTAGCAACCATAGGTTTCTATAGAGACAATGCAATTCCGATGTCTTGTGTCTTTTCTGCATTATTGTAATGCTATGTATTATTAAGTTCCAATTTTCATTTTGTTTATCTTAGCTGCTCAGTCTTAATGATATACGTAACAAAACTGCCGGTGACTCGATGTCACGAGTTAACTCGACATTAAGTTAAAATTTGAATTGCCACTCATTAGCATATTCTTCCTTCATATCGGCGTTGAAATAGTGATCACATCTTAAGTCGATTGGACAGAGCGCTTGGTAAGGAAAAAGTCTAAGTTATCCTAGCATATCGTTGTCAATAATTCAAACCTTGGTGTCTTGGTTAAATACATATTGATTGTGTGTTTAAGGAATAATTGCTGATGGATCTTTGTCTCAATAGAGACAGGCATCGTTTTTGTAATGCTGGGATCTTTCACGAGGGGTCAGAGACATGAGCGTTTTACTTAGAATTTCTGTGATAATTTCAAATATTGTTGGTATATATTGTGTTTCCAACGGAAAATTCATTCGTATAGATGGATATATGTTATCAGGTGCTTTCAGTTCTATATCTAAAATATCAAGAATAAAATGTGCAGACATGTGTCTCCAGACATCTTGTTTGTCTATCAACTACCACAGCCAGAATGAGGAGTGTCAACTGAATACAGACTCCCCCTACACCAACCCGGTGATAGTACAGGAAGTACAAGACTGGGCAATCTACTTCCTACAGAAAGGTCAAGTATATAGAAACATCAGACAATAAGACAATAAGAATGATATCGATGTATATATAGTGTGTCACAAGTCTGGGCAAATAGCCTCGACATAAGAATATTACATGTGTATAGTATCTACATAATTTAAATGGTATACGAAAAGAATGTCTTCAAACATTCTTCTATATTACTCATGTATTATATTTTATCTAACATAAAAAAGATAGTTCTAGACTTCCATGTTGTTGTGCGTCCTTTGGTGGTAATGATATTGGTAGTTCTGATGTCGCAGGGTATTATTCGAACATTTATAAACATTAGTCGGGTGTTTATTCATTAAATATATCATTTCAGTCAGATATAAATATCAAGTGCTTACAAAAGAAAGAATCCACTCAGTGGTTCTTGACTATTGGATTTACTGTAATATGTTGGCAAATAAAGTGGTGAATAAATGTAACTATCGAGATATAGAAAGTGCACAATGGGGAAGTCAGACGATTGTTTTACAGATAAATCGTTGCCACTCAGTGACATAATCCTCAGTTAGATGAATTAGCCGAAGGAATTTGAAGCACAAACTGCCATTTTCCTTCACAGATGTAAAGACAAGAACAGCGTAATATTACTAGTACACAATGTACAGTTTCGTTGTCTTGAGATAGCAGATGGTAGACACTGATGGTGGACTTAGAGTCCACACGGGATGCCGTAATTTATACGGCACGTTTTAATTCATTCGAAGAATGGCATGTTATTGTAATGCTATGTATTATGAAGTTCAAATTTTCATTTTGTTAATCTTAGCTGCTCAGTCTTAATGATGTACGTAACAAAACTGACGGTGACTTGATGTCACGAGTTAGCTCGACATTAAGTTAAAATTTGAATTGCCACTCATTGGCATATTCTTTCTTCATATCGGCGTTGAAATAGTGATCACATCTTAAGTTGATTGAACAGAGCGCTTGGTTAGGAAAAAGTCTAAGTTATCCTAGCATATAGTTGTCAATAATTCAAACCTTGGTGTCTTGGTTACATACATATTGATTGTGTGTTTAAGAAATAATTGCTGATGGATCTTTGTCTCAATAGAGACAGGCGTAGGTTTTTGTAATGTGTGGTAAACACTGATAGTGGACTTTAAATATTAAATAAAATAAAGTCTGTATGGCACATTTTAATTCATCCGAAGAGTGGCACGATTCAGAATATATATGTACCTGAAGTTGTTTTAAAATCATTTAATTAATGAAAGTAACGAAATTTATTCAATTTTGGGGCTTCTGCACCTCCCCGAACATATTTTGACGTTTCTTTCGTTTACTTTGGAATTTCCTCAGACGCCTCCTAGGCTTCAACAGTAAGGCCCTTGGCATCACTGACAAGTACTAGATGGACGAAAGAGCAGTATGATGCAGTATGATTCATTGTTTGGCTATACTGCATCTAAATCTAAATCATTGAAAAGTGCTATTTAATTTTTCTACAATTTACGAAATGTACTGTAATATCGGGTTGGTGAATCCCACATTCCATATTTTAAAATTTCTGCGATGAATTTTGATTTTCATTATTCGGCTCTTAAAATAAAATAAATCAGACCCTTAACATCAGTGACAGACCTAGGAGAATTATACAAATGACACAAGAAAGAAGCATACTTCGATACAGAATTAGATACAGAAAGGTCAAATAATGACATTGTACATAGCTTATGTTTGTGTATGGTACTAAACATTTTCAGTTGAAACGTACAGCATACGTCAAATTAATTGTGACACAGCTTTATTACTGACCTACTCACTCCAAGTGACGGCACAAATATATTGTCAGTGATTGAATAATTACAGTACGTCATAGTCGGTTATTTAACATCTATCGTTAGTTCCAAATAGTTGGAAACGGGAAATATCAAATAGGTTATTTATTACAAAAAAAAAAAAAAATAATAAATAAATAAATAAACACATTTGAAAATATAGACAGCTAATTGCTAGAGGAAAGAATTGTACACGATTGTCTTTTAAATTACCTCCTGTAGTATATAAAAGTAATGCAGTATAATAAGTAAGAGTTATAGATGGAACCGTTACATATGTCTCTCAAACACAACCGTAGTCGTGATTGATGCACACAGTGTTAAATTAAAATTGAAACAAAATGTGATAAAAATAGAACAATATTGGATTTCACCACATTTGTCGTCTGTGTAGGGCATCAATTTTGTCCAATAAGAACAATGGCATTATCATTGTGTTTGTCGTGTAGTAAGTACAACATCTATGTACGATGTTCATCAAAATTGGACAGTATGTAAATTTCAATCAAAACTTTCTCTCGGCAGTCATTTTTATAAATCAGAAAAAGGACAACATTGTGTACCTGATCTCAATAATACACATACACCAATTATCTCGTAAAGATTAGCCAATCAGAAGCCACCATGTGGCCGCTATCCTGTCCAATAAGAAGACAGATGCCGCCATTGTGTTTCTGTTGTGATACCTTACTTACTTACCCATGTTTTTTATTATTAAAATCGGACGATATCTAAATTTTGGTCTACGTATTACCAAACATTAAGGTTTAAGGAATGGCTTAATGGCTTGGTGCAATAACACCATATCAGGTTTAAGGAATTTAAGTACATTGTACGTAGGGAATATTGACACTCTGATTCCAAATTCTTATATGGTTTAATTACACGAAGTCATTTTTAATATGATGTTATTGCACCAAGCCTTTTCTGATATGGTGTTATTGCACCAAGCCATTTCTGATATGGTGTTATTTCACCATGCTATTTCCGATAAAGTGTTATTGCACCAAACCATTTCTGATATGGTGTTATTTCACCATGCTATTTCCGATAAAGTGTTATTGCACCAAACCATTTCTGATATGGTGTTATTGAACCAAGCCTTTTCTGATATTTTGTTATTGCACCAAGCCTTTTCTGATATTTTGTTATTGCACCAAGCCTTTTCTGATATGGTGTTATTGCACCAAGCCATTTCTGATATGGTGTTAATGCACCAAGCCATTTCTGATATTGTACCAAGCCATTTCTGATATGGTGTTATTGCACCAAACCATTTCTGATATGGTGTTAATGCACCAAACCATTTCTGATATGGTATTATTGCACCATACAATTTCTGATATGGTGTTATTGCAACAAGCCATTTCTGATATGGTGTTTTTACAACAAGCCATTTCTGATATGGTGTTAATACACCAAGCCATTTCTGATATGGTGTTAATGCACCAAGCCATTTCTGATATGGTGTTAATGCACTATGCCATTTCTGATATGGTGTTATTGCACCATACCATTTCTGATATGGTGTTAATGCACCAAACCATTTCTGATATGGTGTTATTGCACCAAGCCTTTTCTGATATGGTGTTATTGCACCAAGCCTTTTCTGATATGGTGTTATTGCACCAAGCCATTTCTGATATGGTGTTAATGCACCAAGCCATTTCTGATATTGTACCAAGCCATTTCTGATATGGTGTTATTGCACCAAACCATTTCTGATATGGTGTTAATGCACCAAACCATTTCTGATATGGTATTATTGCACCATACAATTTCTGATATGGTGTTATTGCACCAAGCTATTTCTGATATGGTGTTAATGCACCAAGCCATTTCTGATATGGTGTTAATGCACTATGCCATTTCTGATATGGTGTTAATGCACCAAGCCATTTCTGATATGGTGTTAATGCACTATGCCATTTCTGATATGGTGTTAATGCACCATGCCATTTCTGATATGGTGTTAATGCACCAAGCCATTTCTGATATGGTGTTATTGTACCAAGCCATTTCTGATATGGTGTTATTGCACCAAACCATTTCTGATATGGTGTTATTGCACCAAGCCATTTCTGATATGGTGTTATTGCACCAAGCCTTTTCTGATATGGTGTTATTGCACCAAGCCATTTCTGATATGGTGTTATTGCAACAAGACATTTCTGATATGGTGTTATTGCAACAAGCCATTTCTGATATGGTGTTAATACACCAAGCCATTTCTGATATGGTGTTAATGCACCAAGCCATTTCTGATATGGTGTTAAAGCACTATGCCATTTCTGATATGGTGTTATTGTATCAAGCCATTTCTGATATGGTGTTAATGCACCAAACCATTTCTGATATGGTGTTATTGCACCAAGCCATTTCTGATATGGTGTTATTGCACCAAGCCTTTTCTGATATGGTGTTATTGCACCAAGCCATTTCTGATATGGTGTTATTGCAACAAGCCATTTCTGATATGGTGTTATTGCAACAAGCCATTTCTGATATTGTTAATACACCAAGCCATTTCTGATATGGTGTTAATGCACCAAGCCATTTCTGATATGGTGTTATTGTACCCAGCCATTTCTGATATGGTGTTATTGAACCAAGCCTTTTCTGATATGGTGTTATTGCACCAAGCCTTTTCTGATATGGTGTTATTGCACCAAGCCTTTTCTGATATGGTGTTATTGCACCAAGCCATTTCTGATATGGTGTTAATGCACCAAGCCATTTCTGACATGGTGTTATTGTACCAAGCCATTTCTGATATGGTGTTAATGCACCAAGCCATTTCTGATATGGTGTTAATGCACTATGCCATTTCTGATATGGTGTTATTGTATCAAGCCATTTCTGATATGGTGTTAATGCACCAAACCATTTCTGATATGGTGTTATTGCACCAAGCCATTTCTGATATGGTGTTATTGCACCAAGCCATTTCTGACATGGTGTTATTGCACAAAGCCATTTTTGATATGGTGTTATTGCACCAAGCCATTTCTGATATGGTGTTAATACACCAAGCCATTTCTGATATGGTGTTAATGCACCAAGCCATTTCGGACATGGTGTTATTGTACCAAGCCATTTCTGATATGGCGTTATTGCACCATACCATTTCTGATATGGTGTTAATGCACCAAGCCATTTCTGATATGGTGTTATTGTACCCAGCCATTTCTGATATGGTGTTATTGCACCATACCATTTCTGATATGGTGTTAATGCACCAAGCCATTTCTGATATGGTGTTATTGTACCAAGCCATTTCTGATATGGTGTTATTGCACCAAGCCATTTCTGATATGGTGTTATTGTACCCAGCCATTTCTGATATGGTGTTATTGCACCAAGCCATTTCTGATATGGTGTTATTGTACCAAGCCATTTCTGATATGGTGTTAATGCACCAAGCCATTTCTGATATGGTGTTATTGTACCCAGCCATTTCTGATATGGTGTTATTGCACCATACCATTTCTGATATGGTGTTAATGCACCAAGCCATTTCTGATATGGTGTTATTGTACCCAGCCATTTCTGATATGGTGTTATTGCACCAAGTTATTTCTGATATGGTGTTATTGTACCAAGCCATTTCTGATATGGTGTTATTGTACCCAGCCATTTCTGATATGGTGTTATTGCACCATACCATTTCTGATATGGTGTTAATGCACCAAGCCATTTCTGATATGGTGTTATTGTACCAAGCCATTTCTGATATGGTGTTAATGCACCATGCCATTTCCAGTATAGTGTTTTTAAACCATGTTATTTCCTTTACGCTGTTAATGAACCATGTCATTTTTTATATCGTGTTTCTGCACCATCTTGTTTATGATTATTCCAATTATCGTGGGATCCCGTTGACGATGTTTATAAAATCATGGCCGGTTATTGTTATAGATATATTATCTTTATGCAGACAATGATTGGGAGATGGTTTTCAGGGCCATGTCTAACAATGGCCTTAGAACCGCAGACGCTTGGATGGGTACGCCGCCTCCACCGACTCCAGTAGAGGAGGGATGTCGTCTGCTTACAACATCATCCACGTGTACGTCCATATATAGAAGCGAACACCTGAATACGTGGAATTCGGAAAACATTTCTGAGGCAAGTTGTAGTCAATTATGCAAATTATTTATCGAATACTCATATCCTTATCCTTATTTTATCCTTCTGGTCTTTTGTTATGCTTTTTTCAGCCGCAACATAGCCAAAAAGATATTTAACATTGATAAGAACACATAAATGTTTGAGGCAATAAAATATAATGTCAGAACATTGTGAATACATTTTCAATTCATTTAATATTTAGCTAAACAATGAAACTGCATTGCATTCTAATTTTGAAAATCTGATGACGCGGAGCAAAATTCGAAATAGAGAGAAACTATGTCATATTGTCATGAAATGATGATACACTTTACATGTGGTATCACCCAAAAATTCAAATTACAATTTTCTAAAGATTGTAACACAAACTTTCTTGTCGACTAAATTGTTTGGTCTAATCTAATCTAATTTTGCATGGTCGAATGGCGCAGTAATAGCGAACTCGCTCTCACCGAGGTGCTTGGGGTTCAATTGATCGAAAGGACGTGAAAAGGTATGGGGGTCACCTGCCCGACCATGTAGGTTTTTCACGCGTATTTCTATTTCATCTCACAGCAAGGACCTTCAGGCTAACAAGAACGATTTCTCGAAGTTGTTTTTAAATAAATAAGGATTCGTTCAATACAATAGGGTCGAACGTTATTTCGAAGTCGGTGGGATAGTTGGAAAACTTTGCGTCATTTGAGTATTCGATTTAAACGAGATCGAACATTTGGTGAAAATTTTGACCGGGACAGATAACTCGTGATAACAAGGGTCTATGGGAATGATAACTGTTTCCACAGTGGTTATTGAGACTTTTTTTTCAAATATTAATAAGATAACTACACACAATATTTTACAAATTTAGAGATATGGAATACCTAACATCATAACATTATTGTTGCAGTTTGTCGCTTGATTATGATTTCTACACGTTCAGGAACAAGTTCGTGCAGGACGAAAACAAAGTGTGACACATTCGAAGACCGGCGTACTGAGTCTTTCGTTTTAAGGTGTTGTCATTCCTATTAATGTTTAATTCGGGTTCCATAAAAGAACAGAGATGAGACTACAAGAAGTTTTAAAAACTAAATAATAATAGTGATGAGCTTGTTTAGTAACATTTCTCATTGACAGGTTAAGCTAGAACTCTACAAAGCCGGTGTCAGAGTGGTAAACATCCGCTTTGATGGTAAAGGATCGAATTATATCGACTGGTTTGGGACCAACAGATTGATAGACAGTGGCTGGAAGACCATGTCTAAAAGTCGCCTATTCGAGCACTTCTCAATCTATGGGTAAGTTTACATGATCCAATAGGGAAAAATGTCTAGCAAAAGTTTCAATGGTACAACAACAAACTTGTTTACTGTCAGAAGAAAGTCATCTACCGCTCTACTTTGTTTTGAACAGGTTTTGTTGGAGGAAGTTTTACATCAATCAGAGCTTTGGGGGTTGCAGTAACGATCAGGGATGGATGGTAGTGATAGATGTTAACTTAGAATCTTGTAGTTGTCGTTATGATATCCAATCTGACAGACCTGCATTCCTGTTCGCTCCAGGCGAGGATATCACACGATGGAATAATCACAGTAAGTAGTATCTTAATACACAGCAAATGAAATATCCAAGCATGTGCACAAGTGTTCCACATCAGACAGTGCTCTCATATCACTCCAAACATTGTCAAAATTAACCACAAGACACTTCCGAAACATCAACAGTTTCTTACTTCAAATCGAAAATCGATTAAAAATGAGAGCAAACTAGGAAAAATAAAAGAATTGCAGACAATGTCTTCTGCTTCATCGACGACACATACTATTTTGATATTGGTCGGCCAAAATGAATGTAATGTTACTCCTGTCATGGCGATGGATTTCATATCTTTCATGTCTGTTTATAATATTAACTATCTCATATATTGTGATTGTAACACAGGCTAATTATTAACTCGTTAACAAAACAGAAAAAAGGAAATCCTAACTTTAACTTAAGAGAGTAGCCAGTAGAAAATTGTATACGACAATTTTGTTTCATGAATTCATAGAAAAAAAACATAATGAGAATACATGTATGTGATAAATATCTATATTTGTTTGAAGCATGGTATAATGTCGATAATTTAAAAAAAAAAAAAAAAAAGAATATCTTTCAAAACTTGTCTTGAAAATGCTGCATTGATTATGATGTTGAATAAGATAAAAGGTCATAAATAAAAATGTTATACTTTAAAACGTCATCATTGACCTGCTGTGTCTCCAGAATTATCGCTTATCGAGCAGATAAATTGGATCAATGTCTGCGTCACGAGCCAAATCCTTCTGCAAGTTACGGCGTACATTATCATATAACAGAACATACCCCAGGCATTTTTCATTTCTTGACCAATTCAGTTGTACATGCAGATGTGCAGCATGCATCAATGCAAATGTTGGACAAACACACTATTGAACTTGTGAAACTGATTATGCACTCTTTCTTCCTTTTTGGACCTGTCATCTTCAATCCTGATTGAATGATTGGCAGATTCACTGTCGTTATGAAGATAATACATCGCGAAGGAAGACTTATGTGAAAAATGTACCATGTCATTTTACGTAAGAATCTATATTTTCCCAATTATTATATCAAAAGTGTATAAAATTTGGAAAGAATGTTACAAATGTTCATGTTCCACGTAATATAAACTTCTTTCACTTTCCAAACATTGTTTATCATACCTAGAATATCACAAGTTCAGTTTCCGGTCGCAATCATGACTTTACTATATTCAATATTGATATTCTATATAGTTTGATCTGCGCGTTCTTTGTTATTGTAACTCCGGTGTTGCTATCTCGGTTTCGACTTTCTGATTATATCATAACCGTCACTTACGGAATAATTCATTCGTCTTTTTCCTTCGTTTAATTTCAAATACTTTATTTTGCGCAATTTTAGTTAAACTACAGATATGTTTGTAATGAAACCTTACTCATTCACCGCTATTACGTATACAGCAGAGGATACCAAGACGCACATGATTAACAGGTAAAAACACGTGAAATGCAGGAGGCCGTAACTATCAACAATCTTTCATTAGTGTCATTATCAAGAATACGTTCATTGCATATTCTATTTGAAATAGAGCTACCGCTATGTTTACTTGGTTCTTCACGGTACTTACACTTAATGAAAAGGAAGGTTAATGTTTCTAATAGATTGACATCAACACCTTTCGAATGTATTCCAACAAGTGAATAGAATCATTTCATATAGATTAAGAGTTAGATACAGAAAAGCCAAACAATGAATTAAGTTCGTCACTGATGCTAAGGCCCTAAATTTTAATGCCTAAGAAGCGGCTGAGGTATAATTAAAGTGATCTAAAAGAAAGTCAAAATTTAGGTGGGAGGTGTACTAGCCCCAAAATTTTACAAATTTCTTTATTTTCATTTATCACATAATTTTAGAGCAATGTCAACATGTATGTGTTTTAAGCTGTACCAGTATTTTAACGAATTACAACGTGGCATGAAGGTAACGATAAACCCCGGGGACTTAACGTCTACCAGCAGTGTCCACCACCTGCAATTTCAAACATTGTACAAAATACACAAGTGGATAACATCATGTATTTAATATATGCAGAAAACACGTATCCCATGCACCAAAGGGTCCCTGGTGGGGCCCGCAATGGGCCGTTGATTGTTACATTGGTGACATATGTTTGCTGGAAGTGTTTGATGAGCGTTAATTTGTTGATGCCATTGGTGTATACACAATAAGCACGATAACATTGAAATTCCAAGAATAAGTGTTTACCTTTTGTCATGATTATAAAGTGCGTTGATTTCTCTTCATCTACCATCCTGTATGTCTTGGTTGTGTAACCACAACACAACTTTGTATTCATCGTGCCTCAGAATAATTCATACATTGAGAACCTTAAACTGTTTTAACGACACTTTTTATTACACAAGGGATCAATAACGTTTTCATGGAACATCAATAAATGTGAACATATTAACAGTGTTTATAAAAGATTAATCTCATTTCATGTAACTGTTTTCACGCTTGAATAGCATATGGGTAATTATCTACTTCGAGCCTATATAACGGCAACATTAACGTTATAGATAGGAACAGTAACGGTCCTCTGAAGCGAAACGAAAAAGTCTATCACACATTTATCATTGGTTCGAAGCTAAGATCGTACTCTCTGAACCATACAAGGATTGATATAAGCATGTACGTAAGATAGCATATTGTGACATGGTACCAAACATTCTTTAAATGTATTTATCTATTCTAGCTATAGACTCGAGCCTTGTGTTTATAGGTTATTGTACGACTTTCGAGTAACGAGTACGCTGAAAGATAGTGAGTGTGCAGTGAGTCGGTCCTGACAAATCATACAATAACTGTAAATCTCTTTGTACGAACAAACTATGTACTCCAGCTATAGCGTCGACGGGATATCGTGCAATAACTGATTTACTACATACTTCTCGAACAAAGCATAAGGAATGACCCATACCCTGACTCTTCATCTTTGTCTCGGTATCAGCGACCTCTCAGTAATGATACCAATCTGTTTTTCCCCTTAAAACTGACGTTAGGAAAAGCAGTCAGATAATGTTTTAAATTCTGCGACAAGGAGTTGCTTTAAAACGTACTGCCAACTGTGTGAAGTTTTGAAAATTAAGAAATAATCAAGACTTTATTATCAATGAGCATTTATTATATAATATATCTTAGATTGGTCCGTTCATATGTGTCATCGAATTATCGATATTAAATTATTGATAATATCCCATTTTCCTACATGTTAGTTATCAAACATGTTTTACCACATCTCAGTGCACATGCATTCCATTGTGATTTTATCATGGATACTTATGAAAAGTGATTAAGTGTGTAGTGGACTGTGGTAGCAAATTATTCATTACCCACTCCGTTGCATTGTGAAAGCTGTGTTGTTTTGTATAGGTTATGAGGTATTAGCCTATGACCGAGCAGATGTTACTATAACCATATATTCTACCTCTGTGTCTAAATTTGTTCCATTTTTACCTATAACCTGGCAGGTGTTACTCTAGCCATATATTCTACCTCTATGTCTAAATTTGTAACATTTTCACCTGTAGCCTATGACCGGGCAGATGTTACTCTAGCTACATATCCTACATTTGTGTCTAAATTTGTTACATTTTTACCTATAACCTATGACCTGGCAGGCGTTACTCTAGCCATATATTCTACCTCTGTGTCTAAATTTGTTACATTTTCACCTAAAGTCTATGACCGAACAGATGTTACTCTAGCCATATATTCTACCTTTGTGTCTAAATTTGTTACATTTTCACCTGTAGCCTATGACCGAACAGATGTTACTCTAGCTACATATTCTACCTTTGTGTCTAAATTTATTTGCATTTTTACCTATAACCTATGACTTGGCAGGCGTTACTCTAGCCATATATTCTACCTCTGTATCTAAATTAGTTACATTTTCACCTGTAGCCTATGACCGAACAGATGTTACTCTAGCCATATATTCTACCTTTGTGTCTAAATTTGTTACATTTTCACCTGTAGCCTATGACCGAACAGATGTTACTCTAGCTACATATTCTACCTTTGTGTCTAAATTTGTTATGTTTTCACCTAAAGCCTATGACCGAACAGATGTTACTCTAGCCATATATTCTATCTTTGTGTCTAAATTTGTTACATTTTGTGTCTAAATTTGTTCTGTTTTTACCTATAGATTATGACAGAGCAGACGTGTTAGCAATATTTATCAAACGCTGAATGGGTCTACAGAAACACGGATCATGGACAAATAGCATGTGATTCCTGGAGGCAGATGATCCTTTGAAGTAGAGATAGTGTACACATGTATTGACATGGCGGTATGTTTTAATTAGACTTATGTGTATATTAAAATGACGCTATGGATTAACCTAGACATAGGATATGCATTTAACTCGAGATGTTGGTTAATACAGCCAATGGTTATGCAAGCGATCAAATCAATAGACCTGATGGCGAATCGAAGAGGATATCATAAATGGAATTTTTATCATTTCTAATGGATGTAAAGGAGTAAATTCAATAGAAGACAACTGAAACATTGAACGGATGTAAGAATAGTCAATTTCGTCAAGAACACATAACAATACAGTAATATCGTTTGCAAATATAGTCCCACTTTTACATTGTATTGCGTAGTACCATGTAATATCACATTATGTGCTAACCCAAACATAACTGGCGTTATTGACAATATTGGCTAATTAAGATATACAAATGTATTTGTGTTTCTTTTTTAAGATTCTGTCTTCTGTCTTCTGTCACAAAACTACTGATATGTAATCACATGATTTGCTGCTTTGTTACTCTCTGTTTTATATTGTTGGCATACAATAAATAGCATGAGCTAATATTCGTTGTTGATAAGTGTGTTATGCTAAATAATGTTTCTTTTATCTAGTATTTTTTACCTCGGATATATCTAGCTGAACTCTTGCTTCACAGAATCACTATGAATTACAGTCTCATATTTCCAAATTGTGAATTTTCCATTCTAGATAGCAACATTCCTGTATTCCCAACCTGTAGTGTTAACTTATCGTAGTTGATTAGATATTCTGGTCTGTTCCGAATATAAGGATTTTCGTGCAAGATGTTGTCAACAGACAAACAAACTCATAACACAGGGTTTCAAGAGACACAGGCTGTAGAAAATTAAGATGAACTTTTATGGTCGTCATGGTAATTTCTGGGAGATTTATAATACTCACGATATGAAGCTCGTGTTTAATGCTCGTTAGAAGATTGCGTGTTGTTTTAGAGGATGTATTCCTTGTTTTGAGAACAAAACATTACTTGCTTGGATTGTCAAGATTCACATGGCCGTGTCATTGATGAAGCAGGAGACACTTACTCTACCAGGAAAATCTGAACTTAGTCTTATTGTACTTTTGTCATGAGTCTCCGTGTCAATCTTCGTTATGTTCATAATTTGCCATAGATTTGTTGGATTTTGATTCTGATTGTGTTCATATATTTTTGTAATCTTGTTTTGATATATTAATGATATATAGGCAAAAGCAACACAGAATGACCCAAATGTTCAATGTATAATTAACAACATCCAGATACTTCGCGATATGTCTCGCACTTACACCATGGCACAAGATAAAAACCATGTGACATTATAAGTTTATATTGAAATGAGGCCAGTAGATAGATATATGTACATTCAGCATGATCGATGTATTTTGTTGTAAATCCAGCAATAAACAATACCGATAATATCAATGGCAATATATATTTAAGTCAAACAAAAGGAAGACTAGCAAAACCTATCGTTGTACTCAGCAGGAGAGTCCCCGTAATGGTCTTGGCGTTTGTATCCAGAAGGTGAGTTGTAAAACCTGTAAAGGTCATAGAGGTTGTAATCAGAATACAACCGCCAGGGCCTATACGGATTTTACAAGTCACCTTCAGGATACAACCGCCATGGCCGACAAGGGCTTTACAAGTCACCTTTTGGATACAACCGCCAGGGCCGACAAGGGCTTTACAAGCCAGCTTCAAGTTACAACCGCCAGGGTCAATAAGGGCTTTAGTAGTCACCTTCTGGATGCAAATGAACCTAGTTCTCCATAATTTCTTACTACCATGCAGTAATCATAGCCTTGCAGAATGGTGTCCAATTCTTGTTCATCTTTACAAAAGGTTTCATATTAACCTCATATTACATACGAGAGTAATCAAACGAGATTCGATCTGCTATCACACGCTATTTACGTTCCTTAAACACATTCATTTTAGTTTGAAAACGGTGTAGATATACATAGACTTAACCACGTTCATAACATGGATTCAGAATTGGATTTAAAATAGATTCATATCTAATCTAAGATTGCCACGTGTGCTAACATTGATTTAGAAGATTCGTTCAGACATTAACAACTGCACAGCTATTATCATTGATGCCAAGTTTAAACAAGACATGGGTATGCAATTGTATATAAAGGACTGCAAGCTCAAAGTAATAAGTATTGTACTGTCTATACTTAGCATTCATGGGCATTTGAATGGCAAGAGGATAAAGACAAATTTAAAGAGCTGGTTAGCGGGTCATTTTGATAAAAAACAAAGATATTTATTAAAAGCCGTTCAATATGTATATTTATCATTTTAAATAATCACCTTCGTGATACATCGAATGCCACACAGTTGACATTTCACTTGACGATGTCATATATAAAACAACTCGTCGCATACCTGACAGGAAGAGTTCTTTGGTAACTGACATTCTCTACATATACGTTAACTGAAACTTTTAAAGATTGAAACTGTATACCAATAAAATAATCATAATCCAAACTCAACATTACCTTCCGTGAGTGTGTAAGTCAGCTGTCTCATTGGTCTACAACATTACCTTCCGTGAGTGTGTAAGTCAGCTGTCTCATTGGTCTACAACATTACCTTCCGTGAGTGTGTAAGTCAGCTGTCACATTGGTCTACAACATTACCTTCCGTGAGTGTGTAAGTCAGCTGTCTCATTGGTCTACAACATTACCTTCCGTGAGTGTGTATGTCAGCTGTCACATTGGTCTACAACATTACCTTCCGTGAGTGTGTATGTCAGCTGTCACATTGGTCTACAACATTACCTTACGTGAGTATGTAAGTCAGCTGTCTCATTGGTCTACAACATTACCTTCCGTGAGTGTGTAAGTCAGCTATCTCATTGGTCTACAACATTACCTTCCGTGAGTGTGTATGTCAGCTGTCTCATTGGTCTACAACATTACCTGAGTGTGTAAGTCAGCTGTCTCATTGGTCTACAACATTACCTTCCGTGAGTGTGTAAGTCAGCTGTCTCATTGGTCTACAACATTACCTTCCGTGAGTTGTCAGCTGTCAGTGTGAGTGTGTAAGTCAGCTGTCACATTGGTCTACAACATTACCTTCCGTGAGTGTGTAGCTGTCAGCTGTCGTGAGTGTGTATGTCATTGTCTACAACATTACCTTCCGTGAGTGTGTACAACATTGGTCTACAACATTACCTTCCGTGAGTGTGTATGTCAGCCGTCTCATTGGTCTACAACATTACCTTCCATGAGTGTGTAAGTCAGCTGTCTCATTGGTCTACAACATTACCTTCCGTGAGTGTGTATGTCAGCTGTCTCATTGGTCTACAACATTACCTTCCGTGAGTGTGTAAGTCAGCTGTCACATTGGTCTACAACATTACCTTCCGTGAGTGTGTATGTCAGCTGTCACATTGGTCTACAACATTACCTTCCGTGAGTGTGTATGTCAGCTGTCACATTGGTCTACAACATTACCTTCCGTGAGTGTGTAAGTCAGCTGTCACATTGGTCTACAACATTACCTTCCGTGAGTGTGTAAGTCAGCTGTCACATTGGTCTACAACATTACCTTCCGTGAGTGTGTATGTCAGCTGTCACATTGGTCTACAACATTACCTTCCGTGAGTGTGTAAGTCAGCTGTCTCATTGGTCTACAACATTACCTTCCGTGAGTGTGTAAGTCAGCTGTCTCATTGGTCTACAACATTACCTTCCGTGAGTGTGTATGTCAGCTGTCTCATTGGTCTACAACATTACCTTCCGTGAGTGTGTAAGTCAGCTGTCTCATTGGTCTACAACATTACCTTCCGTGAGTGTGTAAGTCAGCTGTCTCATTGGTCTACAACATTACCTTCCGTGAGTGTGTAAGTCAGCTGTCTCATTGGTCTACAACATTACCTTCCGTGAGTGTGTAAGTCAGCTGTCTCATTGGTCTACAACATTACCTTCCGTGAGTGTGTAAGTCAGCTGTCACATTGGTCTACAACATTTAACTGGATACAAGACTAGAACACAAGATTCTTATCGTCAGTCAATGTGTTATTGTTTTTGATGGGTATTTATAATTTCAGAAGGTAATGCAATATACTTGATGTACAAATAGTTTACATGTACAAACATATTTAACAAACATGATAAGTTCTTTATTGATTTCTGTAACATAAGGTGTCTTCATTCATCTACTGGATGCCTTGTCATATATAATTTAGGTACCGTTATGATTCATTGTAAATAAATCACAAATACACTGTATTTAACGATACATACACAACATTTGTTATTTACAGCACAGAGGTATATAATGTAATGTTTGCAGAAAACTGTATTCATTACTAAAGTGTTAATCAAACAAAATTGATGTTCTCCAGTCGTTCAGGCCAATTTCAGGAAATGTTTTAAATGGTCATTTTTATCACCTTTTCTCGGTCTGAGATAATCAATGTTACATTCTAGTTATTTATTGTATAATTGTATTGACATACGAGGCTGGTATTATAATGAAGCTCTTAAATTTAAAAAACAATCAATATCATGGAGTAGGATTGGCCGTTTTTTCAATTCAAAATCCATAGTATTGAACAGACATATGCCGCTGAACAAGTGTGTAATAACGACAAGTAACAGAAAACAGATTACAACTATGTAGATATCTAGTTGTGTTAAGCAGGTTACATAGAGTGATTTAAGATGACCTATGACGTCAAGCTTAGGGGAATATACATAAAGAACACAAAATGTCATGGACCAGCTACCATTATCTAAAATTTAGATTTGAAGATACTCATCAATATCAAAATTATGACAGAAGTGAAACGAGAGCATGCTGCTTTCGATTCATTTTCCGGATGGACAAAATCCCATTCTGTCCATCATTATTAAGATGACCAGCAACTAAAACGTAAAATAGAAATGAGTCTGCTTTTCTGATGTCAAATCATGATCGTCCAGTGTATATATACAAATGTATACATATTGATCTTAAGATAAGAAGAAATGTACTGAACATGTTCATTATATAGGTAGCAGGAAACGGTTAATTCGTAGTTTTCCTGCAATTGTTGGTCAGGTTTGAGATTTACAGGTGTAGCAGTTTGGAAAAATTCATCACTATATGTATATATATTTATAAACAACATAACAATTACATTAAAAGTAGAAAGATAACCTGATAGAAAAATTATGACTGAAGACCTGTCTTAAAATCAACAACACTGTCATGGTAACACACTACTTACATTTCAGCAAATTCAAACTCGGTAATCCTTCGCAACATGACCACATGTAAACACGATGAAACTTTCGCTATTTGTAAAGCTAGATTTTGGTGCGTAGCTAGAGATTCGAGACTGCCAAAACAATAATCTGCAACACAAAGCTAAAATATTCTTCTGAAAAAAAGAATCCATACACTGTCGTCTTTAACATCACAAGACCAATTTTAGCAAGGATTTATCTTTTAAATTTGGATTAGAACCTTTATAATGGGGTAATCTAATGAACAAAATTATCGCCCTTGGCCACACCATGAAACTGTGTACTGCTACCTATATGAGTTTCTAGGGATGCAGGCTGATTATGTTATTTGGTAGTGTGAAAATAATCTCATTAGGAAACATGAATATAGAGTTATACGTGTCTAATGCTTATAGATATGCCTAGTGATGTCATTGTTAACCTTGTTCTCATATAGGGACGTAACATAACTTGAATTGTGGGGTCTTCTTTTATGTAGATAAAACAATCCACTTCCGGAACAACTGGTCTGATACTTCTTATCTGATAGGGTCTGTTTCCAATAGCTTGAATTCGTTGTTATATATCAGCAGTCAGCTAACAGCTACATTTACAACAAAGGGTTTCTAGAGATGTACATAGATAAAGGTTACGAAAAGATCGTGTTATCGTCGTAATGATCACACGATATACTTAATTTCATCATAACATAACAAGTGTTTCTGATGCTCTTTAAATGTCGGCTCGTGTCTTTGTAATGTGCATCTGGTTCTTATTTGATAATGTGACATTGATCGAGGTTCTCGTTGCGAATACCGTTGATGACGCAAGAAAAGCTTACTCGGAGTAGTCTTGTTTGTTTTGTGTTTTTTAATGGTATCCATGCTGATCGCTCATTTATATCTTCCCTAGCTCCATCGATTTTTGATTGCGTTATGATTTTTTTGCCATGCTACTTTCACGAATTATAATGTAAAATGTTTTTTTTTTAAATGTGGTATAGTAAACTGTAGTAAACAGTCTTACAGAATCTCTTTTTCAACTCTGATGTAAAGCGTGCTGTTATCTATATAGGAAATGTGTATATCTAATATCTTCTGTAAAACTGGAAATTTGACTTCAGTCATATTTGAACAGCCTAAAGGCAATGCAGTTTGCATGATTTAATCTTCTTCATTAGACCTAGAAAGAACAGTACTGAAATTGTGTCATAGCTGTAAATGTTTCCGACTGTTTAAGCGAATTGGTCTCTTCTTTAAGGACTCTTAAGGTCTTGGGAAACTGAACGATAAGTCACAGGTAACATTAAAGTTTTTTAATTACCAGCAAAACAGGCAGTTAATTGTGAAAACAGACTCACCCTAATAGAAAGTGAGATTAAAGACCAATATAGAGAAATACATGTTCTGCTCAATATCTAAAATATAGTTGTAAACGTTCTAAACTGAACTGAGAGTACGCCTGTCTTTCAATTGAGCTACATTACATATACAAGGAGTGATGTCGTACCCAGAGATAATGTCATCATACAGAATTTTTAAAGAGTTTATTCATAACGTTATGAGACTCCCTGGCGGGGAATGGATAAATCAATGTTATGTAAATTAATAAGGATTTCATGTTTTTCATTAAAATATAGAAGTATTTCCCTTTGTATCTTATCTTTTGGCATATTTCATGTGTTGTTATAATCTGGGAGACCATATGGAGAACTAATGAGAGATAGGGAGCTTACTTAAAACCCTTTTCTGATACCAATAGAATCCGATTAAAATCGATATGATAGTAGATAATAAGAGGAAAGAACCCCTATAGAGACATACAATTGCAGAGATAATTACAGTGTGCAGTTACTAGAACGAACCGTGTAAAGCATGGCCTGCTTGTGTACATGATTGAACTGGATATGATTGTGCAAAAGTCAACATCCGATGAATTTCGAAATAATCCAAATAATGCTTTAAAAGACATTGCAGGCACAGCATGTGACCTAATACAATTAACTTAATTGTTTTCAATCTTGGTCACAGAATAAAATATTGCAATGCTAACTTTAAGTAAATAAACCAGTGCTTTATTTCCGTTTGTAAATAAACCTATTTCGTAATAGTCAAGAACAACTAGAATTGCCAACATGTGAACAGAATCTTAATCCAAACTGAAATACAATTTAAAAATAGGGCAAAATAGGAACAAATAAATTTTTTCATGCCTCTGGAAAAACTTTTTGGAAAATAAAACATGGTGTTCCGGAAGAATACGCGACTTCTGCTTTATCGGAAGACACCCACTATGTAAATCTATGTCAATCCAGGGAGTAATGTGACGTTCGGAAATGATAACAATTTGTACATCAACGGAACCTACAGGCAATGTAATTAGCATCAAACACGTTTAATTGTTTTTAGTTTTGACAAAGGTTTGGCTGAACAGCTAGACGAGTCAGTAATAAAACGCTGTATATAAGAAATTTTGTAAAGTTAAAAAATCCACTATAAACGGAGGAGGCCGTATCCTTATCATTGATAAGACAATCTAAACAATTGTAATATGGAAGCATGATTAGCCAGTATTTCGTTTTTGGACAGATTGCATAATGCATAGATGAGGTTTTCTTCTTTATCAAGCAAAATAAGTTCTTATATATAAATGTCTGCAGAAAAGTTATTTAACATCTTATTGGCAGGCACAATAACATACCTGTTCTGTATATTTTGAAATGTGCATTTAACATCAGAATAGAAAATCTGTGTTTTGTTTATACTTTAGATTTCAAACAGCTAATCATTTTTAAAATGATGGACCGAATTATTTAAACTCACTTTGAAACTGAATCCAAGGCAGCGTTTTCTCGATTCACTCATTCTTTGACATAGTTTCAACGGAATTTATATCTTACAATTCATATTCCAGTTATTTGACGGGTTTGTCTATATTTAGGACCCTCCGTGGCAAGCTCTATCAGCCAAATATTTTTACCTAAATCTCCTGTCACTATGGAACCACATTGACCATAGCTATAAGTAGAGGTTGAACAAGGACGGGTGGGTATTAGGAAGGAATGAATCCTGGATGAAAATCAAGATGAACAAGGATTAAAGATAGTCCGAAAAAACAATGAGTTCGATATGGTCTCATACATCGGATTATTATCTTGATATCAAAATTGAAATGAACCAATTATAACCTTTGTACTCTTAAAATGTTTGTAAGGATATGGGAATATATCATTACAAAGTGTGTTCTTAAACTCAAGCTGTTTTTTCCGGATAATACGATGGCCATTCAGAACCACTTCTTAGTATCGGGTAGTTGATTGTTTTAGAATTTGTAAAACTTTATATCAAATCAATTATTTCCCTTGTATTTTTTTCTTTATCTGCTATCTTCGGTAAGAGCTATCGAATTTTTATTCTGACAAATCTGTGAATTTTTGGTATGTAGTTTCACAAAGTATCATTTCTCTTCGCGTTAAAAGTCAGCATCTCGTAAAAAATTCCATACGTCTAATGATTTAGCTGTTAGAAACTCTGACCTGCTATATAATGGAAATTAACGATAACGTAAGCTCCTTTTATGGATCCTGTCATGCCTCATCTAGACTAGTAACAATGATTTTATAAGAAATATGATTAGGTATATTGCATATCAGAACATGACCCTTATACCTGCTGAAGTTACTCGCGCGAACAATTATGACGTGATAGATATAACCACGGAGACTGTTAAATATGCGTCTCGTCTTCGGTGAAGAAATAAACCTGATCATATGGAACACAAAATTAAGGTAAAAAATCTATTAGAGCTTACATTAACGGTCGAAAAAGGTACAGACTGTATTTCAAGAACAATAAATGCCTGACAGTTTAAAGAATAATGAAGCATTCAAAAAATTGCATATGAAGTCACCTATATCTGCTGACTGAGGTCTGCAGTGACACATTGTTGTCTTAGCCTGCCGAAGGACGTATCGTTTCCGACTCTTCTCAGAACGCTATTCTATTCGCCTGGCAAAAATCCAATACAATCGATTGTTTGCTTTATATAAACAAGAATGTATGACTCGACTCACACGAGATACGTGACGAAACTTAAAACATGGAATATTCACTTGCATTTGGTGTCATTTTAACAAATATCATAGAAATAGTTTGCGCTTCTAACGGAAAGTTCATTAAGATTAATGGATATAAGTTATCTGGCGCGTTTTCTATTTGGAATTTTTACTTTAATGGCACAAGACTTAAATGTGCGGAAACATGTCTCCAGACCACGTGTTTGTCGTTTAACTATCATAGCCAGACTGAAGAGTGTCAACTGAATACAGAGTCCCACTATACCAACCCATTGATAGTACAGGAAGCACAAGACTGGGCATTATACTATTTACACAAAGGTAAGAATTAGATGAATATGGAAGCTGTACTCTTCATAATTATCGTAAAACAAATATGTGGAGAGCACATCACAAGAAAAAAGACAACCGTTGATGATTACAATAAAGTCATTTTAAGATAAAAGAAAACGTATATAAAAATCTGGATGTCATCAAAAAACATTATTGGTGCATTACTACAAATTACTACAAAGATAAAAAGTTCTGTCACTATGTTGTATGATGTTCACATTTCGATATCAGTCCGATCATAAAATGGCTATAATACCCACACGTAGACCTCAATCTTCTTGCTTTTTGTTTACACTACCCACATGTAGACCTCAATATTCTTACTTATTGGATACAATACCCACACGTAGACCTCAATCTTCTTACTTATTGTTTACACTACCCACATGTAGACTTCAATCTTCTTACTTATTGTTTACACTACCCACATGTAGACCTCAATCTTCTTACTTATTGGTTACACTACCCACATGTAGACTTCAATCTTCTTATTGGCTACACTACCCACATGTAGACCTCAATCTTCTTATTGGCTACACTACCCACATGTAGACCTCAATCTTCTTACTTATTGGTTACACTACCCACATGTAGACCTCAATCTTCTTACTTATTGGTTACACTACCCACATGTAGACTTCAATCTTCTTACTTATTGGTTACACTACCCACATGTAGACTTCAATCTTCTTACTTATTGGCTACACTACCCACATGTAGACTTCAATCTTCTTACTTATTGGATACACTACCCACATGTAGACTTCAATCTTCTTACTTATTGGTTACACTACCCACATCTAGACTTCAATCTTCTTACTTATTGGCTACACTACCCACATGTAGACTTCAATCTTCTTACTTATTGGCTACACTACCCACATGTAGACTTCAATCTTCTTACTTATTGGTTACACTACCCACATGTAGACTTCAATCTTCTTACTTATTGGTTACACTACCCACATGTAGACTTCAATCTTCTTACTTATTGGATACACTACCCACATCTAGACTTCAATCTTCTTACTTATTGGCTACACTACCCACATATAGACTTCAATCTTCTTACTTATTGGCTACAATGTCCACATGTAGACCTCAATCTTCTTACTTATTGGTTACACTACCCACATGTAGACTTCAATCTTCTTACTTATTGGTTACACTACCCACATGTAGACTTCAATCTTCTTACTTATTGGTTACACTACCCACATGTAGACTTCAATCTTCTTACTTATTGGCTACACTACCCACATGTAGACTTCAATCTTCTTACTTATTGGTTACACTACCCACATGTAGACTTCAATCTTCTTACTTATTGGCTACACTACCCACATGTAGACTTCAATCTTCTTACTTATTGGCTACACTACCCACATGTAGACTTCAATCTTCTTACTTATTGGTTACACTACCCACATGTAGACTTCAATCTTCTTATTGGCTACACTACCCACATGTAGACTTCAATCTTCTTACTTATTGGCTACACTACCCACATGTAGACTTCAATCTTCTTACTTATTGGATACACTACCCACATGTAGACTTCAATCTTCTTACTTATTGGTTACACTACCCACATGTAGACTTCAATCTTCTTACTTATTGGCTACACTACCCACATGTAGACCTCAATCTTCTTACTTATTGGTTACACTACCCACATGTAGACTTCAATCTTCTTACTTATTGGTTACAATACCCACATGTAGACTTCAATCTTCTTACTTATTGGCTACACTACCCACATGTAGACTTCAATCTTCTTATTGGCTACACTACCCACATGTAGACTTCAATCTTCTTACTTATTGTTTACACTACCCACATGTAGACTTCAATCTTCTTACTTATTGGTTACACTACCCACATGTAGACTTCAATCTTCTTATTGGCTACACTACCCACATGTAGACTTCAATCTTCTTACTTATTGGTTACACTACCCACATGTAGACTTCAATCTTCTTACTTATTGGTTACACTACCCACATGTAGACTTCAATCTTCTTACTTATTGGTTACACTACCCACATGTAGACTTCAATCTTCTTACTTATTGGTTACACTACCCACATATAGACTTCAATCTTCTTACTTATTGGCTACAATGTCCACATGTAGACTTCAATCTTCTTACTTATTGGTTACACTACCCACATGTAGACCTCAATCTTCTTACTTATTGGCTACACTACCCACATGTAGACTTCAATCTTCTTACTTATTGTTTACACTACCCACATGTAGACCTCCATCTTCTTACTTATTGGCTACAATATCTACATGTAGATTTTCCACACATCTTTGTATGTCACCTAAAAGACAAGGTTTACTGTGTATAGTTCATTAAGTCTGTTTGGACCAGTGTTACTGTCTTCTTGGTCTAATGTCCACATGTAGACTTCAATCTTCTTACTTATTGGCTACACTACCCACATGTAGACTTCAATCTTCTTACTTATTGGCTACACTACCCACATGTAGACTTCAATCTTCTTACTTATTGGTTACAATGTCCACATGTAGACCTCAATCTTCTTATTGGCTACACTACCCACATGTAGACTTCAATCTTCTTACTTATTGGCTACACTACCCACATGTAGACCTCAATATTCTTACTTATTGGTTACAATACCCACGCGTAGACCTCAATCGTCTTATTGGCTACACTACCCACGCGTAGACCTCAATCTTCTTATTGGCTACACTACCCACATGTAGACCTCAATCTTCTTACTTATTGGTTACAATACCCACGCGTAGACCTCAATCTTCTTATTGGCTACACTACCCACGCGTAGACCTCAATCTTCTTATTGGCTACACTACCCACATGTAGACCTCAATCTTCTTACTTATTGGTTACAATACCCACGCGTAGACCTCAATCTTCTTATTGGCTACACTACCCACGCGTAGACCTAAATCTTCTTATTGACTACACTACCCACATGTAGACTTCAATCTTCAAGAATGATATCGAGGAGCATGAACTTTACCCTATTTGTTATTTCATGGCTAGTCAACATTGCTATATTAATAAATAAAGGTTCAAAGCATTTTATGACTTGGCGGTATGCAAGAAAATTCTAGGTAAACAAAATGGTTTGGAAAACATTCTGATTTTAATTATTATCACTGCTTAGAAATCACTAAAAACTATAGAGTTCCACCATATTTTAACGATCGATTCCAAGATTTCATTCAACGACCAAACTTATAGTCAAATGCTTTGTTTATACCTTTTACATGAACAAATATTACTTTATGGTAGAATCAGTAACAATAACATTCAAATATTTGAAGTTGACTTTCCTCAATCCACAACTACCCCCCACACACAAACACACACACACGCACGCACGCACGCACGCACGCACGCACGCACGCACACACACACACACATACAAACATATATATATATGTATATATCTTTGTTTCAACTTTTATTGACCACTCTTGATGTATGTGCTCGAAAGGTTTTACTGAGAAGGGCACGAGAACCGGGAAAACACATTTTAGGAAATCCAACCCCGGACAGCTAGGTTAAAGACGAGTGTGTTACCACTGAGCTATTCTACAATAAAAAAGAAGAAGAAGAAGAAGAAGAAGAAGAAGAAGAAGAAGAAGAAGAAGAAGAAGAAGGAGAAGAAGAAGAAGAAGAAGAAGAAGAGGAGGAGGAGGAGGAGGAGGAGAAAGAAGAAGATTTTAATGTTCATTTTGAAGGAATGTGAAAAATATAAATCAAATAATGATGATAAAAATATTTTTAATAAGCCCACGATTTAATGAAGCTATGAATCAAACAATCCATCATTTGAATTTTGTTAATTAACTTGCGCTAGCACGTAGGCTGTTCCTGCTTCATATTGGCTGTTATATAAAAACCAATCGACCTGTTCATCATGATATATTGAATGTGTTATCCAGCTGAACAATACTAATATTTGATACATGTTGTCTCTGTAATGTGATACATTGATCGGGTATCCAATTAATTAATATGTAGTAAACTATCTAACATGTAATTATGAGCTTTTACGCTCTATATTTACAGTTGTAATCGGTATCGACTGGTTTACGTAAATAACATATTACTGTTACAAGCGATGATAGAACAAGTCTAGCTAACAATGTAACAATATGCCAACGATAGCGACACTTCTGTATCGTATGTACTATCTCCTTTGGGATATTATATAACATAACACACTATCCATGAGAAATAAGCTATGACGAAGTTTTAGATTGCTTACTATGATTTTTAATTTCGATGCAATTTCAGAGATCGTACAAAAGACATTATAAGCGAATAAAAACCTATTGAAAATTATTAATACTATTCAAATTATGCGTCAAGACATACAATGGTCTAGAAAATAGTAATAACTGTTTTTCCCAGGAGATGACAGTATCAAAAATGTGTCGAGCCATTCTCGTTATGACGGAGAGTGACAGCAACTTAATGATTTAGAGGGAATTATATGGGGAATAAGGGGAAGTAGAAAATCAACCTTTCATAAAAGGGATATTATTTATGAATAATTTATCTCACGCCCTTCTAATGAAATAATCGCATGGTTATTGAACACTATTCAGTTTTGCAGGATCGATATCTTTATCGTGCATATACCAATTCTATAACACGAGCTGTTGACAGAGTGCGTATATGGAGATTGTTTTTATGGTCGCCATAGTGATATCACTTCTCATTTTTTATGTGACATGAAGCTGGACGTGACGTATTTGATGCTCGTTAGTTTGGCTGTTGGTTCCGTTGTTGTATACCTTGCTCTCATTTGAGAACGTGACCTTACTTACTTGGATTGACCAAAGTTTACATGGCGGGTGTCGTCGATGAAGCACAACACGCTTACTGCGGAACACATGATCTTATTAACGGGTCTTCGTGTAAATCTTTCTTTTGTTAATATTTTACCCTAGTTGTATAGAATTTGAGTTTGAATTCTGTTGCTATGTTGGTATTTTCTTCTTGTTTTTTGTGATTGGTATTTAAAGGCAGCTTCTCTTCCTTTAAAGGAGGCTTGAAATTTTCCTATTTATGTACAAAATCGACTTGAGCATTACAGATTTATTTTCATGATAATGCCGACTAACAGAAGTAGTGGTTGATACAAAGGAATACTTTAAGAGTAAGAACGTTGATATTTCTGTACAGGTTTAATCAGTATGATAACTGCAATACTTAAGATAAAATCTGACATATAACGATAAAAAAAGTAAAGAAAAAACAACGATCAGTTTGTCTTTTAGTGTCTGTATAATTGACACTCACATTACCTTCTTATTCCGTTTATTGTCAATGCGAATGTCCTATATCCTACCGGGAAAAAGACAAGCCATGTGCACACAGGAAATGTCTCCTCGATAGTTAAATGATTATAGGAAATTTTACCTGCGTTATATAACTTTGTTATGGGCGATATTGAAACAATGCGATGCTGAAAACAATAACTGAGACATTATCGACATTAGATAAGGTGAGGTTGTGACCATTTGGTGGCTCACTTCTACGTTCAAAGTATTGGTGTCAAATTATCTACACGTTAATTATATTCTTTTTAACTCTAGAGAAGACATCAAATATGTAATGCGCATATTAGTTTTGACTTTATTAGTCATATCTATATTGTACACATTTTAAGCACAAAGCAAAGTTATTCGTTGTTCGAAGTAAAAAAGCAAATCTTTTATATTTAGATTTTTTTTTTTCGTTTTTTTTTTTTTTTTTTTTTGTTATTCGAAGTAACCTGTTTAAGGGATTTGTTCTTTCATTAAATTGTGGGATTTCTGTATGGAAATCATATATGAATATTCAAAATATTGAGCAAAACTCGGCTATATATGTTTTGACTGTCATAAATTTCCCCTGTTTATTTGTTTGGTTAAGATTTTGTAAGAAATAATCATGAAACTAAAGGTGATAATTAGGAAATTATTAAATAATGTTTAAGTTCATATTGAATTGAAAGCGAAGAGCACGCCACTACAGTAAAATTATCTTTATATATTCCTTAAGGGAAAATATGTATTTAATCGACTTATATAGACAGCCAATCGCAGCGGATATTTTACGAATTTTCTGTAGATACATATAGCATTGATAAACAGATACTGCCATACACGTGACTATCATGCTGGACAAATGAATCGCAACAACTTATAAAAGGACGTGTTACAGCTATGTAAGGATTAATTCATTATGATTGATTCCTCGTAACGACATTTAAGATATTTTTCTCATCAAGCCTACAGGTAGCACCCAAGTTAATAGCCTATCCCAAATGTAAGTGTGTGAAACAAATATCAGCAAATATCTTAGATAATTTGTAAAAGCTTGCATGATCTTGTGTATTATAGAAAATGTAGCGACTATATAAGATTTTCTTTTCTTTTATTTCTATGTGAGAACAATGAGACTTACAAACCATTTTGTAAGTAAGATATATGACACAATAATTTGTTTAACAATGTTCTTATTTGATAACGAACTGTTTTTGGAAAATTGTATTATGAAAAGTTTATTAACAAACGGCAATGCAAAATTTCGCATTCCTAACCCCGTTTAACGAGTCATATTTCGATACAAAGATGCATTACTCCCTATTGTTTTAGAATATCAAAGTATTGATTTACTTCAAATCAAATGTATGCGTATTTATCCCATACAACGGATCTTTTAAAATGTCTACATTTAATATTTATTTCAATTTTTTGCTGATTTATGAGTGTTTTTTGCATTATAAAGATCAAATAGGTATATATATATTCCAGTAACTTCATATACAAAAGTCGGTTTTAAATTCCATGTATGTTCTTGCTCAGATGTTTATTTTTTAATGAACTCCTACAGGTAGTAACACTTTCTTCATCAACAGAATTGCTCTTTGTAGTGTTATGTGCATTTGAGTCCACTACCACGGACTCTCACATGGATTTTGCACGCTTCATTGAACATCTCTGATAACGATTTAGACAAGTCCTAGTCTCCCGACCACCAGTTTTCGCAACATGGTTGATTTCTAACAATTATCTCAGCCTTCCTTTAACATATCGAGGATATATTCCTTCTTAGACAGCATGTAAATGTGGTGTGACCACTTAAATCAATACTTTTGTTTTCCATTATAACTTAGGCTAGCAATAATTCAGAAGTGATATTTTAAAATGATGTATATATTAATGTAATCAGGCGATCTGACGTGTTCTTCTACATATATTAATACCTATTGATTATTACAAGCCATGCATAATGTTCGCTATGGGTTCGACAGCGCACATTCAGTTTCCTCACTGTCTTTTCTGTTGTTAACTGAACTACAAATAAAGTTATCTTTGTATACAACCTGATTAAACTTTATATCTGGATTAAGAATGTATCTCAAACAAACTAAAAAAGAAGTCATGAAACTCATATGATTTTTAGAAATAGAAAAGCAGAGATTGCCTATCACACACAGAGAACAAAATTTAAAAATTGAATGCATTGTGAGCAATTTTACAATATTTGTCAAAAATATAATTGAAATTTAGAAAGGTATGTATCGTGAAAAAGCAATGATTTTGTTTTTGATTCTTTAAAGTAATATTGAATATTTCCCTAAATAGCAAGACGAAAAGAAATTATGGAAATATGTATGTGTAAATAGGTTTTCTAAATTTGCAATACGACATTAACAACTGATATACTAGGTCTCTTGTAACACAGTAGGCATAAAAACATATACTTGTTGGTAATAGCCATGTTTATTACATGTTGAATAATAATAATGTCACATGTACAAAAGCAACATCTCATCAACATTCAGAGTTCATATACTCATACTACCATAACTGTCCATCTGGGCTCCACCAAGGCCGTGTGTTCTAACCTAAACATCCCCCGTCTGTCCATAGAGCTAGTCTATAGAGCTCTGTCCATAGAGCTCTCTTCCCAGGGCTCGATCTATAGGACTCTTTCTGCTCTCCTTCTGCTCTCCTTCTGCTCTCTCTATAGAGCTCTTCCAAGGCCGTTTGTTCTAACCTAAATATCTCCCTCCTTTTATCTTACTGTGGACCAAGCTTGTCCGGCCATCCCCTAATATGGACTTCATTTGTTGCTAGATGATACGATTGTTGAAGTATAGCCAACTGTACTCGAGGTGCAAGGTTGAGATTCCCCCTGCAAATTTGTTACTTGAAACAGACCCTAATAATTACTCTACTTCTAGGTGACCACTGTCTGAACGGGAAATTGCATAAGTTTGATTATCAAGGAAGTGGGGATAATCTCTAATTAATTAACTGGCCGAAGCTGTACACCCACTGATAAGATTCTCGGGGCCCAGACTACACCAGTCTAAATGTATATATGCAAGTAATTATCCACACCCCTGTGAACTACCTATATGTGCTTTATTGATATACTATTGAACATCAAACGAACTATTGTTTAAGCTAACTTATTTCAACCAATCAGTCAAAGATTATTGACTTAGTTACACCAATATCGAAACCACATTTTGTAACAATATATCTAAACCCTATTTTGTTACACACTGCTGTCATATAAAAGGGTATTCCGATTCAACCATTGGTTGAAACCATTTGATACCAGTATCAAAATGAGTGTATTTTTATACTGTACACGTACCTGATACCACTATCAAAATAACTGTATATTTGATAGTTAACACATACCTGATACCAGGATAAAAATAATTTTATTTGTATAGCTAATACTTACCTGATCACATTATTTGCATGTGTGTATATGTTTCACTTAAAACATACTTTTTACCATAATTCAATAATTTATGCCGAATATCGTCATTAACATTTGTGTATTATATGTTGATACTTTCATGTATCTATAATTTACATGTATGGATATTAATACGTAAGATGTACCTGATTACATTATCCAAATATGTGTTTATTTGACAGCTATGAAGATTTTGATGACAAGGCTCGTGTGTTTAATCAATAGATAAATCCCCCGACCATAGACAAACGTCAATATGAATTGATCGAGATCAATATATCATGCGTATGTAGATAGAATTCTTGTAAAATGTAATCAGGCAGAAATTATTGTCATAGTAAATCGATACCAGAATATCTATAAAATGAAAAGAAAAATGGGTTACCGTTGAGGTTTTGAATACAATATTACCATATGTAATAATGCCCATGCAATAGTTTGTCCGTAAGTAAAGTCTGTTATGAATCTTTAAGAATACTTATCGAGATTGTCTTACCTGCAATAGCGGAAAAGGAACTCAAAAGATATTTTGGAAAGGTAGGCTGGTGGAAGGGACAATAATGTTTTGCTACCAAATAATCAAAACTCGGAACGAGAAAAAAAGTATTATAGCCTCTTTTCAGAAGGTAGCATCATCCAGCCTCACAAACCTACCATTGCGATATTTTGAAATGGAATTTGAAATTATATTCATACAGAACATGCTTTCAAAGTAGCTATTTAATGTGATAGAGGAGAAACACTAAGGGTTTCTTAGAGATTCATATTAATGAAGCCAACAGGCGAGCAATTGTCGTGAATTTATAGTAAAATATTCTATTTCCATGTGTGATCGGACGTTCGATTTATCCTATGGTTGTAAGTATGCAAATAGTTTTGTGTATAGTTATTTATAATTTTACTTCGTTTTTAATCTTGCTTTTATCAATATACCGGTTTGATGTTTTAGGACAAGAATTGTTATCTTATCTGTTACCCTATTTTTACTGCCTAGATTGGTTGAAAAAAATGGGGAGTGCAGTTTTGTTCAGCGTTTCATATGTATTTATAACTATTTATATTTATAATTTATATATATATAATCAATAAATCTTTTCCATTTGTAAAACTCTCTATCAATAATTTAACTGGCGACACCTAGACTGAAGAAACAGGAATATGAAGTAGTTTAATTGCATATTCAGCTGTACTCTAATTATTATTTTCTTTATGAAAAAAATGAGTGTGTCTCGTATAAACATTTTGTTGTAAGATACACAAGGGGGAAATACAACAATGAGAAATAAATGAAGGGCAGATAATCAACATTTACTGGTATATCAATATTTCAGTCGCCAAGAGATTTTTTCTTTTGATGACATTCGGATTGTTCGAGTAAATTTTCATCAACAGTGCAATTGGAATTGTGTACCTTTGACTACCAAAGATGTATTTCCAAATATATATCCAATATACCATTTAGCGCACGAACCGTGATATTCTGACTCCATTAATAAACATTCGGAAACTCTCTAATGAAAATGTTCATTTACATAACACCTCATATGAAACCATCCTCTATATCATCTTACACCAATGAGCAGACATTCTGTAATTTTTTACATTTACATAGGACTCAGTGTTCGTGGTTTTCAAACAATCACAACTTCTTGGACATTTGATTTCATGGATTAGTATAGCTCAATAGAGGTACTGATACTGATCATTACAGTGAATCGAAATATGAATTATTTGATTTAGAGTATCCACGAAATTATCAAAAACAAAACATGCATAAGCAGATTTATTGAACTATGCTTACCCACGAAATCAAGTGTCCACGAAAAAAAAAATCAAAACAGAAATGAAATGCGGGAAAACTATCAATCTAAGATAATATGAAACAGGCTATACCTGGAGGGACAGTATTGTTTACATACTGGTCATTATATCATCACTTGCCTGTTTTGTAGTAATATGTTTAATTCATACATACGCACAACACGGCAGAATACCTTTTACGAGAAATGTTATTGAATTTGAAAATTAGAGATTTTCATTGCAAACACTAACTCTTATGAAGACGCAAATGATGTTCCGATTGTTTAAATACCAAGTTAAAATTAATATTCACATTTAAACATTGAGTGGTTACATGGCGCAGTATTCCCACATTTTTAACAAGACAGTCAGGGTTCGATACGGGGAAAATCACGTAATCGGGCATGTGTAATGGGTCACCTGCACGACCATGTGGTTTTCTAGCAAGTACTCTCATTTCCGCGAATAGTAAGGTCTCTCCCAAGCATCAGTCGAGCTAACAAACGTGATAGATTGTTTCGAATCGTTGTAAAATGTATCATTATTGTTTAATCTTTTAAATATTCTGCAGAGCAAAGAGTGCAAAAATGTCCCAAACTAAGACCCCTCGAACGCTTCCATCCGACCCAACAAGAGTGATTAATATAAGCTGGAAAGACTTGACTCGCAATTGTTGTAAAATAAAATTTATTATCATAAGTAAAAATCAGAGTAAATATTTTGTAGAGTGCACCTGTAACTTCCAAGCGGTGCTCCTAATGGCTGAAATATCGCCGTCTTTTCCAAATATGTTTCCTTTGGAAAACGTTTGGTTCGTCAGGCCTGAAATAGACCAAACCATTAACCATGAAGTTTATCAGTATTAACATCGTATATACCCACCAGACATATTCTACGCTTATCTCGATTTTTCCTACTACGAAACCATAGTGTATCAAAAGATACAGGTGGATGAAAATAATGCGAAAGCGATAATGTTAAACAGCCAGACCAACCCATAACATGTATCGTCATCAAAATGGGAATTCTATATCTAAAGTGTGGTTAAAAAAGCGATATATTTCTACATAATTCGAAATGAGCTGAAATCGAACTCACATTGTTACTTTTATATAAAAAATATACATTTGGCAACATCAGTTCACGAAACAAAGATATGTTACTTAATTTACAGAAAATGACTGGGAGCTGGTCTTCAGAGCTCAGGCCTACAACAACATCAGTCCTTATAATGCCTGGATGGGGACGTTGTCTCTACCAACATTAGTGGAAGAGGGTTGCCTGCTATTGATGAATACATCCACGTGTACAACCATATATAGAAACGACATTCTGAACACATGGGATTCGGAGAGTATTTCTGAGGCAAGTTTAACATCAGCATGTTTATGTGCTTATTTTATTACTTCTCACCCCTGTTTTAAAAACAAATTAAATTTGTAATTGAATCCTCGTAGTAGGCATCCTTAGGTCGTCATAGATTGCACGAAAGTGAATAGCACCATTTGATACCAATATTGAATTCGATAACATAAAGTTGATTAATAAAGTTTACTTAATCATACAGCTGTTTTGTCCTTCTAGCATATATCAGTGATATATTTGATAAATTAATGTATTTGAAAATCCACATAGCGACGGTATTATACCAAAAACAAATGAATACATAAAGGCGTGGTCAATAAACCGCATGTAATTCAAATACAAGACGTCATCAATATATTTGAAAGTGAAATTACAGGATTTTGCAACGTCTTTGTGGCTGATTTGATAGGCCTTTTCGATAAATTACACCTCTTTTAAAAAAACCTCAACCAGCAGAGGGAGACAATGAATTCCCATATGTTTGCTAGTAGTCTTAAGATCTTACAATTAAACTCGACGACGATATTCGTTATCGTTCTCTAGCGAACACTAACCTGTTAACATAATCATAATCCGAACTCAAATTCAACAAACCTAGTGGGAAATATGGACAAAAGAAAAAAATACTGGTAAGATGAAACGATGCGAAAACTTTCACAGAAGCGGTAACGGTCTGTATACCTTAAAAAGCAAGTAGAGCTAGAGAGCCAAAGTTTCGCATTTTATTTGTAAAAGAAATATCCATGATAATGCCATTTCTCGCTGTTTACCAGACAGCTTTAACAATATCCAGTAACAATGTTAATGTGGTATCCGTCAGGTCAATATCATTCTGATTAATTTCATATCGTGAAAATGTGTCCAATGTATGTAATCACTTGCTAAACGGAGACAGATTGAATTATCACTCGACGACGAAATTGGACATGTTTTCCTTAAGGGATTGTTTATCATTTCACGTTGACTTTGTGATGGAGGTATCGTTGGACATTCCGTGCACAAATCGACTGGGATTTATTTTAACTGTGTGAACGTTCAATTTGTCATAAATACGAAATTCAATATGGGATTTATTAATGCTTATCGGAAAAACTTGCGCGTTCCTGATTGTGATTTATCAGAACGAAACTTGGCATCTTTGTTTAGAAATTTGTGCTGTTATTCAAGTTTAACCAAGATTTCAAAGCATTGACATCGTTATTCATATTGCTACCAGCTCGTGATTTCATGATCAAGAATGTGGCTTTTTTTTTACTAGTCCATTTAATTTAACAAATATTAAAACACCTATATTTTTAAAGCAGGACTTTAGAAAACGTGATGTTTACTTTGATATTTTGCTATGCTGTATCAAACTCCAAATCCACGTTATTTACCAGTGTTTGGTTTTCTAATTCCTATATTTTATGTGCTATGTTTGGGTCTCGTCCATAGTATTCATCTCATGTCTTTTAGTCTTTTAGTTTTTGTTTTTTGTTTTTGTTTTAATTATTTTGTTTTTATTTTTGTGGAATTCAAGTCTATATTTGTGCTGTATTTAAGTCCATATTCTGGGCTTTGAAATCATTTACTCTCCGTACGCATGCATTCGCTTGGTGGTTTTGCTCATGATATAGAAGAGCCATCTTCAATTTTCAAAGCACTTCAAAGGCATTTCTAAAATACACACCAAGTAGGAAACCTTAGGATATCTTATTCTTTCCTTTGCGTCAATAACTTCAATTTATTGACAGGTAAAGCTGGAACTCTACCAAGCCGGTGTCACTGTAGTAAACATCCGATTTAATGGTACAGGATCGAATTATACTGACTGGTTTAGCATCGACCGATTGATAGACAGTAGTTGGGATGCCATGTCTAAAAGTCGCGACTTTAATCACTTTACACTTTTGGCGTAAGTTTTTGATAAATTGGAATAAAAATTGTTATTATGTTGTTAATGGTATACTTATTTGAGTCTATTTTAAATTTCTCGTCATAAAAACGAGCAAATTTTCTCGGTATAACCGAATTGGCACTAAAATAAAATAAATTATTTCATTTTCTTGTTTCATTCTTTACTGTAAATTGCAACAACAATGTTGAGATATTGCATTTGATGACCACGAAAGCAAGTATTTACTGATAATTTGATTTATTTTTTTATGAAAGCCCATATGATGTTATATAAACCATGAATGTTAATAGACAAATAACAATTTATGTTTGCTTATTTATTGATGCTTATGTTTAATCACATAGGACAGAAAAGAGGAGATTTTTCATCAACCAGAACTATGGTGGCTGTCCGAATGATGTTGGTTGGATGGCAGTGATAGACGCCGGTTCGAACATAGCAGGGTGTGCTTGGGATTCCATGCTAATTAGACCAGCATTTTTGTTTGCTAAAGGAGAAGATGCTACACGATGGATGCAATTTGGTAAGATTATCAATACAAGTAACTTCTGCTTGGTACAGAAGAGGAAACGGTTGGAGTGCAAAAACATTTTCGACTGTCATTTCTGTTTTTTAAAGTTTGGTATTGGTGAAAAGAAAAGAAAAATTATAGTATTGGGAAAAAAGATATTTTTCAGAGATCTGGTGAAATTTCCAAATTAATCAATATCACTGTATATATGTCCAACGTCATTGATAGCTTTTGTCTGATACATGTTTGCTTAACATTAAAAACTTATCTCAGTGTAAGGTATATGACACAAGTGAATCGTCAGTGGAAGTATTTGTGAAAATTAAGAATTAGATAGGTTATAGGAAAATACGAACTGCTTCATTCGGCTACTTTGTTGCTCTTGTTATTGACGTAGCTGCTAAGAACCTGATAAGGAAAGATCCGAAATAGACAAAACAAATATCGAAAATCCAATTGAATTTTATAATTGTAATGTTTGATTTCAAAGGACATTTAATACCACGATGTTTAGGTCACACATGACAAATAGCTAAGAGGGCTGATTGATAAGTTGTGAGCCTCATATTGAAAGGTTTGACTTTTGGCGGACATTTTACATCATTTCTAAACACTATCCCCATCATTACCTATACACTTTTTTTGCTTAAGGGCCTCAATGCCACTTTAAAAGAAATCCTTTTCTTGCCCAATAAAAAGGTCCACCGCTGCATGTATGATGTCATCATCTGACCGAAAGTAGGTACCGGAAATTACCTTTTTCAATTTTGGAATTATATTTAAGTTTGATAGAGCGCGAGCGGCGAATTAGGCGGATGTTCAATCAATTCAAAGCCAAAATCATTAATGGCAGCCATGGGAATGGCAGACTTGTGGACAGAGACATTGTCCGGGTGGAATAGCACACCTTTGCAGAGTTTTCCGAGGTGCTTGAGTTTAATATTTTTTTCTTAACTATTTAAGAAGTGATGCATAATATATTTCATTGAATCAGAATATCATCAGAATCCCAGAAAACCGCAGCCATAACTTTTCCAGCAGATGGCACAGTATTTGCCTTCTTGCAGGGGTTAACTAGGGTGTTTTCATTGTTTACACTGTTGTTTGACCTCTGGGTGAAATGATTGAAGCCCATTTCATACATAGTCACAAACATCTGCCTCTTAAAGTTTAAGATTAGCACGCGACTAAGTCCGCCTGGTGTCTTGTTACCCAACGGGCTGACAGCTTTCTCATTGAAAGATCTTCAGTAGTAATGGAACGTACTCTTTCTTGTTAAACCCAACTATACTGACTATAAATCTCTGCGCAACTCGCCTGTCAGCTATTACAATATCATGGACTTTATTTCTTGGGATTCAACAGTTACAGACCTTCCAGGACGGATGTCATTCACAAGGCTCTCTCTGCCATACTTAAATTCCGCCACTCATATTTTCACTGTAGCATATGAAGGAACAGTGTTGCTACTATATCGGTAAAAACAGGCATTTCTAATGCAAATATTAAATCACTTTTCTTTCAGCGATTTTGTCCATTTTGCAAAAGTCACTTGCCTTGTTTACTTTAGAGTGCTTTCTCTTCGACATAAACTGACCAAGTTAGACCAGTCTTTGGGTACACAGTCTGAAATAGTCGGGAAATTTTAGAACTGAAAAAGGGCATCACTACTTCTTCTTTAGTACAAGGCACATAACTTATCAATCGGCCCCCGTAAATTATTCGAAATATACATTTTCATCATGACAAACATTGTGGTTGTTAAAATCTTTATCCTGTATAAAGAGTATGTTTCTGTTTTATCATCAAACGTTTTTCTTTGTGACTACAACTAAACATTAATAATTCCTTCATCGAAAATTATATATATTTATATTTTGTGAAAGGAGAAATATATGACTCAGGTCTTTTGGCAGTAGAAAGTTTATTTAAACAGGTGGGGTAAAAGTTGATATAAAGCCAATCCGGGTGGAAAATAAGTAGTGTGGGGCCCGTTAGGGCAATTGCTGTGATTTCGTGATCGAACAACCACGAAAATTATAATTGGAAGTCGATCATGTCAGTAAGTGACGACATCTTGTTTGTTACAGATTTTACCGTTGTACTTTGGACTGTCAAATCGACGTCTACTGTAGCAGACGATTTCGATAAATTTTGTAATCTAAGGTGAAGGTCTGCTTTGTCAGGTAGAGATCGCCATTTGTTATCAATTCTCTGATAAAGACTTTCCATTCATACCGCCAAACACATTTCTTTGTGGCCACACCTCAACAATGTTTAAAACGTCCACGAATTTATCGGTCGAGAAAGATCGATACAAACACCGTCTACTGTCATCCATCTTGAAACAAACCCTCTTAATGTTGTCCGTTTGTTTTAATGACATGTTTACTTTCAGATCACGGCTTTGCAGATGTATTAGCAGTGTTCATCAAACGTTGACTCCGTTCGACTACCACCCACACCACAGTCAGCTAATGGAAATGGAAAACCAGCTCTACATACTAAAACTTGCTTTCCTGTATTTATAATCACATCGTATTTCCATCTTTTAAGATCAGATAATTCTAACCTAACCATGGTTGCAAAAAGAATGCTGCCTTTTACGTGTGACAATGAAAAAACGACCACGTGTTACCGAAGTGAAAGCGTCTTCTGTTACGACAACCTCCATAAAAACATAACGATTAATTCCGTGGATACCAGATACATGAAGAACGGGAAATGTCGTCTTCATACCTCACAGAAGAATGGAACACTTTGTTATGAAACAATGACGACGGCTTTCAAATTATTTCACACAGACTTCATAAAAAAGATAGCAAACATATCCAATGCGAAAAAATGAAAACACATGTCTAAAGACAGCATTAACACCTGATGTAATGTAAAGTTGTCAATATAAACAGGAAACATGGATTTATTACAGCCTTAACACCTGATGTGATGTAAATTTGTCTGTATAAACAACCAACATGGGCTAATTACTGCAGTTTCAGACGTTTAATGTACAATATGCGGGGACAAGTCATTGGAAAATGATTGGTCCCTATTATTACTGTAATGGTGTTATTGATACATTTCTTCAGGTTATATCAAAATTACCAGATATTATGGAGCTTTGATGACGAAGATGAATATATGTTAGCATATTTGCGACATTGGAAGATGTTATCACTTACTTTATACGGTAGCAGCTCTACCACTTTCTCGATGTTGATTTGATATATTAACAAACACTTTGGTGAAAACCTTGAAAACCAAGAAGTAAGCTTCATAGATAATAATGAAGCAAGTCTGCCATATCTGGTAGGTCACACCCAGTAACAATGGAAAACTGCGCATGTGTGGATACATTTCTGAGTACCAATCTTAACACGAACGACACTGTCATATTAACAAAGTACTCGCGTTACAGTGTTGATACTTGGGACATCCCAATACCTGTTAATGTAAATTAGATTCGAGATTATCAAACTCAATTCATCATCAAAAGTTTTATTGTCTTCAATATAAATAAAACGTGTATCCAACGTTTATTAAAGGGACATAACTCCAGCAGCTTCAATCGGAAGATAGATTGCGTATATTTCGGGGAGTTAACCTTGTAAAAGGTGTGTAAGAACATCTAATTCAGTCACGATGTACTCAGATTTGATGTCGTATAATCGTTACATTACATTATAAGTACGTATTTTATAATTTTCTTTTTTAATACATTCTTTAAATAGCGTTCGCTTCCGGGGGAGGTTTAGGCATTGAAGACAATATGTCGTGCATATTTCATACCGAGGATCCACAGAAGAACAGTAATTCCATTTCAAATAAGTCTATCCGGAGTCTTTTTCGTGATAAGTTTGTACTTGGTGGAATTTAGTTAGTCCTATATAATTCCAGTCATCGTGAAAACCGCGTTTAATGATATCATAACAAGAATTTCACTTATGTCACTATTGTAACTGTCATGTTATCGGCCCTTGTTTGGGTGAACAACCGCTCTGGTGGAAGATTTCAAAGTTGTTCGCAAAGTGGCAGCTTTCTTTACTGAGGTCCTGGTCTTCTCGTTAAACACCTTGAGCTTACTGTCCTCGTCGGTTGATTTCTGGCAGATGAAGCAGCCTGGGTTTCTTGAAGTGTCATTCCCCTGGAATGGGAGGAGACACTAGTAAATCTACAACCTGGGGGAGGGGGGCCTTTGTTGAACTAGGGACAAAATCGCAAAAGTTGGACTGAATTTAGGCATTCTTAAATGTCATTTCTAATTGCGTCTATTTTTGTGTTTGAGTGTTGTGCATGAACCTCTCATTGGAATTTGATGCTGATTAGTGCTGTACAATTCTACAAGTTTCTATTTTCGACAGCTCTTTCGATGCACCAGAACTTCATTTGGCATTGCGTTTTTGTACAACTATTTTTGTCTTTTAGCAGTGTGGGATTAATATTAATTTGAAACTTGTATGACAAATAGACAATATCATGAAGTAAATAGACAATATCATGAGTGAGAAGCTTGGCTGAATTATGATGTATAGTGTTCAAGATATTAAAGTTTCAACTTCAGGACGCCATCCACCATCCATCCTCTATATTATAAGCCACCACAGTACCTGTTCAACTGGTGTTGTTATTTAAAGTGATTGTTGATGGAGGGTCTCCTCAACCATCATTCCATCTGTCTCCGTGTTTTCTGCATCCATACTGATGATGATAGCAGTTTTTGGTAGTAAAATGCTCAATCTAAAAGAAATTAAAAGAAAATAATACCTCCCTAAATATATTGTATTTAAATTTCCAGGCACACTTATTATTAATATTACTGTTATGCAGTCACGTGCCTTTCAAAAGAAACTTCAGAATTATCACACTAAAGCCTAAACAAATGTCTGTGAATTGATAATTGTATTTTTTCTGTATCTCAACCTCCCTATAATCGTTGAGATACCCTGCCATACATGTATCTGGATTTTCTTTTTCTATGGATTTTCTGGAATTTCAAATTTATGATTTTGAAAGGAAAAGATAGAAAGAAAAAGAGAGATAAAACAAATCTCTACTATTATGACTTAAGGGATTTTTAGATAGTAAGAACATTATTTAATCTCAGCAAATTTTACCCGCAAATATGAAAGAAATCAGTAATATAACCAACACATTTGTGGCAAGCACAATTACTGTATACATGGACTTGTAATATACTGTTTTCCCCAACACAATAGAGTGAAGCCAATTTCTTTGTATAACAAGAAAGGAAGCTGACATAAAGAAAATGAACGTTTGTAGGTAAATAATGACATGTTCAAGTGAATAGTGAACATTACTGTATAATCTATCTACCGGGAAACAATATGCTAAACAATGACTGATCATCAACATGGCCGACGAGATGACCAAACGGGACGAGGTCGGTCACAGTAAGGATGTGCACAACACGCGAAGATTTGTCCTTCAGCATCAGTTAACCGTTGGTGGTCCATGTCTGAAAAGTTTGGCGCGAATTTACCAACTTTCTCGCTTGAATAGCTAACTCACTTTGGTACTTTGCAAGGTCCTCGTTTACAGACACAGCAGCGAACTCTGGACAGTCGCGAAAGGCTTTGCTAGATTTAAGGAGCTTGAACTTCGCGTCCACCGATTTGAGGCGCACGATAATTTGCCTTGGCCTAGTAGAGGTCTGACAGCCGCCGGGCTGTCTGGATTTCCCAACGCGATGGGATCTCTCCACATCTGTGAGGTTCAGGTCCACTCCAGCAGCACCGACGGCAGCCATGACCTTGGAAGTGGTGTCTTCGTTATTGTCCTCCGGAATTCCTAAGAATCGAACTAAGGACCTTCTCTCATATCCTTCAACATCATCAATCATAAGGCGCAGATGATGGTTCTCGAGTAGGGGTATAACCTGATTATAGAGCAGGAGCCCACAGGGGTCAGCCTAGCTGGAAAGGTAACAAAATTTGTTGTGTACAACAAGGATCTATATACTTGGGCAAACAAAGAAATGAAAGTCTGCCGGTCCCCTGCTGGTGGGTGTGGTCCTCAGGGGCAGGATAACACATGGAAAATTTGAGCTAGCTTAGCTTTCATGAGTAACAAAGAAAAATAACTCAATATGTAATAAGCGTGAATAAGTGCAGTAGAAATGACCAATGACAGAATATTTTCGTAGTGGGGTACCCCTGCCAGAGCTCAAAAAGGCCCCAAAAAATCATGCTAGCTCAGCTCATGGGGCAACAACTTAAAACCAGCCTCAAATTTATCAGTGGGACCCACTTTAACAGAAAAGAGCAGTGACAGACATTTTCACTGGTGGGGGGTCTGAGCCAGACACCCCAAAGTACCACGCCCTACAGCTGAGCTAGCTCAGCTCATGGGGTAACAACTTAAAACTAGCCTCAAATTTATCAGTAGGGCCCACTTTAACAGAAAAGAGCAGTGACAGACATTTTCAGTGCTGGGGGAGGGTCCGAGCCGGATGCCCTCAAAATACCTTGCTGATAGAACTACTTCATCATGCATGCATGACTTTTTAAACCTTTTTATTTGCTCCAGCCCAATGGATATATCAAAACATTACCTAATATTGCATTGAATATCCTCTCAGGCATACATCGTGAATAACTAATCCAATGGGTTTTTTTTCAACCAGAGTCAGTGAATCCATCATAGATACAATCCTAATTCAAAAGGTCATACAGCTTTTCAAGAAAAAGTAATTAATGCCAGTTGTAGCGATAAGAGAGATCCCGTTGCATAGGCCACAGCATGCAACAGCATGCACTGTGTAGCCTGTCCAGACTAAATTTTAGGGAGAGTACGATAGGTACATGTGGTCCTGGATGTTCTTGTCCGTATTTTGTTTTTCCCAATTTCTTCTCCATCATCACTTGATTTCACGAAACAGAGTATATGTAACACAAGAGTCAGGTGAGTGACATTACATTAGACTTGCTAAAGTTCACCAATTTGACTTTGTATTAAATGTTTAGCTCTTATTATCTGGTAAAAAAACTGGGATTATAGCCTTACGATCAGAGACCACAGAATTAGCGTTGACTGGATTTAAATGAAAAGTCAAAATCACAGTTAAAAAAATTAATTAAAATTATTCTATTGGAGATCCCATTTACAATGTGCAATACCTGTTTACAAGTGAATTATGTATATTCGCTGAATTATATTATTATTTTTTTCTTTCTTTCCTATTATTTACTTCTCTATTTGTTTACTGACACGTTCTGTAATGAACTATTAATTATTGAAATATGTCTCTGATTTAGGGAACACATGTGTCCTAAACTAACTACAATTACATAACGGAAAATGTAATCTGATCCGTTTACATGTAGTATTTCACATGATTGTGCTATTTACTTCTATTGTCAGTGTAATCAGACAAGTGAACTTTCACTTTCATTTTCGGTACATATCGCTTTGTATAATGTACCTGATTCACACACGTACCTACACACGTGTAATGCGTTGTCACATATTATGCATATGTTTATTGACTAATTTGTTTATTCCTTGTATCATTTGTTGTATAGGAAGCGTATACGTGTTTTACAATATAATACTGAACTGCTTACCACCCACATATCTTTTTACACTATGATTTTATACTCTTATGTAAGTTTGCTGAATGTGACTTGTTTATCAACATGCTTACGTGTATATTACACAAGGTCATGCTCAGGTTGCAATGATCTATTGTCGTAATATTTCAACGCCAGGTGCGTAATGGTTGAAAATTCCCTATATTGTATAAATCCGACAAAATCACTTGTGTTTACGATTACACTTTCCATTTAAAATACGTTTTGTTTGAATATACATATATATATATATATATATATATATATATATATATATGTTACTAGATTTTCTAGTAATACGCTGTGATTACACATGTATATGACAACCTATCACCCCTCAATTTTCATATATAGACCAGTCCTCAATTGAAATGTTAGGGACCTCGACCTCGTATCTTGGAACTACTCTAAGACATTTATGTCCTCCATTTTTTCTCCATCTCTCGTTTCTTCCTTTTACATTATCCCCCGACCCCTTTCTACTATTTTACATGTACCAATGTTGACATTACACCCAACAAGTCCTGTCCGAACACAATATCGTTTGTTACCATTGTCCATTAGTACTGATGTGACATAATGCCCATCTCACTGTCTCTTTACCGTGCTCGGATAGGATTATTCAATTTAAAATCATTTCGAACTTGTGTGGCACATTTGAAAGTAAATGCCAACGTCTGCAGCTGTCCGGGACCATTTGTAGTACTCACTGCTGTTTGAAATTTTACTTTATGTGTGTAATTATCCATTTATTACGTACTATATCTGCTGATACTGAGACAAATCCTGCCCATTGTTTTCTTCTGATCCAGAGAATGATATGTCTTCTGAATCATCTTATCTTTCTAGTAACGCAAGTGGTTACTATGACAATTCTAAATACTCCCTTATACACTTAAATGTACAAAGTCTACGTAACAAAACTGACATTTTTTTTACCGAATTGCATTATGTTAGTATACTATCATTCGCTGAAACTTGGCTCTCTGCAAATGATAACTTAGCTTATCTTACCTGGTTATTGTGAACCATTTTGTTATATTAGATCAGATCGGGTTGGCAGGGGAGTGTCTGTTTACGTAAAAGATAATATACCTGCTAAACGGCGATCTGATTTAGAGTTACCGTCCGTTGAATGTGTATGGATTGGACTTAACTTATCAGGTGCATATGTATTGTATGGCACTTTTTACAGACCGCCCAACTCCCCAGTATCCCAGTGGGACCATATTTTACATAGAACTTGCATATAATACGGGATGTGACAACATTATTTTAACTGGAGACTTGAATGCGAATTATGTAACTAATAATCAGTCCGTTGTTAACTTCATGATTTGCTCCAGGTTTATAATTTATCCCAAATGATTTAATCTCCTACTTTCTACACTGAGAATTCTTCCTCCCTCCTTGATGTTATATGTATAAGTAATCCAGATTTGGTTGACAAATGCTCTGTTGGATAAAGTTTATTGGATCAGCCTCTGCGATATCATTGTCAAGTATTCTGTAGCCTAAACATAACCGTACCTAAAAAGTCGTCACTGAAACGTAATATTTGGCTGTATGACCAAGGTAAAAGTTTTCTACTGTCGATTGGGACGATGTTTTAACTAATGATGACTTAAATGCTTCTGTCGACGGCTTTGCTGATGTACTTATTACAATAGCTAAGGAATGTATTCCTAATAAGGTAGTTACAAAACTTAGTAGTGAACCCTCACGGATGATCAGTGAAATACGTAAATTAATTCGGAAAAGGAAGAGACTATTTAGAATAGCTAAGAGGTCAGGGTCTGTAGATGATTAGGGTAAGTAAACAAAAATAAGAAATAAAATTGTAAATGTAATCCGTACTGCTAAATCAAAATATGTTCGTTCACTCTGTTGAAAACTGGGTACTGACACTCATGGTAAGTCCTGGTGGATAACGGTAGGTTAGTATTCGACAGTTCTAATACGTGTATCATACCACCAATCCATGTTCGTGATTCTACTGATGATAATGATAAACTTTTTCTGTGTAAACTCCTTTGTTGACGATTCTAATGCGGAACTTCCACCCACTGTTCATGTTGAACCTCTACTTACTAATATACATATAGATAGAAATGACATTATCTCTGTTTTATCTTGCCTAGCCTGTCCTAAAGCTGTTGGTCCTGACCACATTAACCCTGGACTCCTTAAAGAAGCTGCCGATATTTTGAGTTACCTCTTGAAACAATCTTTCACAGGTCTTAAATTTCTTCCACTTTTCCCGACAAGTGGAAACTCGCTAATGTTGTTCCTGTGTTCAAGAAAGGAAATCCGTCCTTCCTCAACAACTATCGACCCATATCTTTAATATCTATTTTAGATAAGGTTATGCAAAGGTGTGTATACAAATATCTGTATCAATTCATAACTGTAAACTCTCTGTTATCTCCGTCCTAATCTGGTTTCAGAACGGGTGACTCTACAATAAATCAATTAATTGCCATTACTAATGATATCTTTTCTGCTCTTGATATAGGTAAGGAAGTTAAGATGGTTTTCTGTGACATCAGCAAAGCCTTCGACAGAGTATGGCATTCAGGACTTATCTATAAATTGAAGAAATTTGGTATTGGGGGCAGCTTACTCTCATGGTTCCAAAGTTATTTGAATAAAAGATTACAAAGAGTGGTTATAAATTCTATAACATCCGAGTGGAAAGTTGTAAAAGCTGGTGTTCCCCAAGAGTCAATTTTAGGAACCCTGCTCTTTCTGATTTTTATTAATGATATTGTAGATAATATCAGTCCTGTAATTAAACGTTTTGCAGATGACACGTCTCTCTATACTATAATTGATACTTTGTCACAGTGCGCAAACTTTTTAAATGAAAATCTAAGGAAAATTTATGCATGGTCAGAGCAATGGTTGGTAAAATTTAATATCGATAAAACTGAATCACTTGTTATAAGTAAGAAAGTTAATAAACCTAACCATTCCCCTTTATATATGAATGCTATTCCTGTTAATGAGGTCCAACATCACAAACACATCGGTTTGTCCTTTCTCATGATTGCACTTGGACGAAACATATCAATTATATTATAAAGAAAGCCACTAGTAAACTAGCCAACCTTAGGAAGGTTACATTCAAAATTGACAGAAATACCCTCCAAACCTTTGTTTTTCTTTCGTCAGACCCATTCTTGAATATGGTGATATTGTGTGGGATAATCTTACTGCCTTACAGTCTCAGTCACTGGAGAATATTCAGCTCGAAGCAGCTAGGATCGTAACAGGGCGAACCAAATTAACTAGACATGTCAAACGTTATTAGGAGACTGGCTGGGTCACTTTACAATTCCGTCGTAACGTAAAGAAAATTGTACAGATACATAAAATGATTTTTTTGGCCTCACTCCTGAATACCTCTCTAATCTTCTCCCACATGGCAGGCATAATACTCACCAATACAATACGCTTGATGCTGATACATTAATCGGCATATTTTGCAAACGTCTATAAACGACCCTTTCTTTCTTCTTCTATTGACCTCTGGAACTCGTTACTCCGCGAAATTAAAAATAATCACTCTATAAGTAACCTAAAGCGCTACCTGTACTGACACTCCCCTACAGTCCCTCCTTATTATAGTTATGGAAAACGCACCAATTAGGTTCATCACGCCAGACTACGAATGAACTGTAGTTCCTTAAACGATCATCTATTTCGACGTAATCTGGTTGAAGATCCCGGTTGTTTGTGTAGACAAGGACACGAAACAACCGAGCACTTTCTTATGCTCTGTCCTACTTATACCGATGTAAGGAATGAATGCTTTGCAAATCTTCCTGTAAATTATACTCTTGACCAACTACTATACGTAGATCAAAACTTAACCATTGAAGAGAACCAAAGAATTTGTAGCATTGTGCAGCAGTACATTAATAAAACTAAACGCTTTGGAAATTAACGATACTATCATTTAGACTCAAATGGCTGCAGAATAAATTACTTATTATTCATTGTCCTCGTCTGTAATTTGATTGCTTTCATCATATATACATGTAACTGTATTACGGTTGGGTACATCATGGGTACAAAGTTTGAACACTCCCCTTCCCCCATCCCCACCCCCCCCCCCCTCTCTCTCTCTCTATCTCTCTCTCTCTCTCTCTCTCTCTCTCTCTCTCTCTCTCTCTCTCTCTCTCTCTCTCTCTCTCGTTCATTACATCAAAAATGTTATCAATGCTTAGCTACAAGTATTATGTTGTCACCTGCTTGTCACTCTATATTAGGAGACAGATTTACAGAAGAATTGTTATACTTTTTTCTGAATCCTATTTATATTTGTAATAATGATGCACAATTATGACACGTATGAAATAAATAAAATATGTTTAAACTAACTAAGTAGGCCATTGAACCATTGTTGATGTCCTTGTCAGATAACTGAATATTGGTAGCTTGCATGTCCTGAAATAAGATGAATTATTCATGACAAATGTCATACGCGGTTCGCTGTAAGACTTTCATACAAATAATTTATTACTGATGTAAAATCAATTTCATTGTTCACAAGAACATAACGACATGGATGGTGTAGTAACGGATGCGTACTGACAGTTCGTTACCAAGTTCTACCTTGGACCCAATGTTTAACAAATAAAAATGCCCACAATATATACAAAATACCGGCCTGTCTAACTGACTCAAATAACAATGATATAAGCTGTATACAATCCCAACTATACTCTAAACTACACCCGGTAGATAATTAACATTAATTGCACCTAAACGCTGATATCTATATAGAGTCTCAACACTCAACTAAAACACTGTGTCACATATATAGCCGTCACCTGTGTCGGCAGTAAATAATCAACCTTTTACTACAACACCCATGACTGCACAACTGGACCGAGACCACAATTAATTTCACTATATGTTTCATTGTAACATTAAAATTCATAACTAAGTCCCAAAGTTTCATCTACAAATTTCCATTTCACCTGGCCAAGATCAACATCTGAGAAGCAAAATGTAAAAGTTTCAACCCATCATGTTGGGCATTTTCTGGAGATATACCTCCATGTGTGTCACCAACGTCAATTATATACATCCGGGTCAGGGGTAAAGGTGAAAACAGGACATTTTACACCGTATCCTGCAGCACAAAATACATGTTCAATATGAATGATTTACACACAGACAGTTAGATCTCTATAACACATCTACATCAAATTTACAGGCAAACATTCAATTCAAAGAGGCATATTATTTTTTTTCCCTAATATACATACATTTTTTAGGGACTTCATTTGTGGGACCTGTACCCGGAAGTATTTAATTGTGGTCTCAGTCCAACTTGACCGCGGCACACTTTGACCACGTCAGCCTTTACCGCGACACACGTGCATTGACCACGTCACCTTTTGCCGCAACAATTTTGACCAAGTCACCTACACTGTATACACTGTGCTTCGGTACCCTGTCACTGTATCTGATAAATTACACATTACCCTGTACTGTGATCTCCCGTAACTTTGTACATTTGTATAAGATGTGTAAGAGTTATTGGTTCTGATTTTAAAGGATTACAGTGGAGCCCTAGCTTATTCAGCTAGGCCCAGACTTTTTCAGCCTGGTCACTGTTACCTTTTATTTTCAGCTAGAGATCCTTCACGTTCGCCTCTCCGTATCAGAAAGAAAAACTTTTCGTCTGATGGACCCTCTCTTTATACGACTCCAATCCAATGAAACGTTTTCTTTCAAACAACTAATCAATAGTGCTTTACTTTTACAAATTACAGAAATAACTACTACAAGTCTACACTACTAATCCTTTGTTGTGTATTAAATCACAAGGAATCAGTCGTTTCACTATTTTTTCTTGGCATGTATTGTATATCTGATGGAACATTTAGTAGAATAAGTGGACATAAGTTATCAGGGGCGATCCTAATTTTAAAGACAATATGTCGTGCATATTTCCTACCGAGGGTACACAGAATAACAATAATACCCTTTCGAATAAGACAATCCGGAATCTTTTTCGTGATAAGTTTGTACTTGGCGGAATTTCGTTAGTCCTATATAATTCCAGTCATCGTGAAAACCGCATTTAGTGATATCATATATATGTATACATATATATCTTATTTAATTAAAAAGTCTTCACAATAGAATAGCTAGATGATCTACTCCCTCACTGTTGGTTGAATAACCGTTAAAGAACGGTCTTTCCAGGAAAGCAGCCATAATTAGCAGCCATTATAACATTGATCATGATATTGGTACGGAAGAAGAAAACATGCACCACATTATATCCCCCGTAATGTAGAACCAACCCATAATCGAAACTCATGATGAGCTTGAAAAGTTTAAGGCTTAAAGCGGATGCTATTGGAGTGTATCATGCACAATTAAAATCAATATTAAATTGCTCTGATATTGTGAAGCCCAAAATATGTACGAAAACAACAAATTTGACGTTATAGGCGTGTGTATCGCTTTATTATGGATATATCTTATCATTCATACGCCGAATTCTCCATTTCCCGCTTTAAACTGCTCTGATATTGTGATATCAGCAAAAATTAAGGCGCATTCCGCCTCGATGCCAAATTCAGCGGTTTGTTCAACTTTTCAAAGGGCTCATATTTATTTGTTAATTGAACAGCAGCATACAAATCGTGCAATACAAATTTGGAGTATTTTTGTGTTTAAGATAGTACTTGGCTTGGCAGATTATATTCATAAATCAGTAAGTTACCGATAATTGCGATGCAATTAACCTTGCCTTTGTACATGCCGGAGAAAAGAAACATTCAACTTCTTTCTAGTAGTATCCATAATCGAGTCCCAAGCATGATGGGCCGAAAATGTGAATAATCGCTTCAAAAGTCAATAGATTCCTACAAACATCATATTATTTGAAGAAAGAAATGTAGTGATATGTTTCCGAAGGTTCGTCAAATTCACAGTTAAATAGGTTAAAGTAAATGTATTTGTGCTTTCCAGAAACAATTGTTCATTATTTGTATTATCAGGGAAAACAAATTCCATGAACATAATAACATGCACGCGCCATTTAAAAAAAAAAATTCGTGTATAGTAACCTGAAAACAGGAAGACACGTGCGTGCACCAAAACACTTCTTATTTGAGGCTAGACTCCATTTTGCTTTCGTTCCTGCCGACGAACTTCCATATTGTTTCTCAGATTGATTATTTGATTGACATCATTTCTATAATTGTATTTACAGTCATGTGCAATTTTTGCTATATAAACGATTACCAGATGGCAGTTTACAGTCGATATCAATACCATTTTGGTAACAGACATATAGAATGTTCTAGATTGTTCTGTAAAGTCCGATAGAGACCGCTTTCATAACATACATAAACGCGTTATTAGTTTGGTACTGATGCGGCAAAGGCACTTGACAATTCAGGTTCACATTCAAATGGCATCCCAAGAAAATAGAAATAAAGAAACACAGGTTTTATAAGCTGTTAAGGAAGAGACAAGATGACCTGTTGAAATAAGGTTTCACAAAACATTTTCTTGTTTATTTCATGGAAATTTCAGTTCATTTCCATCTTTTAATATAATTAGGTATAACACGAATGTTGAAATAGAATAAAAAGCGCAACAAATAATAGTACAGCTATGATGTTTTATATAGCTGAACAGTATTATATAGCTGAACAGTATTATATAGCTGGGCAGTATTATATAGCTGAACAGTATTATATAGCTGAACAGTATTATATAGCTGGGCAGTTTTATATAGCTGAACAGTATTATATAGCTGGGCAGTTTTATATAGCTGAACAGTATTATATAGCTGAACAGTATTATATAGCTGGGCAGTTTTATATAGCTGAACAGTATTATATAGCTGAACAGTATTATATAGCTGGAGTGCTTCTTGAAAGATGGAGATATGGAGTATACGAAAGTTGACGTACATGGTTATTTAGTTTGATACTACAAACATCACTAAATGGCAATATGAAGAGTCTAGACAGTATAGGATAGATTACCGTTGACATGGTCGTGTAACAAGGTAGGCTGAACCATTGTTGATGCCCTTGTCAGATAACTGAATATTGGTAGTTTGTATGTCCTGAAAAAACCATCGGGTATCAGTAAGATGCATTATTCATTCAAATTTCATACGCGGTTCGCTTTAAGACTTTCATACAAATAATTTATTACTGATGTAAAATCAATTTCATTGTCATCAACACATCTGCTAAGTGCTGTCAGGAGAGACGTATTTTTTTTCGTCACAAGAACATAACGACATGGATGATGTACTTAGACTCTGTGTAATATTGCTATTTTTTTTTGACATATATTGTGTGTCTGATGGAACATTTAAAAGAATCAGCGGACATAAATTATCAGGCGCGAACCTAATTTTAAAGTATCAATTCAGTAACCCAATTATAGCATGTGCTGTAGAGTGTTTCCAGACCGAATGTTTGTCTATCAACTACCAAAGTGAGACTAAGGAGTGTCAGCTTAGTAAAGACTCCCCCTACACCAACCCGGTGTTAGTACAGGAGGCACAATACTGGGAAATCTACTACCTACAGAAAGGTGAAGTATGATGAGGAGAGAATCAGTAAAACTATTACATTTATAGAAGATAGACATTCGCAAGCATGGTCACTATAGTCACTTTCTCAGTTTTCGTTAAAACATTAAATCTATTTAAGGATAAAAATGAGGAACAGCATTTCCGACAGATACATTTTGATTATTCTATCATAACATAACTTTGGCCAAAATTACGTCACCGATTATCAAGTCACATTATTTTATATTATAAATAATGCGATGCAGGTGATGCCTAAAAAGAGAGCAGTTTTTGTATAAAACTTGATACATCATATATTATGTCATCATCTGCCAGTTATGTAACAGTATTTTATTTTTGAATTCATACATAAGTCAAACATGACAGAACATATTTTAAATGACATACGATTTGAAAATCAGAGCTTTGTATTTCAACCCTTAAAACCTACAATCTAACTAACCACTTCATATTCATATTATGAATTTATCTATATGTACATACTTATACAGGTTTACATATCGCCAATTTAAAACTTAACCTGGTTACGATATCATTCAAAGTGTTCATTTTAAAGAATTAAAGCTTTCTAACAATTTTTTCTCGAGGTAATAATTCTTTCTTGAAGTCAGTGTACAAGTTATACTGGGTCCAGGGCGAGCCGGGAGTGGCGTACAGGATTTCACGTAATACTGTTTTGTCAACAAAGTTATCAACATAACATTAACCGGTGGATTTTTATAGCAGGTATTCCGAACAAACTTTAATAATGATATAAACTGATGTAGCTCTCTTTCAACTACAGTAACGAATACACCACGCTCTGATTGGTTAAAGTTGTGACATTTTACAAAGGATTTTTAATGAATGCAGTAATGCCTTATGATAGCACCAGGGAGTAAAATGACTCAAATTACATATACAGAATAAAAAATAGCGGCACAGAATAGAAAATTCGTCGTGGGCAAAAAATAGTGCTAGTTTTTAAAGTTACCCTATGTAGGTCAGTTTTGCTAAATGAAAGCAGAAACAATAAACATGGTACATTTCATACCTTCTGGTTTGCAGAATGCTATTTCAATAGAGTTCTTAGTATTCTATATACATCCAGAACAATTTAGAGTGTTCAAAACAAGTGTTAATCTTTTATCAAATTGGATTGGAAAAGTGTCAAACCTACGAGTTTCTAGTGTATAAGGCTAGGACTTTCAAATCAATTATTGTTTTCATACACATAAAAATCTTTTATGATGTTAGTGTATCTTTGCACAATGTAGGTATATCCTGTTTTACACTATGGCATTTTGTAGAGACATTTTGGATTGAAACAAAACTGCATTTCACGTTGGTTTAATTGTGTTCATCCGATGTCTATACGATATATGTTTCAGGTTAAATGTAAATTTATGTTTACAAAGGTCATCCCAATCGGAAGATAAGCATGTCAAAAATGTATATGCTTGGATTACCAGTACCTTAATATCCTTAAAGACACTCTTTTCTGACTAACCGAAGTCACATAATGAGAAGAAACTAATCATTGTTTCGTTAATGAATAAATCAAATGAAATTCTCTGTTTATATATCATATTCAGAGAAGGGGGCCATTGGGTTGTACAGAAGGCATGCTAGTAAATAACATCTTTCTATACAAAGTGTCTATTAACATCAATGTCAAAAATAAACTAATCAAGTTCGAAAAGGGGAAAAATCATAGTGAATGTAAAACCTATTATAATTCCAACATGATATGTACATTATTGTAAACCTCAAACAACGTAACTAACATTTCAGTAATATATAGCATCATCAGATGGAATTCTATATTAAAAAGGTTCAAGGAATCAAGTCGATACCCAAATCAAATCGTTACGTTTATATACATATACATTAGACGACACCATTTAATGAAATAAATATATATTACTTAATTTACAGAAAATGACTGGGAGCTGGTCTTCAGAGCTCAGGCCCACAACAACATCAGTCCTTATAATGCCTGGATAGGGACGTTGTCTCTACCAACATTAGTGGAAGAGGGCTGCCTGCTATTGATGAATACATCCACGTGCACGACCATATATAGAAACGACATTCTGAACACATGGGATTCGGAGAGCATTTCTGAGGCAAGTTTATATGTATTTGCTCCATTGTTTTGAACTACACCAATTTCTGAATTATAACTTAACGTTAAGATAAAATTCCCGTAGAATCCGCGTGAGCTTTGCTTGAATTTTTTGAATACTTTTAAATGCGTGTATCTTACGATTGACACTTATAGCTTTGTGTTACAGTTTTCTGTTTTACATTTTCGTCCATGACACCACTGATGTATTCTGAAAAGACGAAACCACAGTATATTACAGTTTGCTACCATATTTTGTTTATACTGCAAGTGTTATTCACAAATGTGTTGTTTTTTCAGTTCTCTGAATGGGATCACCTGTCATGTATCAGTCACGTCCCTGTAACTGATCTTCCGGACAAAGTCCTTTTGTTTTTGAATCAACATTCGATAATTGTAATGTTTGAGTATTTTCATCGCTATTCTGGATTTGTTTGTTTATTTCTAGTACTGCGGTTGAGCATGTTTTTCGAGGTATCACATTTACCTGCTATTGTGTCTTATAATAAAGAAGAGACAGCAGAAATTTATGACCACATAAAATTATGTAACACGACACTATTATGTCGCTATAAAATGATACTTTGTTCTTGTGTTAAAGAATTATTGCGATGTTGGCTATGGAGTGATGGAACACTCATATGCTTTCAGGAACCGATCCATACTGGCTAGAAAGGTGGTCGTATTTATACTAGACATGTTAATTAACTGATGAAGTACTAATACACATTAGCTTACTAGTAAACATGGATTGAAGTATACATGAATTGTCCACAAGGTCTTGCACACATAAATGGCAATAGATTCGTCTGTTTACAACCAGATAAAATTACACTGACCATCATACAAACTGCTTAGATAGGCTTCAGGTAATTGACTTATAATGAACTAATACATGAACATGTGAAGTAGATCAGTAACGACAGAATACCTCTGGCCACTGGTCAATACATAAATGTTCACAGTAGATGTCAGTTCTAAATTAACATAGGCAGATACATTATGATGAAACATCTAACTTATGTCTAGTATAATTTTGAATCTTACATATAAAATTGTTTATAGTTCAGCTATTGTGCTGATCCATTCCTTGATTAAACTAACAGGTAAAGCTAGAACTCTACAAAGCTGGTGTCAGAGTGGTAAACATCCGCTTTGATGGTAAAGGATCGAATTATATCGATTGGTTTGGCATCGACCGATTAATAGACAGTGGCTGGGAGACCTTGACTAAGCATCGCACGTTTAATCACTTCACGCTATGGGGGTAAGTTTCTTATATATCTAGATTAAAATTGTTAGGATAAGTTTGCGAAAAATTAGCATTTAACAAGTTTAATTTGAAAAATGAAAGTGTACACTTCTCGTTAGAGTGATCAAGCTACCGTTTTCAAATTGATCTTGATACATTATATATGTTACTAGGTTCATGCTGCTATTTGATCTTATATACTACCAATCTCAATACCAATGTAAGAATATTGGATTTAAATGGCCAACTCGAAATTCCAGTGATTACTGATCTGGTTTATTTTCTATCAACTCACCTTTCAAAGATTACGCTTTAGATATAATTATTGCCAGATGTAACATCATACATGAATATTGATAAACAGGATGATAAAAGTTTAAATTACTTTTGCTTTGCTCATTGCTGTTGATATTTCATTACCTAGGTCAGAATGGAGAAGATTTTTGATTAACCAGTATTATGGTGGCTGTCCCTTTGACTCTGGTTGGATGGCAGTAATTGAATCTAATCGGAATATGGAATTTTGTGCCTGGGAGTCCTCCTCAATTAGACCAGTATTTTTGTTTGCTAGAGGAGAAGACGTTACACGATGGATAAACTATGGTAAGATTATTAATAGAAGTAATTTTATCTGTAAGGTATAGGAATGGAAATGGTTTTGAAACAATGTGGGATGATGCAAATATGTGATAAAAGTTTTGCTTTCAACAAAGGTTGGTGGTTGTGGGAGTAATACGGAAATACATGTTTGAAGAAAATATTTATTCTGAGACAAGAAGAAATTTCCTTAGCACAGCACTGTAATAATTATGCGATATACAGAAATAAGTATTAAACAGAAACCAATGGTAGCGATAATTTCTAACTCAAAGATGACTCGTCTATCAGTTCTCATCCAGGTGGAGAAAATGAAAGCCTTCTTCACATAATAACAATTAAACAGTCTCAACAATCACATATACATTGCTAAGGGTATTATCTGGTCAATCAAACATGGTCGAAATAAATGTTTAACACCGGTGTGGTGGGGGTATCACTAACCGCAATATTCAATCTAGAATATAGTTTAAACGTTGTATCTTTCTTTATAATTAGTGTCAAGATTAAGTCGTAATGTAATGGAGGCAGGTACATGCTATAATACATCTAGTATATCAGATGCCTAGAAGGTGAGATGAAGTAACCACACGTTCAATTAATTTCTTAATTGTAGAAATTGTATGATTCACATTCTAAAAATAGTATTAGCAAAAATCAATTGAATTATGAAACAATGTAATATGAATCGTGTTCAAATCTTTTCTGTGTGTGTACCTCGAATGGTGCTGATTATGACGGTTGCTAGAGTATATACAACTTAAGTCAAACATACTTTTCCTTTTTGCTACCAGAGTAAAATTCTGCTTTGACAGCGCCATTTGTGACCATTCCGTTGATGAAGATACTCAAAACAAATCTTCAAACGTATTTCTAACAACTAAAAATGTGTAATTTCTCGGTCGAATTACATATTTCCTAATTAAAGTACGTACAACACAGATGCTCTGGGAACCATTCCCGCCTTATTGGTTTATAAAGATCGATACAAACACCGTCTACTCTCATCCATCTTGAAACAAACCCTCTCAATGTTGTCCGTTTGTTTTAATGACATGTTTACTTTCAGATCACGGCTTTGCAGATGTATTAGCAGTGTTCATCAGACGTTGACTCCGTTCGACTACCACGCACACCACAGTCTGCTAATGAAAATGGAAAACCAGCTCTATAGACCAATCAAAGCGTACTTTCTGGTGGTTTTGTATAGTCTCCAATCATAACATTCCCATTGATTAAAGATTGGATAGAAAGGAAGTGATATTTATTTGGTTTAGTTAAAGATACATTTGTAAGAAATAGAGAAGAAAAGGAGCGATGACAACAACAGTGAAAGTACCACATTTCACGAAGGAAAAGCGTCTTCTGATATGACAAACTCCGTAAATGGTGTATAAGATAAAATCCATTTATACCAATCTCACTGAGAATTAAAACTCCTCTTTTTTATATTGCACTAGAAATTGTACAAGATAACACTTTGCTATGAGATAATGACGACGACTTTCAAATCATTTCACACAGTCATTATGAAAAACGAAGGAAAGCGGTTTCATTTCTGCCAAGGAACAGGTCACATCCACCGTGAATGTCCGTGTAAACTTAAAATTCACCAGGACGGTGAGTACGGCATAAACACGACAGAGAACGACGACACGAATACAATGGAAAACGACGTCGACACAATATACGTATCTAGTGTAAACAATCCAGGTGCATGTGACAAAAATAGAATAGAATCATCGCACGGCGAGCAAAAAGAACGACAGGGAGTGCCTAGTGACCCGACTGTAAATAATGTAGTTCTTGGTACATCTAATGCAAACCGTATGAACATAAAGTGTGATAAGGTGTGGAACGCTTCTATCAATGGAGCATCGTTCGCGGAAATAGACAGATTGATAGACAAGGCAAAAAACATCACAGATGAGAAGGTTGAGAATGTTATTCTACATTTGGAACAAAAGACATTCCTACAACGAAAAACGACAGGTGACAATTAAGATCATTGAGGCACTTTACAAAGTCGAAAGAGCATTTCCGGAATCAACAAACGGGATTTTTACTATCATAAAAAGAAAAGGAAAAGGGACAAGACCAACATTTTCATAAAAAAGCTGTGTAACAGTAGGGATTATTTGTTACAGACTGTTACGATGCGCTTACAAAAGACAACAATGCCGTTGGTACATTCATTGAAAAAAAACGACATGGCAGGTATACATGTGGACGAAGCTTGGGCGAATAAATGGAACACAATGTACAATTGTATGCGTACTAGCAGTGTTATTGCTTGTTTCGCTGATGGTTTGAAAACACCCGCTGGCAGGAAACTTGCTCTGAGTAATAAAATACCCCACCGGAGGACAAACTCGACAGTAAGTCACAAAAGACGGATGATTGATTGTACTTTATAGTAATACAAAATGTATATTCAATCTGTGTCACACTCTTACCAGCTTACATGTATATTGTATATATGTATATAAACATTTGTAAATTATGCTAATAATATCACAAGTAAATGTTTGCTAACTGTCATTAGTGTAAATGTAAATGGTTTGAGGGACAGTAATAAGCGAGAGAGAGTACTACAATGGATAAATAGTCAACAAATTAATATAGTGTTTACAGGAAACTCACTGTACTGAAGCAGAACAAACTGCATGGAGTAAACGATGGTAATATATGTCTAAGGGGGGTAACAGCATTTGATGCCATGGAATTAGCTCATCAAAAGGTGTAGCAATACATGGTAATGCATGCAGTCAATACATATATTGGAAACAGGCAAAGGTCAAAATGAAAGATTTATTTCTTGTACGATAAAATCTGAAAACAAAAATATTCATTTGTGTACTATATATTTGCCTCAAATATTGGGAATGAACTGAAGATTTTCTTTAATACCATTGGCAATATTATTGATGACACTAGAGATGCTTCGTCTGAGTGCATTTTGGCAGGTGATTTTAACTGTACTGTTGATAATTCTATAGATAGAATTCCAACACAAACTAAACTAGATATTGGATATATAGAGTTTATTACACTTGTAAACAATAACAATCTAGAAGACATATGGCGGTCACAACATAATAATAGCAAATATTTTACGTTTAAACGTGGATCTTCAGAGTCTAGAATTGACATAATTTTCACACCAATGGTTTTGAATCATCTCTTTACTAATCCAAGTATTAAATTTTGTCCTTATAGTGATCACAATATGATAAAGTAAAAATGTTACCACATGACATAGAACGGGGTCCTGGTAACTGAAAGATGAGTAATCAAGTAATAGAAAAGTCATTATTCTCTAAAGGCTTTGAAAAGTGTTGGAAGAAATGGATATTAGATATACCAAACTACAGGACTATTTTAGAATGATGGGAAATAGCAAAAATAAAAATTAAAGAATTTACTATGGAAATAGGCAAACTATTAAATTCAAATCACAGAGTAATTAAGGAATGAGAAAAAACAATTAGAAATCTCAGAAGAAAGGAAAGAGGAGGAAAAGATCAAAGAACTGAAAAGAAAAATTAAGGAGCATTATGATAACAGAAGTAATGCGGCAAGAGTGAGGTCAAGGGTTCAACATTTTAAAGTAAGTTTACAGCTTATTTTTTCAATTTAGAGAAGAATAATGGTCAAAATAATTTATGGTATAAAATAAAAGCTTCAGATGGTAATTACAAAAGTGGCATACAAAATATAGTAAAAGAACAAGTAAGATTTTATGAAAACCTTTTTCAAACTGAGGGATGGGACAAAGAAAAAGTTGAAAGTCTAACACAACATATAGAAAACAATATTAATGAAGAAGAAAAAAAATAGACAGAGATATAGAAAATGAAGAAATATACAATACAATGCGTTCCTTAAAAAACGATAAATCACCTGTCGAAGATGGAATAATTACAGAATTCTATAAAAGATATTGGGACATTATTGAAATATGTGTTTGAAAACAGTCTACCATCAAATTCAGTAAGTAGGGGAATACTAAAATTACTTTCCAAGAAAGAGGGAAGAGAAGACATTTAAAACTGGAAACCACTAACAATGTTTAACACAGACTATAAAATTATTGCAAAAAATAATAAGTAATAGAATTAAACTTGTTTTACCAAAAAATATTCATTGTGACAAAAAAGGATTTGTACCGGGTAGAAATATTATGGACGCAAACAGACAACTACTGGATATAATTGATTACTGTGGTAGATGAGAATGGGGCAATAATTTTTATTGACCAGCAAAAGGATTTTGATAAAGTAGAATGGAATTGGATTCTGCATTGTTTTAAAAACTTTAGTTTTGGTAATTAAAATGTTAATGTATAATGCAATAACATGTATTGAAACTAATAGTTTTACTTCTAAATATTTCAAGTTGACGAGATCATCTAGACAAGGGTGCCCGATGGCCTCAATTAAGTATATTCTGCAGGCAGAACCTCTAGCACGTATGATTCGGGCAAATTCACATATTAAAGGAATGTTTTACCCAATGCAACTGGTGCAGATGTAAAACTGGTTTTCCCGACGATTAACAACATTTACACAGAACAGAAGAATCAATCGAACAATCATTTGAAATTGTAAAAATCTATGAAAAAGCCTCGAGTTTAAAATTAAACTATGAAAAAACAGAAGGTATTTATTTAGGAAGATGGAAAAATAAAAAAAACCAGAATTAGACACGATTAAATGGACAAAAAATTCAGTGAAAATTTTGGGTATCCATCATGGATATAATAGTGATATTGATTGCGTATAGAGAGAAAAAAATTCAAAAAATAAAGAATTGTACTCATATAAGGAAAACAAGAAACCTGACATTTAAAGGCAAAGTACTTATAATTAGGTCACCAATCTTATCCACTATAAGATTTGAAATTGAGGCAAGAGGAATTCCAGAAAATGCTGTAGCAATAAACAAAATGGAGGTATAAATATGGTTGATTTAGAGAAATTCATCTTAAGTAAATATATAAAGACTTTTTACAGACTTATACACTCCAACCTAGAAAGTTGGAAGGCCTTTGGTAAGTTTTTTCTTCAAAAATTTGATATGAACTCTAATATGAAATTTTTCGTCTGTTCATGCTCTAATCATGATAGTTTCAACTTTAATATTATACCTTATTTTTTTACAAACAAGGTCTTAAGGCCTGGTCAACATTCTTAGGCAGACTTCCAGTGAATAGTAAAAAAGAAATTATAAATCAACATTTATGTGGAAATGTGTTATTTAAGGTCAAGGGGAAGTCACTCTGTTACAGCTCCTTTTTGAAAAGTGACATATCAACTATAAAAGACACCGGGAATGAAAGAGATAATTTTTTATTGATAGTACATCTCTTCTTGAGAAATTGAGAAGAAAAACCAATTGGATAGCTCAGTTTTCAAATGTTGAATTATCTATTCCCTAGATAATTATTACTATTATGACAATAACTACTTGTATGAAATACACAATACGGAAGATTAGAAACATTTTGAAATATCAACACAAAAACATAAATACAGAGTCTTCATATATAATATTTAAAGAATTATTACTTGATGATGTGAAACAGTATACAAAATCCATTTCTCTGAAGGATAAGACAGTTACATGTCACTACTTTCTTCCTTTTAATTTTTCAACTTACTAGGAAGAGTTCTGTTTACAGACATTTTTCTTGATATCTGTGTCAACTGTTATTTTGCTAACTACTGTTTTATGCATTAATTGTAATATCATTGAATTTATTTTAAAAGTTTTCAAATCAGTCAAAAGAATAACTAAATAAATGAATGAATTAATGATGAATGAAGGAATGAAAGAAAATGAATGAATGCATAATTGAATACTATTGATGGGGAATGTTCTCAATCTCTTACATGATATATGTTGGTAAATGCAGAATTGTAATATATATATAAAGGAAAGTTAGATATTCTACCATGAAAAAAACGTTTATAATGCAAGTATTTATTTAATTTAAATGTTAATAACACTAAAAAATGCGTCTTGTTTTGACAGTGTTCTGTTTGGTAGGGCTCCCCCAACCACTGGACATTGACACGGCGGAGTGTTTGTTTTTTTGTAATGTTTATATCAGACTTGACAGGTTTTTATGGTCCAAAGGGAGAAAACTTTAACTAGGAATGAAAGGAGTGTTTTAAGAGGATGAAAGTAAACATATGTCGAGTGAAAGCTCTCTTGTATGAGGACACATAATATTAACTTTTCATTGCCTTTGGTTAAATCAGTATTTTTTATCTGAAAAAAAAAAAAAACAAAAAAACAAAACAAAAACAAAAACAAAAAACATAAAAACGAGCGCATAATTTCTACTGAGAAACTTTGTCAATATAAATCATCAACATGGGCTAATGATATCATCAACAGGCGATGTGATGTAAATTTGTCAGTATCAATCGCCAACATGAACTAATGATAGCAGCAACAAGGGATGTGATGTGCATTTGTCAGTATCTCAATCATAAACGTTATAGGATCAACTGGCGATGTGAAAGAAAAGCTCATTCATTGATGCTACCTGAGAGAGATTTAGCGTTACTTTCACTTCACCGTGTTTGTCCAGCGTACTGAGTTTTTGTATCATCACCTGGAAGTGATGATGTAAGAATTCTTGTATAATTCAAAATGTAAAAAAATGGTTTCCCGCTTAGTATTTCACTTTTATAACAGAATATCTGTGTATTTTCACTCGAGTTTTAAGATATTATGTTTTATTATTTATCATACTTTATTATTATTTAGAGAAAGAAACAACACTTTTAAAAGAGTGTAGCAGTGGTCACTTATGTTTATGCATAAACAAAGCACGTTTCTCATTTAGGATTACCTCTCATATATCAACGTGCCATCCACAAACGTTGGTATAATGTGATTGTTGCCCCTATCGTACTTGATTACGTCGAAATACAATTAATTTCAGTGATACAAGAATGTATTGTTTGTTAAAATAGAATGTCTTAGATTAGGTTCGAATGAGTATACCTTGCAAGATATAGATGTGGATTCCAATGAAACCTTAAAGGTAAGACGGGGCTATATCATATTCCATCACATACCTGATTCCGCCGTGATTTGGTATTTGAAACTTACCTGCGGTTGAAGGATATATCCCGCGCTAAATTTTGATATTTTGAGTAGGCCGATCGTGACTCACGAAAGGGGTGGAACATACTCGCTAGCATGTTAAGCTCTTAGACTGAGCTGGATAATGTGAGCAGCTCATTTGAAGTGGGACATAACACAAAATGCGTTGTTTTAAAGAAGAATAAGACTTTGGTAAAGAAGAAAGTCCTTTGTCAAGTAAGGAAGACACATTGTAGTCCACATTACAGGAGTTTAACGTTCTTTAAGTACGATATGTAAATGATAATTACTATTTCTTTTACTTTTGCTGTAGGTCTACAATTTCATTTAATGTAAATGAATCTGTTTCTAAAAAGTGTTGTTGACATATTTCATTTGATGACCATAAGTAGTTGTAATCTGAGTATTTTATATGTTTTTTATCACTCTACTTTTTCATATAATTGAATGTTGTAGATAGATACACAATACATGTCTTGTGTCTTTGGTAAATGTTTTGTAAATATTAACATTTCACTTGAAATTATTGATAATTTAATGTTAGCAACTACCAGCTTTTTAGTGTTAGATTTTGTTGATATGAATTGTATATTTCTGATTACAGTAAAAAAGGAAAATTATATCTTGTACATGTAATGTTAAGATATATGTTTCGAAAACTGCATTGGAACTTATATTTACTCAAGATCTTTAAACGTGACTTTAGAGTCAATTATATGTTTACTTTTTCATACATCTGTACAATTTCAACAAGATGTCTCTAATACCCTGGTATTCTGTTTTTGAAGTCATAGATTCAGTGTCAGTGTTGTAAATATACATATGTTATTTCACAATTTGATTATATCTTGATAATCTTTCAATCAGTCAGAGTGTCTCAATGCAGTTCTATCACTTATAACCACCTGACAAAATGTAAATGTATACTTGAACTCAAGGACCTTTTTCGAATTATCTTATTTTTCATTCCAGGATTGTAAGGCCTTAAGTAAGGGTGTTCTGAAAATAATAGCTATTGATTATGTTTTGAAGACTTTTTGTGTACAGTATTTAATCTTCCTATATTAGTCAAGTGTGGCATAGTTTGTTGTCTTTTATTTTACGCTTTTGTAAAATACAAAATTTCTTTTTTTTTTTAACTTTTTGGATTAATATTTTTTCACTACAGATATTTTTTTCAGGCGTCCTTATTGTCCATAATACATAGTTGAAAGTTATGGAAGTATTCATTTGATCGACTATATATACCTGTGGCAATTATTATTATTACTTTTTTGTTTCAGTAGGTTCTTAGTGGTTTATGTATGTTAAAAGTAGTTAGAAGAGTCTAACTTAAACACAATGTTTTTTACTTTTGTTAATTAAAACATTCAAACATAATATCTTAGAATTTTTTGTCTTGTTATATACTTTGTTATCTATATTTCGCTTATTAACTTAAAAAGGGCGGATTTATGACGTTTTGAAGAAATTTTGCTTGTGGACTACGTTTTTGACGGTACAGTTAACTGAGTGATTCGGTTAAAAGCGCAGTGTAACTGTGGGACGAGCGACGTAGATTTGCACAGCAAAGAAAACACGATGTTACACTTTTTACAATATATATATTTATTTACACTACATACATGTACAAATATATGGCATAAAACAGCTAATTACACCACATCGACACACAAACACACTCCCTCTTAACACAGAAATACATATGAAAGTCTTTGAAAGTCTCTAGGGCATTCCCTCCGTCCTTCGAATATTCCCAATGTACTCCTCTGGGTGGTCTAACGCACACCAGCTATGAACACAGCAGTCCGAACACTAATCCAATATCGCCACACACAATGGCTAGCCCAGGCAAAATCAAATGTGACTCCGAGTTGCTCAAACAAGGCAACACACCATCAACCGGTGACACCAAACACATCGGTGTATATGGAAGATCTTCCAGCACATACATATGTCAGGATAGTTGGCATGATCTCCCGGTGACAACTCTGGACGATGGAGAACAAACGTCCGCCTCAGATCTACACATTAATGACTCTGTCATAATCATATCAAGGTCGTGCGTCGGCGGGTCTGGTCATATCCTCCAATTCAGGGGTAAAACTAATAAAAAGACGGAAACACGACGTAAGACATCAAATCCCGACGAAAATACCATAAATGGAACCATAACTACCATACTCACATTTCACTCACGCGCTTCCATACTTTTACAACCTAGTCAAACTGAGGTTTGTAAGTTAACAACAATAAATAGTATTTGGCATTAATAGGTAATCTAGGACATAAAGTAATCACTAATTATAAATCAATATAGACAGCAATACAAACTAACTAGATAGCAAATAGGTAGTCTTGCGGTCCACAATATAAAACAACCCTGTATATGCAACCTACGGGTCTCCATACATACTGATAATTCATATATCAAATAACATTAGGAAAGTTACCAATACTGGTATAAAATGATTAATACATTGCATTTATACTATTATTTTAATCATAACACCAATGCATAACGCTTATAGCATGCCTAAATAAACCATACACGATATTATATAAACATACGAACACAATAACAACTCAGTTACGCTTGAGAGGACCGCACTATCTGGAAATGCTCGACCGGTCGTTATCAGGTAAATACAGTTAAAAACGGGCAACATATATAAACAAGGGACAAAAAAAATCAATACTCACCACAGTCAGCTATCTGTGTTTTCAATACATTTGCGGCCTACGGATACTGTAAATAACTCCGTAGTGAAACTATAGCATGATTACCGCCATGTTTCAAAATGTATTCTCCCCTCGGAACCTCTCTCATCTTATCAAACTTACCTGATCGAGCCGGCTTCGGTAATATAGTGTGCAATCCACCAAGTTACAACATAATACATACTACACATACAAAACAACAGAATATGAATAAAATACATAAAGTTATATATGCGACCGTGACACGCAGTTTCAACGTTTTCTGGTTGCTAAGGTACTTCTCATGAGTATAACTTTGGAAGTCTTTGGTAGATTTCAACTTTTTTTAAATCAAGTGAACATCTTCACTTTTCTTCCCTTAATATCCAATCATGACCTTACTTTGTAATAAAACACGAAAAATCGTTTCAAATAAGGTTGCCACCAAAATAGCAGAGAATGTTAGTTCTTCAGAAAAAAGAATGAAAGATGGAAATGAATCAATACCTGTTACACAAATTTTGACGCCTGTGCCGGAAAAGTAATACGGCAACACACTGATTGTTTGTTTTTAATGCTCTCTCTAAAACCATGCTTTTCAAATAAAAAATTAGGAAATAAAGTTCAATACTGGACTTAAAAAGGTTTTATATAAGGCTAATTGAATGATAATGTGAGGATAGAGACATAACTAGTTCAAATCTGTACACCAACATATCATTGATGTACATATGCATATTTGATCAATATAAATTTCATGAGAAAACGATATGGGATACACACGGAATGGACTAATATGGACATGTACCTTTTAATATCCTTGAACCATACAAAATACTTAATTAAAATAATTACTATACAAACATGTACCGTTTGTACAAAGCTTCCAGATTAGATGTATTTAGAAGTGACCCTTAGTTATTACACCTCATGTTTGGTTCCTCAGTAACAATCTTGTAATTAATTAAAAACAATCTTAAAATGTAAATTACTTTACAAGATGTATGCTGATATGAACTTAAATGCATTTGCTATTCAAATATCTTAGTAGCAGATGAGCAATTCACAAAGTACTTTTCATATAATTTCAGATAAGGAAGTTGTACTCTATTACTCTATCTCTTACTAGAACTACATTTCGCAGCTGTTTCTCCACTTGCTTCGAAATCATTTCTCCGTGGAATACTGCGTTCGGGTTTCGGACCATAAAACATGAAGTCAACACATATGGAAAAGGAGATAATTATGTCAGGTCTCTGATTTTATTTCCTTACTCTATGCTCTTAATATGAATTATGGCATAGTCATTTGAAGCGAGCGACAATTTATCTGGCGACAATCATAATTCAATCTAAAGTTTCAGGAACGCTTCCTTTCTTGAATATTGCATTTAATATGTTCCTAAATAGTACATGTTGTTTTGTGTTTACTAGTTAACCCTTTCGTACAATCTCGGCAGGTTTGTCGGGCGAGATACTAATTGCTTAGTCTCGTTCTGCCAGGCCCTTGTCTGCACATCTAATGAACCATCAGGGTGGACGACACTATATGTTGCTATGGTCATCTTTACGAGTTTTCGCCATATGAACAAAGCGTTACTGGAACTTATCGTTTTAATGTGGTACGCGAAAAACTGATTTTATCTGGGATAAAGAAAAGTCAGAGGGCTTTTGGTGCCCACCTTTGTTGGATCTTTATTTGATCTTGAAAAAATAGCTCTTTTCCGTTGTTGTTTTTTTGTTAAAATGAAGGACCTTGATCCACTCTCACGGCCAAAACAGGCAAATGAGTAAAAATAGTTTAACGAATCTTCTCAATGACCAAATGGATCCGAATGTTGATATTTCTATAATCACATTCCACGAGTTCCATCGCTGATAACAATGACACCACTTCAGAACGTTGTCGTGATGTTCACTACTTCATTAGGTGATGTAAGAAAAGGGACCTGAAGCAAGCGCAACTCTCAGTCCTCTGATCTCCGACGTCTAAGTGCGTACATGAGCTCAATAATGGTAGGCAGTCTGGTGAAAACTCAACCGTGGAGCCAATATAGAATTACATATACGTATGGTGGCTGTCTTATCCACATTTAGGCCGTCCGTACAAGAGTCAAAATCCAACTGTCCCTGGTATAGTTTGAGAATGAGAATTCCATTACATCGACATCAGATATATCTAGAATGCTATGTCATTAAATGTCGCCAGCTTCTTTCGGTCATAACCTTCAAAATCAAGGATGACGGTATTTTAAATGGTCAGCAACGAAATAGATCATCGATAACATTGTATAGTTATCACATTTGGAAGTATTTAGCTGATATTCTGTATTAGATTTGAACATAATTTGTCTACATTAGATAAAAAAATAATTTTGAAAATTTCAAAAAATATCGACTGATTCTTACTCTTTTCACAACTTACGCAGGTTATGATATGGCCAATTGCAGGTTTATCTGAGAAAAAAAAAAACACTAAGAAAATACCAAAATGGCATTATAAGCATAATCTAACCTCAAATTTCATTAAACTAGGGCAAAATATATAGAAGAGAAAGACTTACAGGGAACTCCTGATAAAGTCCAAAGAGTAAGCGTCTTCTGCTTTCTGCTTACGAGCATGAAACAAGTTCACTTTATATCACACTAAAAATAGAATATTTCTCAATGAGATCACTATAGCGACCATCAAACTTCCCCCGAATTTTCATCAACTTTCGCCTTTTGAACCCACTGTTACGAGTTTGTCCGTCAATTGACGACTTCATGCACGAAAACCGGAACAGATCCTTGAATATCGAATCAACTGTGACATGTAAATGCCACAGGTAAGAGATGCTGGGATATTGCTCTACAAAAGTGGAAAATTCACAATAGGGAAATTGAAAACACCACCTTTATCATACAGCTTGGTATGTTGGTTTCGTTATAGGAAAAGAGTCTTTCGTGTCTTTGATTTCCAAATCTAGTTGATTTACGCAATGGACGTGTTCAATCAGTTTCTTGTTGTTATTTCAAGACAAGACAGAATGAATATACCTGAAAGTGAAACCAAACGACTTTGCAAAGTCTTTGTGACCTGTTTTGATTTAGCTTCGTATGAAGACGAAAACAAGTTAGACAACAGAGGGGCGCAGTTGGTTCCAATATGCCAATAATCTAGAAGATGTTGTAAACCAGAAACTCGATCATTTTTATGAAATAAAGTGAGTTGGCAACACTACACAGTCAAGCTTTACGACTGCATATTCGCTGACTCCAACTAAATCTCCATGTTTTTAGAACCAGGATGGCGGTTTCGTCAAACTTGGGTCGGATCCAAGTATTTGGTTCACAGTCTACATCCACCTTAGTGATGTTGATGTGTGTGACATTTACATCATTGACAGATCAATTTGTTTTTAGATATATTAATTGTCAAAGCATGAATGAAATTAGACAAATGCTATTGTTATTGCTGGTGGCGATTCTAAATGACTTTGGCAGAGTCGTTGGAACAATATTTTTGCGTTATCCTAGCTACCGGATGTACCGTAGTTACTCTCTTAGCAAATAACGTAGTCAAAATTAATACAATAAAGAATGAAACGATGTGAAGATATGCATTGAACATTATTGTTATTGTGTTTACGGTGTCGTGAACGCAATGGGATTAAAAAAAATCAATATATAGAATATGTATCCCATTAATTATAACACCGTGAACGCAATAAAAATGTTAAATCCATAATTCTACTTAAAAAGAACATTCCATTTGTCATTTGTCATGCTTGACATTAATAATTATTAGATACAATAATAATAATAATAAATATATATGTTTGTTTTTTGGATTATTTGTCGAAAGAACACCTGACAGTAGTATTGTATAGCGGTAGTGTTCATGAAAGATCGAGATATTGAGTATATTAAGAGTAATGTTACTTGATTTGTTACCTTTATTATGACTAAGGGTCCTAGTGTTAAATATTACCTCATCAGCCATTTCCCATATGCTCTCTTTCATTATTTGTATATATATGTGTATTGAGGAAATGTCCGATATCGACCAATCATCAATTTGATAATTGTTAATAATACATTTCCTGCTAATTAACAAAAACACTCCGCTGGCTGTTCAATATTGTTTTATTGAATAATTAAGGATGTATGATCGATAATTTTATCTGGTGGCTATTCTCAGAATTAATATGGTCCTCGTCACAAGAACATGACGACATGGGCGGTGTTCTAACACTCTATGTTGCATTTCTTTGTTTTATTAGAATATATTGTGTGTCTGATGGAACATTTAAAAGAATCAGTGGACATAAGTTATCAGGCGCGCATCTAATTTTAAAGTATCAATTCAGCAACCCAATTATAGCATGTGCAGTAGAGTGTTTCCAGACCGAATGTTTGTCTATCAACTACCACAGTGAGACTAATGAGTGTCAGCTCAGTACAGACTCTCCCTACACCAAACCGGTGTTAGTACAGCAGGCACAATACTGGGAAATCTACTACCTACAGAAAGGTGAAGTATGATGAAGAAAGAATCAGTAAAACGATTACATTGATGGAAGATAGACATTCCCAAACATGGTCACTATAGCCTTTTTCACTTTCTCAGTTTTCGTTAAAACATCTAATTTGTTTAAAGATAGAATGAAGAAAATCAATTTTTAATATCCACATAGATTAATCCAGATTACACGAAAATAACATGACGTCATTTTAATTCAATGTTTACCTATATTACGTCAACGATTAGCACGTCGTATTTGATGAGGAAATAAACCTTGATATAACAATGTAAGCCGATACAGAGAGAGAGAGAGAGAGAGAGAGAGAGAGAGAGAGAGAGAGAGAGAGAGAGAGAGAGAGAGAGAGAGAGAGAGAGAGAGAGAGAGAGAGAGAGAGAGAGAGAGAGAGATTACATTATACTAAGTTGACAGTATGATAATTTTTAAGCTCACTATTCATGCAAAATTCTCAGAATTCTTAGTAAATCGTACAAAAGACAGAATATATACGTGTATAGTAAAGGCATCAATACCAAAAGGATTCGTGATGCTATGCATCAATTAAGGGTTTACTGTAATATTTTTACTTTATTGATCCGCTGCTTATTAAAAGAGTACATCTAAGTTTTTAGTGTTATAGATCAATAAGATAATCTAGTAAATAGTAGGGACAAATGAAGGTCTACTCTACAATGTAAGCATATGTTAAAATGTGGGAGAGGAGGCTTCAGTCAAATCTGGTGTCATGAGAATGGAAATATATATCTAAAGTGTTCAAAGATACATAATTCCAAAAGAGTCGAAATCGAACACAATTTGTTTCTTTTACATATAAATATACATTTGGCAACATCAGTCCACGAAATAAAAATCTTTTACAGAAAATGACTGGGAGCTGGTCTTCAGAGCTCAGGCATACAATAACATCAGTCCTTATAATGCCTGGATGGGGACGTTGTCTCTACTAACTTCAGTGGAAGAGGGCTGCCTGCTATTGATGAATACATCCACATGCACAACCATATATAGAAACGATATTCTGAACACGTGGGATTCGGAGAGTATTTCTGAGGCAAGTATGACGTAATATCATATAATTGTTTTATTATCATATCTTACCACTACACTTCAGTGTTATATTTGAATTTGTATTTAAATTCTTCAGCCTTTATGCTATTTTATATGTTCGAATATTGAAACAAAATATTTGTGATATGTTTGAATTTCCGAATTTCTACTGCATAATAAGATTAAGTTTCCCGCAGAATGTTTGATATGAATCGCAGCATAAATGTCTTGGCACTTAATACCTTCTGTTACAGCTTTAGGATTTTCATTTCGACCATAACATCAGTGACGAATCCCAGTACATTAATTATGCCATTCACCAGAGTGCCCTTGAAGTTTTATTCCACAGTCGACTGATATCCGAATCTCTTCATTGTGAATTTTGTATTGTCCCATGTCTGTGCTTCACTAGTGTGTTTGAATTCTTGCACTTCACATGAGTGTTTTATTCGGGTTATCACATTTACCTTATATGTATTTCCTTTTGTTTTGACACACATTACATCAAACAACAAAATCAAGTTGCCATTTTAAACTCCTAGATTTCATTGACAGGTAAAGCTAGAACTCTACAAAGCCGGTGTCAGAGTGGTAAACATCCGCTTTGATGGTAAAGGATCGAATTATACCGACTGGTTTGGGATCAACAGATTAATAGACAGTGGCTGGGAGACCTTGTCTAAAAGTCGAAATTTCGCTTACTTCTCAGTGCGTGGGTATATGTACGTGCCCAACTGGCAATAACTTATATCAATAATTCCGTGAGCTAAATGAAATCTTTTATCCGTTTTCTAGGACGTAAAATACATAATTAAACAACATTTTAACTCAATTCACTCATTTTAAGTCAAATAATTGTATATACCAGGTGATCAGTAGTACATACGAGGTAAACTTTGGGATGTAGCGGTTACACAGTCAAACCATCTCTCCTCTTATAGAGCCCCATCAAGCGTTTCGGTGACCAGGAATCAACGAGTACTACTGAGTATGAGGAAATAACGGAAGACAAATCGCTAGAAAAGAGAGATATTTCTAAAAAAAAAAAATAACCATCATTACATGTAGATATTAAATTGTGTTACCACACTTAATGTTGAAATGTTTGGGGCAATATATCTTTTGACTCTAATGTGTATAATAATACTAAAAAAAAATTTTGCAGATATAATTATGAAATTGATGAAATTTGGGCATTCAAATGAACACTATAGAGAGATGGTATTGACGAAAAAACTATTTACGGACAGAAAGTATATTATCCCGTACTAAAATTGCGATATACCTTGAAATCTACTTCACTTTTTACCGCTTTGTTTTCAACAGATCATGTCAGCGGTCCTTTTACATCAATGAGCACTTCATAGGCTGCCCTTCTGACAAAGGATTGATATTAGTGAATGATCTTAACTATACCCCTTGTCAATGCACATATGACACAACGTCCAACAGACCTGAATTCATGTATGCTCCTGGAGAGGATGTCACACAATGGGAAGATTACAGTAAGTAGTGGAAATATCTTAATATACAACAAATAAACTATCCACGTATCTACACAAGTTTCCTATACTGAACATGTATGCATCAATGAAACAACTACATTAAAAAGCCATCAATCGAGAAAAAATATGCCAAATTCAAAGATTTACGAAGAGATCATTGGAAAAAGTACATTAAAGTTATACTGTGTGTTCCGGAAGGGTAAATGTCATCCGCTTCATCGACGACACACACAATTTCAATATTAGCCAATCAAAGAAAGAACCTTTTTCAAATAAGGTATCAACAATTCCATGACACTCTTACGAACATTGAACACATCTTCATATGCCAAGTAGTCTTTAACAGCCGGAATCTTTTTCACGCATTGAATTTACGATATTGCTTCATCAACGACATCCAACATGTAAACTTAGGTCGCGTTCTAAAATGAGAACAAGGTATACAGCAACGAAATCAACAGGTAAACTAACGAGAATCAAACACGCCTAGCTTCATATCGTACAAAGAAATATAATGTTTCCCAATGAGATCACTATGACGTCCATAAAACATCCCGCGAATTTCATCAACCTATCTCTTTTCAAACCCTGCGTTACGACTTTGTCCGTCAGTCGACAACTTTCACGAAAACTTGATCAAATTAACTTTGACATGTTAACATCTTAGGTTGAAGATGCAAGATAATAGCTAACCAGAAATGGACAATTCACAATAGGATAATTGAAGTCACCTCATACAGCTAGGTGGAAAGCTATCCATGTTTATATCGTTGTAGGAAAAGATCGAGATAAGCAGCTTATATAGAAGAGTTTGTCGTGGCTTTGATTTCCAATTATGGAAAGACTATACGATATACGTGCTCAAGAATATACGATATACGTGCTCAATCAATGTATTGTAAATTAAAGACAAGACATCATCAATTAATCTGAAAGTGAAATTAAACGACTTTGCAAGGTATTTGTAGCCTGTTTTGACAAGGTCTTCAATAAATTCAGCCACGTAAACAAAAACAAGTCAGTCATAGGGGTGCAGTTTGATCCCATAGGTTGTCTGTTGGAAGATCATGCCTTCAAACTCGACGGAGACGTTGTAAACCAGAAACTGGGTCATTTTATGATTTAGAACTCCTTATATATATTCTTTGATTTGGACGTATTTTTCACCAAATACACGTCAGGATAGTTCACAACCATATATATATATATATACCGCCGTTCACCTTTCTTGGAGAAGAATGTTCTTATAAAAAGAGAACAAAGGCGTTACTTCGGTTAAGAATGGGGTATGTTTTGTGTATAGAATGAAAAAATCAAATGTCCTTTTTATAGGAAAGAAAAGATCTGTTTAAAAGAGAGTGTTGAATATTGGTCAAAAGCTGTACGGAGTTCTTAAAAACCCACATATTATTAATTCCGCTTCTTGAGTAAACAGTATCACAGTAAGACTGTAACCCAGACTTGACAGTACTTGATATAACGGCTCGACGAGCCACCAATAAAAGATTGTTCATATTGCTTTTTGTGAAATTTGGGAGTCCAATATGAACGAAAAAGGGTATTCCCTTATCATTAATTGACGGTCGATCTGAATGTTATTGATACAGAAGTTACAGATACAGCTTGCATTTTCGTCTATGTAATGATTATATGTGTAGACATAGCTTCATTTTGCTTGCAGATGAAATAGTGTTTGCAGACAACCTTAAAATCATTTGTTGCCTTATATGCGAAGTTCAGATCTGTATATTGATAGCATTCAGCCATTATACATTATAATAGACACATGGATTAGCTTTCAATGAAAGTGATTTGAGATGTTTTGGAATAAAAATCAGCTATGTGTAATATTGATATTATGAAAAATTCAACGCAAAATATTTTATGAGGACGAGAAAATTTTGAATGTAGGAAGCCTGATCTTAATAACAGATAATTCAGGGTGTGGTGTCAGAGGAAGAATTAAATAGTGTGGTGGACAAACCTGCTCTTGAGCTAGAGTCAGAAAATGTAAAAACCTATAGTATGAGCATTTCCAAAGTGGAATAGTCTAAGATGTAGGATGCTAAAACCATTTTCATACATGTTGTTTTTACACTCGCTAAATTAGTAGTTCATAATATTCCTGTGTATATCTTTAAGGGTGGAGTATATCGTTTATCGCAATATTTTCACCCTAGGTAATTTTTTGCCCTTATTCCATTATACCCAAATTCGCCCCATGTTCATTTCGTCATCTCAAGTTATATAAAACGGTTATATAGGTGTACAAATGTTCGCACTCGTCTAAAAATCCACGAAAAGGGCGAGAATTAAACCTGGCGAAAATTTCCTGACAAACCGTATTTGAACTTGGTGAACAAGGAAATAGTTTCTGGACATTAAATGCTTTCTGAAAAATATGGCAGAGAATGATCACATGATGAACAGGAGTTGTTTGAAAACCATGCTGCCAACTATGTGAAATATGTGAAAATCAAGAAATAATAAAGGCATTTTTATGAATAAACATGTATATATAATATAATTAAGATTGATCAATTCGTCCGTGTTAACGAATTACGAATGATACCTTATTGGTTATCTTTTTCATACATAATTTTACCACAAGTTACCACTGCAAACACCTCTTTCATGGACATGTAATCACGATTAATCATGAAAGGTTATTAGGTGTGCCGTGGACTGTGTTAGCAAGTGATTCATTGCCCACCTTTTGCATTGTGTGAGATGTAAAGGTACATATATTCAACTTTCTTTGTTCATTTTTCCGTTTACGTTATGAAGTATAATGCACCTAAATTTGTTCGATTCTCTCAATAGATTTTTTACCAAACAGATACTACCCTAGAATAGTGTTTAAATGTGTTCGATTTTTCCCTACAGATTATGGCCGAGCGGATGTGTTAGCAGTGTTCATCAAACGATGATAGACTCTACAGAAACATTTGTCTCGGAAAAACAGCATGTGGTATTTGGAGGCATAAATTTGTGGACGGTATGTTTCTAGTGACTAACTGTCAAACCAAACGACCTGTTGGAAAATCGCGCAACCTACTGACAAATTTAATGACTTACTGGCAATTCAAGCGATCTGTTGGAAAACAACGCCAACTACTGGCAGATCTATTGACTATTGCTTTACTGCCAACTGAAGCAACCTGCTGTAAAACCAGGACCCACTACTTACAGATTAGGTGACTTACTAAAAAATCAAGCGAACTATTGCCAAATCAAAGCGGATATCATGAATGAATATGATTGAGTAAATCCAGTAATAGGAACATTGAATGGTTGACAAGATCATTGTTACATCAAAATATGGCAAGATTTTATAGTCCCATTATTACATAGATCATATGGTGTTGTTACCATGACATTGCAGTAGCAATGTAATATTTATATAACTGAAAAGGTCTTAGACAGGTTTCGACAAAATTTATTGTTAACTTAAAACTGGTGAATTCTTGCACGAGAGGTTAGCATGATATATTGATAGCCTTGTCTATAAGTAGTAAGGTTAGGTTCGCCAATACGTAACTTCGACTGAATAGGGACATTTTTTATACCTTATCATATAACAATGCTTTAGAAAAGTGATATTCCTTCGGACTCTGAGATTTCACCTTTCGACAAATCCTAGTATTAACATTAGAAAACAATAGCTTTGCAATGCTGTGTGTTAACGCCATGTGCTTAGTAAACATATATGGTATTATTGACAACATTGTTTAATACAGGTACACATGATCGGAAGTAATTGTGATGTATTAAATGACGTTAACAACGCAGGTGATCGCTTATATTTAAGCAATTAAATATTTATCACGTTAGCCATTACCCAACGATAGAGACTTTGAGTGATCTCTCTTCCTTAAATATTCTAAAGAGCCCAAAAGGGTTGCATTTTAGCAATGAATCAAAACTTTAGCACTCGCATTCGTCTAACCATTGTATAGACTTCGAAGCCTGGAAAAGCAGGGAAAACGACATAACCTAGTGACCAACTCCGGGTAGGATGAAATCGGTTTAGTATTCTTTCGGAATTCGGTCACGCTTAAGGGCAGCGGACATGACATCCTGAAAGGGCAAACTTTTGAGAAGGGCCCTAAGACGCAGGGAGAGCCCTAACCGCATGAGCCCGCACTTTCCATCTCGCTCGAACCTGATCCGCAGAATGATCATATTTAAACATATTGACCTGACAAAGCCACTTAGACACAGACTGGAAAGGGATGTTCGGGTTAACTTGCTGAATAGGCATATACAGACTATGTCTAGTGTCCTCCTTCATCCTGCTTTTATCGTGGAAAACCTATGTGTCCGACAATTCCTTTTCGGACTAAACAAATTTAATTCCTTGAATCATTCTGGCTGTATATGAAATATAACATTTGATTTGATGAAACTCTTACTTTTGATGAACTAGAAACAATGTTGATGTTATGGAAATCAAACTTTTGAAGAATTATAAGTGAAATCAAAGCGTTTTAAAATAGATTGTTATGGTATTATATATATATATTTTGATGCACTGGAGGAAATGCTGATACACATGTAGATGTTATGGACATCTTACTTTTGATGAACTGGAAACAATGTTGATGTTATGGAAATCAAACCTTTGATGAACTGGAAACAATGTTGATGTTATGGAAATCTGATATAGGATTTCATATTACGTACTAATATAAAAAATATTCTGTTGTTTACTGTGTATAATATATATTACAAACTAGCCATATTGCTATGTAGCAGGTGTATGTTTATGTTGGTACCGTGTAGTGAGAGGTGAAAAGGTTGTTGAACAACATAGTGCCGATAATGCAGCTTTCATTGTTAAATGTAGCAGGTGCAGTAAATTAACCAAAGCAGATTCTTCTGACAAATGTTGATGTGACAATGTATTTTGTTTACATGGATAGCTTGAACCATGATATCAGTCAACAAGTATGGCCGAATCGTAGGCTTTATATTTTGATTAGACCATATTGGCTCCAAATTGTCTGGAATTAAATTCAAAATTGGAAATGATTTGACAGCCTTGGTTAATTCGGGTTATCCATCCAATTTGGCAGTCACGTAGGCCTTAGGGATAAATAGAGGCTAGTGAGACAGCCCTTCACTTCGGTCACTGGACCCGGCAGAGAACACACTAGACCGTTGTCTACTATTATACGATCACATAAGTATATTTAGGTTAGAAAGTTCAGGTTAATTGTGACAGAGAAAACTTTTGTTGTGAATACCTTAGACGATTAAAATTCGCCAGTAAGAAACCGAGGACTTTTTTCTTTAGTTCTCCCCACCACACAGCAACACGTGGCTCCTTGGAACAGAGGGTCACACCATCCGATAATATGGCATTGCCGAGCATTGTGAGAACACGTTCATGATTTATGAATTAACCCTTGGCGCACAACTCTAAGGACTTATTTCAGGGTCATATTTTTGAAATCTCAACTCAATAACCTTATACAAACTCTTACTAGACATTGTTATACACTGTTTTATATCATTGATATTGAATACCAGGGATACCTTTAGCTGCCTTTTTTACACATACCGAATCATTGTGAATGGCAGTACACAGTCTCGTATACTTAATTGTATGATTGTATGATAAGCGTAATTATATTTTGTTTTTTTATATTTACAAATTTTATGTTCATTAGTTTTCCGGTTGTTCATTATCAATCATCAACATGGGCTAATTATAGCAGCAACAGGCGATGTGATGTAAATTTTTCAGTATCAATCATCAATATGGGCTAATGATATCACTTTACTTTGTTTGTCCAGCGTACTGAGTTTTTGTATCATCACCTGGAAGTGATGATGTAAGAATTCATATATTATTTAAAATGTCAAAAAAAAGTTGAATGGTTTCCCGTTTAGTATTTCACTTTTATGACAGAATATCTGTGTACTTTTCACTCGGGTTTCAAGATATTGCATTATCTATATTATATCATACTCTATTATTATATAGAAAAAGAAACAACACTTTTAAAATAGTGTAGCAGTGCTCATTTGTGTTGATGCAGAAACGAAGTACGTTTTTCATTTGGGTTACCTCCCTTATATCAACGTGCCACCCACAAACGTTGCTATGATGCGACTGTTATCCCTTTCTTATTTGATTACGTCGAAATACAACTAATTTCAGTGATACAAGAACATATTGTTTGTGTATATTTAATACAAAATTAATAACAATTTTAGTTGCGTTTTTTTTTTTTTTTCGTTTCAAATTAAGAATGTCTTAGATAAGGTTCGAATAGAGAATACCTTGCAACATATAAATAGATATGGATTCCAATGCAACCATACAGGCAAGGCGGGGTTATACCATATATTGTTGAACCATATTCCGGCGAGATTTGGCGTTTGAAACTTACCTGCGGTTGAAGGATATATCCCGTGCTAAATTTTGATATTTTGAGTAGGCCTATCGTGAATCACGAAACAGGCGGAACATACTCGTTAGCATATTAAGCTCTTTGACTGAGCTGGATAATGAGGACAGCTCATTTGAAGTGGGACATAACACAAAATTCGTTGTTTTAAAGAAGAATAAGACTTTGGTAAAGACGAAAATCCTTTGTCAAGTAAGTGAAGACATCACAGGAGTTTAATGTTCTTTTAGTACGATATGTAAATGATAATTACTATTTCTTTCACTTTTACTGTAGGTCTTCAATTCCATTTAATGGAAATGAATCTGTTTCTAAAAAGTGTTGTTGACATATTACATTTGATGACCATAAGTAGTTGTAATCTGAGTATTTTATATGTTTCTTATCACTGTACCTTTTTATATAATTGAATGTTGTTGATACAGACATAATACATGTCTTGTGTCTTTGGTAAATGTTTGGTAAATATTAACATGTCACTTGTGAGTATTGATAATTTAATGTTACATAGTCTCCTGTAGGTCAGACAAGGCTGGACATTTACGTATATATAAAGAACACTTTGTCAGAGTATTAAATATAAGCTGTACTTTGGTGAGGGTTAAGAAAGGCAACATTGGCGTATATAATTATATGTCACCTAGCTGTATGCAACCAGCAAGCTTTTGAACAATGTCCATCCCATATCTCACAACACTGATTTGAACAATAAACTAGCACCATTGATATTTTGTTGATATATAACGTAGAATTCTGAATACAGTAAAAAAGACAGTTATATCTTGTACATGTAATTTGAAGTTATAAATAGTTCGAAAACTACATTGGAACTCATATGTACTCATTATCTTTAAAAGTGACTTTAAAGTCATTAATATGTTTACTTTTTCATACATCTGTACAATTTCAACAAAATGTCTCTAATACCCTTATATTCTGTTTTTGAAGTCATACATATGTTCTTTCGCAATTTGATAATGGCTTGACAATCTTTCAATCAGTCGAGTGTCTCAATGCAGTTTTCTCACTTATAACCACCTGACAAAATGTAAATGTATACCCTTTTACACAAGGTCATTGACATGCAATCGTTAGATGATTGTTAAGGCCCGCGGACCTTTTTTTAAATATCTTATTTTTCATTCCAGGACTGTAAGGCCCTAATTAAGGCTGTTCTGATTATGATGGCTATTGATTATGTTTTACGTACAATATTAACCTTTCTATATTAGTCAAATGTGGCATGGTTTGTTTCTTTTGTTTTACGCTTTTGTAAAATACAATACTTATTTTTTTAATCTTTTTGGATTCATATGATTTGCACTACAGATATTTTTTAGATGTGCTGATTGTCCATAATACATAGTTTAAAGTTATAGAAGTATTCATTTGAATGACTATATATACCTGTGGCAATTATTATTATTACATTTTTGTTTCAGTAGGTTCTTAGTGGTTTATGTATGTTAAAAGTAGTTACAAGAATCTAACTTTAAAATGTTACATTTCGTTACTGAAAAGACACCTGATTCAGTATCAAATGAATTCCAACATAATATCATTGACTTTTTTGTCTTTTATATACTTAAGCATCTATATTTCGCGTATAAACTTTAAAAGGGAGAATTTTATGACGTTTTGAATAAATTTTACTTGTGGACTACTTTTTGACGGTGAATTGACTGAGTGATTCGGTTAAAAGCGCAATTTCAACGTTTTCTGGTTGCTAAGGTGCTTTTCATGAGTATGACGTTGGACGTCTTGGGTAGATTTCAACTATTCAAGAATGTCGACTTGATGATCACTTTCCAAATTTCGAAGGACTCATAAATATATATTTCAGCTAGTTCCATGTTAAAGGAACTGGCTTTTTGAGGAAAACATATAGCTAAGACACAGCCACCCCCTTTTCTAATCATGAAAAGTATCTTAGAAATTTTCTGTATCAAAACTTTAAGTCTCCAAAAACGTTTTGTACTGAAAGATGGCCAAAAGGTTAATGTCATTTTGGATTTTTTTTATGTTTTGGTTGCTCTGGAGTTTAAAACTTTAAATCAAGTGAACATTTTCACATTTTTTCTTAATATCCAATCATGCCCTTACTGTAATGAGAAACGAAAAAAACGTTTCATAAAGGTTGCCACAAAAATAGCAGAGAATATTTGTTCTTCAGAAAAAAATAATAATAAATGAAAATAAACCATTTCCTGTTACACAAATTCTGACGCTTGTGCCGGAAAAGTAATACAGGAACATACTGATTTCTTAATGCACTTTCTAAAATCATGCTTTTCAAAACAAAATTAGGCAAAAAAGTTTAATACTGGATGTTTTTTACTTCTCAGATGAGTTCACTTTTCAGGCTACTTTTTTCTACAAACTATACTCTGTGTTATTTGTCCACAGTAACCACTATCAGTATTAACTTTTAAGTTTCAGATGTTTCCTATATATACAGTTATATTTATATCTATTGAATGAAAGAAGATCAATGTATATCTAATGATACTGTGAACAAACCAATCAGTCAGGTTTATATGGCAGGTCACCTATTTTTTAATATTGACGCAAATAGGCAACGGCATGACACGAAAAAGAAAACCTTGAAAGGTCCTATACAAGAATAATTGAATGATAATGTGAAGTAGAGACATAACTCTGTGTGAGTAAACGATGCAGTAAAAATCTGTACTCCAACATATTATCAATCTGCATAGGCATATTTGACCAATAGAAATTTCATGAGAAAACTATATGGGATACGATGACTTCAAAAATAGATGTTCTCCATTTTTCACACACACGAAGTGATATGGACATGCATCTTTTAATATCCTTGAACCATACAAAATACTTAATTAAAATAATTACTATACAAACATGTACCGTTTGTACAAAGCTTCCAGATTAGATGTATTTAGAAGTGACCCTTGGTTATTACACCTCATGTTTGGTACCTCATTAACAATCTTGTAATTAATTACAAAAAATCTTAAAATCTTAATTACTTTACAAGATGTATGCTGATATGAACTTAAATGCATTGGCTATTCAAATATCTCGGTACCGGAAGAGCAATTCAACAAAGTACTTTTCATATAATTTCAGATAAGGAAGTTATACTCTACATCTTACTAGAACGACATTTCGCAGCAGTTTCTCCACTTCCTTCGAAATTATTTCTCCGTGGAATACTGCTTTTCGGATCGAATCATCAATACATATGGAAAAGGAGATGATTGTGTCAGGTCTCAGATTTTATTTCCGTACTCTATGCTCTTAATATGAATTTTGGCACAGTGATTTGAAGCGAGCGACAATTTATCTGGCGACAATAATAATTCAATCTAAAGTTTCATAAACTTGAATATTGTATTTAATATGTTCCTAATTAGTACATGTTGTTTTGATCCGGGTGAACGGCACTATATGTTGCTATGGTCATCTTTACGAGTTTTCGCCATTTGAGCAAAGCATTAATGGAACTTATCGTTTTAATGTGATACGAGAAAAACTGATTTTATCTGGGATAAAGAGAACACAGAGTGTTCTTGGCACCCACCTTTGTTGGATCTTGAGAAGTTAGCTCTTTTCCATTCTTATTATTTTCCATTTGTTCAAATGAAATACCTTGATCCACTTTCAAGGCCAAAAGAGGTAAATGAGTGAAAATGTTTTAATGAATCTCCTCAATGACCAAATGGCTCCGGATGTAGTATGATGGGCTAAAGAGCAGTCAAGTTTGTTAAATTGACCCTAATTCCAGGTGATCGGAGTCCAATGTGTTCAATGTCCTGTAACCGTTGATGAATGTTTTTCAAGATGGCGGACGTAGACGGTCACAAAATGTAGAGCCCACTTAAAGCTAAAACATCACTGGTTTATGCATACAATTTGACCAGGACAAAAACCAGGCGAAACGAAGAGATACTCGAAATTTGTATTACACCCTTTGTATGGTGTTGTTATGGTCATAAATAATTGTGAGCGCTTCGTGAAGTCGAGCGAAGTGCTGGATTCGGCGGTGCGTGACTTGCTGTGAACTTTTGCTTATATCGAAGTATTTAATCAGCCTAAGGTTTATTTGCACTTTCAGTGAGACAATCCAATAACATCCATTTTTCAGCGATATATTATTTATGTTCATCGCCCATTAATATTCACGGTCCACGGGTTCCATCGCTGATAACAATGACACAACTTCAGAACGCTGACGTCTTGTACAATACTGCATTGTGTAAAGAGCACTGAAGTCCTCTAAACTCCAACGTCTACGTGCGTACATGAGCTCAATAATGGTAGGCAGTCTGGTGACAACTCAACCATGAAGTCAATATAGAATTACATATACATATGCTGACTGCCTTATCCACATTTAGGCCATCCGTACAATGGTCAAAATCCCACTGTCCCTGGTATAGTTTGAGAATGAGAATTCCATTACATCGACATCAGATATATCTAGAATTCTCTGTCATTAAAAGTCGCCAGATTCTTTCGGTCATAGCAATAAGAATGTTAAATCCATAATTCTACTTGAAAAAGAACACTCCATTTGTCATGCAGGGTTGATTGTCTGATTTTCATGATAATGATACATTACTGAAATTGGTATAAATATTTCTGTTAATTGTTTCCCGGATTATTCGTCGAAAATGTTTATGGCTACCTGGCTTGTTACCTTTATTATGACAAGATAAAAGGTCTAAATGAAGCAGGTAAAATGATAGATTGAACTAATTGTCGCTGTCCTAGTATTAAATATTAAACCATCAGCCATGTCCTATATGCCCTCTTTCATTCTTTGTATGTATATATGTATTGAGGAAATGTCGGATATAGACCAATCATCAATTGGACAATTGTTAATAATGCATTTCCTGTTAATTAATAAAAAATACTCCGCTGGCTGTTAGTGTTTATTGAATAATTACCTATGTGTGATCGATCTTATTGCACTTAACGTATCTGGTGGCAATTGTCAGAATTAGTATGTTCCTCGTCAAAAGAACATGACGACATGGGCGGTGTACTAACACTCTATGTTGCATTTCTTTGTTTTATTAGAATATATTGTGAGTCTGATGGAACATTTAAAAGAATCAGTGGACATAAGTTATCAGGCGCGAACCTTATTTTAAAGTATCAATTCAGTAACCCAATTATAGCATGTGCAGTAGAGTGTTTCCAGACCGAATGTTTATCTATCAACTACCACAGTGAGACTAAGGAGTGTCAGCTTTGTAAAGATTCCCCCTACACCAACCCGGTGTTAGTACAGGAGGCACAATACTGGGAAATCTACTACCTACAGAAAGGTGAAGTATAATGAGGAGAGAATCAGTAAAGCTATCACATTGATGGAAGATAGACATCCAAAGCATGGTTACTATAGCCTATTCACTTTCTCAGTTTTTGTTAAAACCTAAAATTTGTTTAAGGATAGAATGAAGAAAATCGAAATTTTAATATCCATATAGATTACTCTACATTACAAGAAAATGAATGACGTCATTTTGACTCAGTGTTTATCGACATTACGTCAACGATTAGAACGTCATATTTGATGACGCACAGTTTGAAGAAGCTATTTGAGACGATAAACCTTTATACAATAATATAAGATGCAACAGGCGATGCCTGGAGAGAGAGAGAGAGAGAGAGAGAGAGAGAGAGAGAGAGAGAGAGAGAGAGAGAGAGAGAGAGAGAGAGAGAGAGAGAGAGAGAGAGAGAGAGAGAATCAGACAGACAGACAGACAGACAGAGTGCATTATACTAAGTTGACAGTATGATGATTTTTAAGCTCACTATTGATGCAAAATTCTCAGAAATCATACAAAAGACAAAATATATACGTGTATAGTAAAGGCATCGATACCAAAAGGATTCGTGATGCTATGCGGTTTACTGTAATATTTTTACTTCATTGATACGCGGTTTATTAAAAGAGTACATCCAAGTTTTTAGTGTTATAGATCAATAACGTAAATCAATCACAGTTGATCCTGATAATCTAATTTTAACTAATAACAAAAAGATAATATAGTAAATAGTAAGAAGAAATGAAGGTCTACTCTACAATGTAAGCATATGTTAAAATGTGGGAGAGGAGGCTTCAGTCCAATCTGGCGTCATGAGAATGGAAATATTTATCTAAAGTGTTCAAAGATACATAATTCCAAATGAGTCGAAATCGAACACAATTTCTTACTTTTACATATAAATATACATTTGGCAACATCAGTTCACGAAATAAAGATATGTTACTTAATTCAAAGAAAATGACTGGGAGCTGGTCTTCAGAGCTCAGGCCTACAACAACATCAGTCCTTATAATGCCTGGATGGGGACGTTGTCTCTACCAACATTAGTGGAAGAGGGCTGCCTGCTATTGATGAATACATCCACGTGCACAACCATATATAGAAACGATATTCTGAACACATGGGATTCGGAGAGTATTTCTGAGGCAAGTATGACGTAATATCATATAATTGTTTTATTATCATATATCAACACTACACTTCAGTGTTATATTTGAATTTGTATTTAAATTCTTCAGCCTTTATGCTATTTTATTTGTTCGAATATTGAAACAAAATATTTGTGATATGTTTGAATTTCCGAATTTCTATTGCATAATAAGATTAAGTTTCCCGCAGAATGTTTGATATGAATCGCAGCATAAATGTCTTGGCACTTAATACCTTCTGTTACAGCTTTAGGATTTTCATTTCGACCATAACATCAGTGACGAATCCCAGTATATTAATTATGCCATTCACCAGCGTGCCCTCAAAGTTTTATTCCTCAGTCGACAGATATTCGAATCTCTTCATTCTCAATTTTGTATTGTCCCATGTTTGTGCTTCACTAGTGTGTTTGAATTCTTGCACTTCACATGAGTGTTTTATTCGGGTTATCACATTTACCTTATATGTATTTCCTTTTGTTTTGACACAAATTACATCAAGCAACAAAATCAAGTTGCCATTTTAAACTCCTAGATTTCATTGACAGGTTAAGCTAGAACTCTACAAAGCCGGTGTCAGAGTGGTAAACATCCGATTTAATGGTACAAGGTCAACGTATACCGACTGGTTTGGGATCAACAGATTGATAGACAGTGGCTGGGAGACCTTGTCTCAAAGTCGACACTTCCCTAACTTCTCAGTGCGTGGGTATGTGTACGTGCCCAACTGGGAATAACTTATATCAATATTTATAGTCAGCTGATTGAAATCTTTAATCCCCTTTCAAGACGTAAAATACATAATTAAACGACATTGTGACTCGTACGTCAAATAATCGTATATACCAGGTGATAAGTAGTACATACGAGGTAAACTTTTGGATGTAGCGGTTAAACAGTCAAACCATCTCTCCTCTTATAGAGCCCCATCAAGCGTTTCGGTGACCAGGAATCAGCGAGTACTACTGAGTATGAGGAAATAACGGAAGATAAATCGCTAGAAAAGAGAGATCTTTCTAAACAAATAAACATCATTACATGTAGATATTAAATTGTGTTACCACACTTAATGTTGAAATGTTTGGGGCAATATATCTTTTGACTCTAATGTGTATAATAATACTAAAACCTTGATGAAATTAGGGCATCCAAATCAAGATTATAGGGAGATGGTATTGGCGAAAAATCTATTCACTTTTAAAGTTTTGTTTTCAACAGACCATGTCAGCGGTCCTTTTACATCAATCAGTACTTCAGAGGCTGCCGTTATGACAAAGGATTGATATTAGTGAATGATCTTAACTATAACCCTTGTCCATGCACATATGACACAACGTCCAACAGACCTGAATTCATGTATGCTCCTGGAGAGGATGTCACACAATGGGAAGATTACAGTAAGTAGTGGAAATATCTTAATATACAACAAATAAACTATCCACGTATCTACACAAGTTTCCTATACTGGACATGTATGCATCAATGAAATAACTAGAATACCGAAAAGTTTATAGTTAATAAGTTAAAAAGCTATCAATCGAGAGAAAATATGCCCAAATTCAAAGATTTACAAAGAGATCATTGGAAAAAGTACATTTAAGTTATACTGTATGTTCCGGAAGGGTAAATGTCATCTTCATTGAACACATCTTCATATGCCAAGTAGTCTTTAACAGCCGGAATCTTTATCTCACATTGAATTTACGATATTGCTTCATCAACGACACCCACCATGTAAACTTAGGTCGCGTTCTAAAATGAGAACAAGGTATACAGCAACGAAATCAACGGGTAAACTAACGAGAATCAAACACGCCTAGCTTCATATCGTACAAAGAAATATAATGTTTCCCAATGAGATCACTATGACGTCCATAAAACATCCCGCGATTTTCATCAACCTATCTCTTTTCAAACCCTGCGTTACGACTTTGTCCGTCAGTCGACATCTTTCACGAAAACTTGATAATGGGAACCTTGAATATCAAATTAACTTTGACATATTAATACCTTAGTTTGGAGATGCAAGATAATAGCTATCCAGAAATGGAAAATTCACAATAGGATAATTGAAGTCACCTCATACAGCTAGGTGGAAAGTTATCCATGTTTATGTCGTTGTAGGAAAAGATCGAGATAAACAGCTTATATAGAAAAGTTTGTCGTGGCTTTGAGTTCCAATTATGGAAAGAATATACGATATACGTGCTCAATCAATGTATTGTAAATTAAAGACAAGACATCATCAATTAATCTGAAAGTGAAATTAAACGACTTTGCAAGGTCTTTTTGGCCTGTTTTGACAAGCACTTCAATAAATTCAGCCACGTAAACAAAAACAACTCAGTCATAGGGGTGCAGTTTGATCCCATAGGTATGCCATTAGTCTGTTGGAAGATCATGCCACCAAACTCAACGGAGACTTTGTAAACCAGAAACTGGTGTAACAAAATGAGTTAAAAAAAGGTTTAATGATAACTTTGGAATGGTGTGTATCGTAGAGAGCAGCATCTTAGTTTAAAGTACATCAGGTCAACAGTCAGTCAATGCTGGACCGAGGTAAAAAAAAAACCCGTGAGTGATAGATAGTGATGCACGCCTGGTAACGGGCGGGGTGTGTACCCAAGTGGTGAAGCACCGTGGCAGAATATCGCCAGCATAATTGATCAGGACAGATAGATGGTCTCTTTTGTATGCCTCGCGCAAGTAAACACGTGCCTTCATAATTAGATGCTCCGGGGGCTGGGTTATTGTTGGGACTAGGCTTAAATTAAGTATTTGGGTATTATTTATACAAAGACAATAGCCAGAGAAAGTCGAGTCGAGTCTGGGATCGAGTAGCTAGAGAGAGTTGGAAGTCGGACGTGGAGACGGGCAGAGTCCCGTATGGGACCTGCTCCGCGATGGAGCGGGCCCTGGCCAAGTTGGCGAATGGACATTTGTATGGAACTCTTTGATATGGACGGGCAGGTGTTTAGTTTTGTCTGCCTTACACGGGTGGTTATTTTTGGTGCCATGACATGCTGCTGTATGTTGATTAGGAACTATCGTTTGTAATGGATATTAACGCGAAGTACTAACTATGGAAAACCACTATACGATTAAATAAACGTTTCGGTCAACCCAAGTAAACACCGTGTTTAGTCATTGTGTAACACTGGGTCATTTTATGAATTCAAACTCCTTATATTTATTCTTTGATTTGGGCGTATTTTTCACGAAATTCGCTTTAGTAAAGTTCGCAACCATATATACTCAACAAAAAAAAGAAAGGTTAACATGTTTCCTTGGCGAATACCTGTAAATGAGTGAAAACAAAATGACGTTTGTGCAATATTAGAAAATGGTAATGTTTTACATTACAAAATCCAAGGGGGTTACCAAAATCATTCAAGCGTGAAAGTCTGTATTAGCGAAAGAGCTGCACGAGGTTTTCTGCGACTTACCTATATCTTCGCTTGAATTTCATGAACATTCAAACTGACAACTGTTCCTTAGATTCTTATGACTTAGAAATCACCGAATCTTGCTTTCTATCAACTTTATCATTATGCCCCGGCTGTCACAAGTACAGAGAGAAAGGGCTGTAGGCATGATCCAGGCTGTCGAGTTGCACGGCATTTTGGTTGCAGTGTTAAGACAATTTGCCAGTTGGCAAATCGTTTAAACCAAACTGGGTCAACATGCGATCGTCCCCGAAGCGGCCGACCCCGTAAAACGACCGTCAGGGATGACCGTCGTATACGATTGATACACTTGCGCAATCGATTCGTAACCGCAGTAGAGACGACAAGGACATTGTTTGGGCGTCGTGTGTCTCCCCAAACAGTCCGCAACAGGTTGAGGGCCTACCAATTGAAAGCGCGGCGTCCCTACACTGGTCCCAATTTGTTGCGACGTCACCGTAATAATCGGCGTAACTGGACCCGTGTTCACCGTCGTTGGGCCCTACGACAATGGAACAATGTTCTGTTTTCAGATGAGTCCATGTTTTGTCTGCAACACGGTGACGAAATGCGCAGAGTGTGGAGGCGACGAGGGGAGCGTTTTGCGAATTGCTGCGTCGCAGAACGGGACCGCTTTGGCGGCGGAAGTGTAATGGTTTGGGGTGGTATTTGTGGGGCGACTCGTACCAGGCTTGTTATGTTAAATGGCAATTTAACCGGCATTCGATATCGGGACGAAATTTTAAGACCAGTGGTTCTGCCATTCTTAAGACGCCATGACGTTGGCGCCATTTTTCAACAGGATAACGCACCAGCGCACACCAGTCGCGTCAGCAGAACTTTCTTGCAGCAGAATAAGGTACAGGTGTTAGATTAGCCATCTAAATCACCTGATTTGTCACCGATTGAGCATGTCTGGGACGTTCTTGGGCGACGCGTGAGAGAACGTCAAAATTAGCCATCAAACTTGCAGGAGCTGGCCCAAGCCTTGATCGCTGAATGGAACAACATCTCTCCTCGAATTATCCTCCGGTTTACGAGTTCCATGCGACGACGCTGCAATGCTGTTTACTTCGCAAACGGTGGCCATACCCGTTACTAATGGTGTTACCTTTGAAATTGACCCCAACGTCTTTTACAGTCGAATAAAATCAACTGAACGCAAAGTTTGATAATGAACCATGACTGCAGTTTAATCAGAATTGATCAGTTATTTTATTCGCACATGATTGGTAAGGATTTATGAAGGAGTTAACTAATTAATCACCGAATAAAGTAGTGTTACCTTTCTTTTTTGTTTAGTATATCTATACCGCCATTCACTTTTCTTGGAGAAGAAAGTTCTCATAAAAAGAGAACGAATGCGTTGCTTTGGTTTAAATTCGGTATGCTTGGTGTATAGAATGGAAACATCAAATGGTGAACAAGGAAATAGTTTCTGGACATCACATGTTGTTTGAAAACCATGCTGCCAACTGTGTGAAATATGTGAAAATCAAGAAATAAAAAGGCTTTTTTATGAATGAACATGTATATATAATATAATTAAGATTGATCAATTCGTCCGTGTTAACGAATTACGAATGATACCTTATTGGTTATCTTTTTCATACATATTTTTACCAAAGGTTACCACTACACACACCTCTTTCATGGACATGTAATCACGATTAATCATGAAAGGTAATTACGTGTGCCGTGGACTGTGTTAGCAAGCGATTCAATGCCCACATTTTACATTGTGTGAGATGTAAAGGTACATATATACAACTTCCTTTGTTCATTTTTCCGTTTACGTTATGAAGTATAATGCGCCTAAATTTGTTCAATTCTCTTAATAGTTTTTTTTACCAGATACTACCCAAGTATAGAGTTTAAATGTATTCGATTTTTCCCTACAGATTATGGCCAAGCGGATGTGTTAGCAGTGTTCATCAAACGATGATGGATTCTACAGAAACAACTGACTTGGACAAACAGCATGTGGTATTTGGAAGCATACATTTGTGGACGGTATGTTTCTAGTAACTAACTGTCAAACCAAACGACCTGTTGGAAAATCGCGCAACCTACTGGCAAATTTAGTGACTTACTGGAAATTAAAGCGACCTGTGGGAGAACAACGCCTTTCACTGGCAGATCTATTGACTTACTGGCAACTCAAGCGACCTGTTGGAAAGCCACGCCAACTACTGGCAGATTAGGTGACTTACTGGAAAATCAAGCGAATTACCGCCAAACCAAAGCGGATATCATGAATGAATATGATTGAGTAAATCCAGTAATAGGCACATTGAACGGTTGACAAGATCATTGTTACATCACAACATGGCAAGATTTTATAGTCTCATTATTACATAGATCATCTGGTGTTACTACCATGATATGGCGGTAGCAATGTATTTTTATATAACTGAAAAGGTCTTCGACAGGTTTCGACAAAATTTATTGTTAACTTAAAACTAGTGAATACTTGCACGAGAGGTTAGCATGACATATTGATAGCCTTGTCTATAAATAGTAAGGCTAGGTTCGCCAATACGTAACTTCGACTGGATAGGGACATTTTTGATACCTTATCATATAACAATGCTTTAGAAAAATGATATTCTTTCGGACTCTGGGATTTCACCTTTCGACAAATCCTAGTGTTAACATTAGAAAACAATAGTTTTGCAAGCCTGTGTGTTAACGCCATGTGCTTAGTAAACATATATGGTATTATTGACAACATTGTTTAATCCAGGTACACATGATCGGAAGTAATTGTGATGTATTGAATGACGTTAACAAGGCAGGTGATCGCTTATATTTAAGCAATGAAATGTTTATCACGTGAGCCATTACCCAACGATAGAGACTTAGAGTGATCTCTCTTCCTTAAATATGCTAAAGAGCCCAAAAGGGTTGTGAGACTCATGAAAATTGGCTTTACCTGAAAAACCTAAATTTCACTTTAGCAATGAATCATAACTTTAGCACACGGATTCGTGTAACCGCAGTAGAGACTTCGAAGCCTGGAAAAGCAGGGAAAACGACATAACCTTTCGGAATTCGGTCACGCCAAAGGGCAGCGGACATGACATCCTGAAAGGGCAAACTTTTGAGTAGGACTCTCAGACGCAGGAAGGGCCCTAACCGCATGAGCCCGCACTTTCCATCTCGCCCGACCCTGATCCGCATAATGATCATATTTAAACATATTGACCTAACAAAGCCACTTAGACACAGACTGGAAAGGGATGTTCGGGTTAACTTGCTGAATAGGCATATACAGACTATGTCTAGTGTCCTCCTTCATCCTGCTTTTATCGTGGTAAAACCTATGTGCCCGACAATTCCTTTTAGGACTTAAAGACTTAATTCCTTTAATCATTATGGATGTATTATATGAAATATAACATTAAAAGGAGTTGGTGACTGATGATTATCTGTTACGACTAAATTTGGTACTATTGTGAAGAAATTTGCCTTAAAACGACAAATATGGTGAAAGACTATTATACGTGAAATCAAAGTGTTTTAAAGTATTTAATGTTCCATAGAACCATATATATGTTACAACTGTGTGAGGAAACTACGTGAAATCAAAGTGTTGATTTTATGTAAATCTGACCTTTGATGAACTGGAAACAATGCAGATGTTATGGGCATCTGACTTTTGATGAACTGGAAGCAATGTTGTAAAGTAATGTTGATGTTATAGAAATCTGATATAGGATTTTATATTACTTACTAATATAAAAATATTCTTTGGCATTAATTGTTGTGTATGGCATTTTATTTAACACATAAACCCATGTGGTACGGTTTGTAGTAACTGTCGCACAGAAAGTTGTATCCTTTTACCTTTTCTTTATATTCTTAAATTTTATTCTCCGGCTTTCCACCATGGCTTCGGATGGGGGATGATTTTGCGTCACTTTTGCTTTACCTTATTTATGCATAAGGTTTGCAGAAATCATTGTGGCAGATTATGAGCCCCATCTAAGACTTGTTCGGTAAATTTTAAATGATAAACTTTGAACTAAATAACAAATGTCGTTTACTATAATAAACGGCCAGATTCAATTCACATCTTGTGTTCTAGTTGTTATTTCTATGACGGTTTTACTAGCTTGCCATGGTGGAGGTCCGGTATAAATGCAAATTAAAACAAGTTTAAATGTCATTTATACAGGCTGATTGTGTTTATATGTAAGGATTCTATTATTAGCGGAAGGAGGTAATTTGGGGTTGGAGCAAGGTGGTCCAACTGTCGCCCGCGCGCACTAATTCGGTGGCTATTTTTAGACCGCTATAAATATAAATGACGCAGCATTTTCTATTCAGATGCTGACAGCAGAATATGGCGGAACAAGGTTCGTACGGTCAAGGCCAGTTTATTTGATTTATATTAGTCTATTTATATCATTGGAAAACTAAAACATTTTCATACAATTTTAGCCCACCACCATCCCCTACTTTCCTCCGTTCCTTTTTTTAGTTTTTATCCCTTGTTTATTGTTCTTTCAAGGCCTGTTATATTTGTTCCAAACTTGGTTGATGAGATCTTTTCATTAGTTTCAATCTTACATCAAATATGTATAGGAAGTATCCTTCATAAAATTGTTCCAAGCGTTTTATGCTTATGTACATGACTCGTCATATCCACTCTGTTAAGTTTGTGTAATTTCATAAAGTCATTACCTAAGTTGTTGATTAGGTTACTCAGAGATGTATATATATATATACGTCTCTGGGTTACGGAACTTGTACCATCCAATAATTCACAATTGATGGTAATTTTCTTACCCTGGAGTATAGCATCCAGGTATGTCATGTACTTGTTATATGCTGTAAAATTTTCCTTCTTTAAATTTCATATCTAATAAATTTGTACGATGTTTGTTTTTCTTAACTTGAGCTGTACTGTCTTATGTTTATGTATAATGTCAAATTTTCCTTCTATGATTGGGTATATTTACGTATGATGTGGTGGCAGATTATGAGCCCCATCTAAGACTTGTTCGGTAAATTTTAAATGATAAACTTTGAACTAAATAACAAATGTCGTTTACTATAATAAACGGCCAGATTCAATTCACATCTTGTGTTCTAGTTGTTTCTATGACGGTCTTACTAGCTTGCCATGGTGGAGGTTCGGTATAAAGGATTTTATATTACTTACTAATATAAAGATATACTGTAGTTTACTGTGTATAATATATATTACAGATTAGCCATATTGCTCTGTAGCAGGTGTATGTTTATGTTGTTACCGTGTAGTGAGAGGTGAAAAGGTTGTTGAACAACATAGTGCCGATAATGCAGCTTTCATTGTTAAATGTAGCAGGTGCAGTAAATTAACTAAAGCAGATTCTTCTGACAAATGTTAATGTGACAATGTATTTTGTTCACATGGATAGCTCGAACCAAGATATCAGTCAAAAGTATAGCCGAATTGTAGCCTTTACATTTTGAGTAGACCCTATTGGACTCTACTATTATACGATCACATTAGTATATTTAGGTTAGAAAGTTCAGATTAATTGTGACAGGGAAAACTTTTGTTGTGCATACCTTAGACGATTAAATTTCGCCAGCAAGAAACCGAGGACTATTTTCTTTTGTTCTCCCAACCACACAGCAACACGCAGCTCCTTGGAACAGAGGGTCACATCATCCGATAATATGGCATTGCCAAGCATTTTGAGAACACATTCATGATTTATGAATTTACCCTTGTGTGGCACAACTCTAAGGACTTATTTCCGGGTCATATTTTTGAAATCTCAATTCGATAACCTTATACAAACTCTTACTAGGCATGGAAAAAGAAAGACGATCTTGACATAAGAATTTACCCATTGGTCTTGCCCTATCAAAGAGTGTAAGTGACTGGACTGTAATTGGAAATATTTGACGTATAGGCATGTATAAGTTGTATACCACTGCTCGTGTTTCTAAAGTCTTTTGTCTTTCTTGTTTAAGATTCTGTCTGAATCACTGTACTACTTATATGTAATCACATGTATCGCTGCTTTGTTATAGTCTGTTTTATATCATAAATATTCAATGCCAGGGATACGTTTAGCTGGCTTTTTTTACACAGACCGAATCATTGTGAATGGCAGCACACAGTCTCGTATACTTAATTGTATGATCGTATGATAAGCGTGATCATGCTCGAAATATATTATTTCTCTTCCTCTCTCCGTGCTACGAAGACTTCGGTGGATTCAGCTTATACTGCTTCTAGTGACCTATGGAAAGTAGGTTGGAGACTTCACAACATAATTTATAAATGTTTTTAAAACCTGTACGTACAGATACCCCAAGTACTCCAACAACTCGACAATTTATGACAGCTGTGTTTGCAAAAGCAATATTGTACATCAGAAGGCTGTTCAAGCTATCATCCCACCATACTTTCAATGTACCACTCCGTCAGTTAGCTCTTGCTTTCAATCTACTGATGGTCTAACTGGACACTGGCGATTTATGCTTTGCTGAAATGTTAAACTAAGAGAGTTTTTCATATTGGGTCCTAAATACTGTGAAAACCCGTCCACTAATTGGAATATGATTTTTGTTTTAATGAATTCCGTTGCAAACTGCCAGAGAATTGATGGAACGAGAACATACTGCAATGGATTCCCTTTCAGAATGGGTTAGTCCCTTTGGCTCGTCATTCTTAAAATAATTAGTTGCTTAAAATATCAAATAAAAACAAAACAGGCTTTTTTGGAATTTGTTCACAAATAGTAGTATATAATTTTGATTTAGAAACTGTACATAGCTAATTCCATTACTCTCATTAAACATTCCATGGCAATTAAACTTGTTTTTGTGATAAGATATATAATGATTCAATATACGTGTATATAAAGTAAAGACTGTAAAGCAGTATATGATTTCAGTATTGAACTTAGCCAACAAAACAATAAAAAAAACATGAGAGTATGGAACATTGAAGTCAAATAATACCTTTTTCTATTAATGATTGGCATTAATAAAAACACTTCAGAATTGGTAATAGTGAAATGATGAAAATAACACTTCTTCATGAGCGCATAACAGCAAAATTATTATAAGAATGCTTCAGTATTGACGAAAGAAGTCACGATAATAATACTAGGGCATTACAGCGAATTTTGTACAAACGACACACAAGTTAATACCACATTTTAGTACAAGTTCAGATAAGATGCATTAGAGCCAACAAAATAATTTAAACCGTCCAATACAGCTGTTTCATCAACGTATTGCTCTTCAATGGCGCTAAGGGCCCAGGAGGCGACTTGGGAATCTAAAGTGATCCAAAGAAAGTTTTTCTGACAAAGAAAGCACAACGTCACTTTGCTGTTGTGGTGGTGGGAGAGGGCCTGATAAATAAAAGCTTGAGCTGACCATAACCCCTGTTTCCTCCCTAGTCGTAATTTTGAAGAGTATGATTTTCTGAAAGTTTATGAAAAATTCTACAAGAAAATCAATGTTTACCATCTGGCCGTTGGTGCTTTTGGGCGTGGCACCATTGCTAATTACCAACCCTGCATATTTATGAATATTAATGATTCTGTTCAAAATGGCCGACATTTTTTAGAACTTAATTCATATTTTTTACCTCTATAGTGTTATATTTCCTACTGGCATGTTTTTATTAGTTTAATATTAACGTAAATTTCATCTAGGACATTTTAAGCTATGTTTGAATTTGGAATGTTGAACCGTTTATGTGTGACGTCATTTTAAAAATCAAGCCACCCCTAAGAGTTTGCAAACGTGCAACAGAATATAAAGACATAAGATTTTGTGATATCTTGCTTGATTTCAGAACTAGAGTTGTATTTTTGTTAATTGTATGATGTCTGGTTTGATTAACTGCTAAAATATGTAAACTAACTCATTTGCATCATACGTTGCCATGAGGATTTATGATGTGATGAAGAAGTCGGGGACTTACGGAGATCGGATTTAGCAAGATCAAAGAAGTTGCTAGGGAAAGATTAATGTATGCATCACGTAAAGACAGGCTGGAAAACTTGTCACTAAATCTTCCAGATGCCTTTGGCCTCGTCAGGCATGGGACCCACAGAAAATGCTACCTACGATATATAAATATGAATTAACCTCAGAAAAGGAAATTGACTCCATAGATACTGAATGTGCAGCAAGTTCATCAAAGCGCCCATTTCTCTCCTCTTCTTGCAGCAATGTTCTGTTTCCAGCTGACCAGTGCTATATTTTGTGATAAGTAACAGGTAAAACACAATCACTGACAAAGTGTGTGAGAAAATGTGCGGAAGAGTCGATTAAATTAGCAGTCACTAACAACTGTGATGATAATTTGTGTGGTAAAGTCCCAAACCAAGATTAAGTGGCAAGAAAAGCCTGACACCGCAATGTTTGTAGAAGGAAATACACTAGAAGTAACAACACAAGACATGTCTCTCACAAAGAATCCAGAACAACCCAATCCATAGAAGCTAACTAAGATGCATTTGAGCATATTTGCAAATATATAGAAACACATATCGTCGAAAGCTAGAATGTAGAGAGACTAACAATGCTAAGAGGACGTTATCTTGACTTCTTGTTAGAACAGTTTCCAACAATCTACAATGAAAACTACAAAACATACAAACTCAAAGAAAAGTTACTTAAGCATTTCCAGCAAAGAATACAGTACTGGAGACCGGAATCATCCCAAATTACATCAGATTTGGTGTACAGCGCAGATATTCATGGTAGTGCTTTTGAAAAAGGCATTTGATCTTGCATCATGATAGAGAGGCGTGGTCAAGAGTCAGCAATGATATTAAGGTGGCACATCAATGATGTTCGCATAAACTTCAGACTGATGTCTTGACCACCATCTTCGGACTGAATTCTCTCTGGAGAAAGAAAGTCACCCGAAAGCCTTTTAAGTTCATTATACAGCTGATTGGAGGTAAAACCGAAAAAAAAAATAGTGAGTGTTAAAACAAGACGAACTGCTTACTCTATCTCGGAGGACATTTGCTATGCTGCCTTTAATAAGTAAGGCATTTAACTGGAAATGCTGAACTCGTCACCATGTTGGTCACTCTCAATCATACATCAAAGTGATGGAACTTGAAACAGCTATGTGCAATGCAGTAACAGCATCCGAATCAGGATTTCCTGAACACTGTCTTACCGGCTGTGATACTATGAGCACCTTTGTTCGCAGATTAAAGATATCCTCACAAACTTGTTGAAAAAGAACACTGACATTATATCTACGATTTCCAAGCTTGGCTAAGAACATGAATACAACAGTGAATTACTGAAAGAAACTGAAAAAGCTAGTTTGCGCTATGTACTTTCAAGCATACATCTGGTTCCATGCTGATGACAAGCGACCAGAACTCCTGCACAGTCAAAGAAGTGGCTGGAGATATGGACAAGTTGTGCAAATGTGCCACATGATTTGGTTGACATCATATGTGCTTCAAATGCGTTTGACAGCAAAAATGAGGACGAAGTTGAAGTGGAAATGAACAGTCTTGTCGATGAAATATTTTATGAAGAAAGTGACGATGACACTGACTGAAAAAATTACATCTTCAATGCATTACTTTGACAGCCATATAAATCATACTGGATGGGTTGAAGTTCAGTGCCGAAGTACCATTTGTCCTAAATGGAACTTTGGTTGTAGAAAAGATTTAAGATTTAAACTTTATAAGTGAAAAGACTCGTTTTTATTAAACAACTAATTGTAGTAACTTAATTGATATTCATAAATATGCAAATGAGCCAAATTTCATATTTTAGCATTTTATTCAACCAGATATCATACCATTCATTAGATATCATTAGGACAACATTAGGAACAAACGTGTTTCTGGATCATGGCCTAGACCTATAGAGTATGGTGGTGTTTGGTATATACGCACTGGACCTTCTAGGTTTGCTTCCAACTCCTAAGTAATAAGCGATAAAGCGGTTTTGGAGACCAGTCCGTTAACTTTAAAAGTCAAGAGTCAAGAGAACGCTGTCGTGTCACGTCAGGTCATTCTATGGGCGATAACTCCCACAGTTATCACTACAAGCACCTTGTATGCAAATGAGTCTACACCAACACAGGCGACTTCAAGAAACAAATATAATTAATAACACCAAAGGGTGGATGGTGGGCGAGTTATTACTTAGAATGGAGTTTGCCTGCTTCAAAGCGGCAATATATCCAACTTTGTACATTCTTGGTTCCCATCGGCTGTGAAGCTTATAGCTCTACGACTGAAAATGGGGCGTGGCATGATATCTTTCAAGTAGTACTACTCACTCTTCGTGTAGGCACGCGGCGTTCTGACTATCGAAGGTAATCAGAGAAATGCCCGTTCAAACAATCCAAGTAAAATATAGTATGTAACCAGTGCGCCACCCGACCAACCTTGTGATGATAATGAGGATGGTGGCTGTGATGATGATTCAACGGTGTCTAGAAGGAAAAGAATTTGATGACGTCAAACATTGCTGTATGTGGATATGTCGCCGTGTGTCTTGTTAAAATCTTGCACAATTTAAGGAAAATTGATAAAATAAAATTAAAAAAAAATAAACAAACATACTTTAGTGAATTCACTAATTCGTCGTTTAAAATGTGTCTCTTTTTCCTCACATTGCTCGCTTTATTACTGCTTTTAGGCAGTGACTATTTCATATGACCCGTACACTCATTGTTATACATAGGTATATGTTGTATCCTCCGTAATAGTACGGTACATAACATATCTGACCAAAACAAATTCGCCATTTGTCCTTACCCGTTGGCATTGTCTGGGTACAATCGATCCCGTATCGTTCTTTAGGCATATCTGAAGATCAAGAGGATACACTTGCTGACCCCGAGGACACACCTGATGACCATGAGTGATGACAACGTGTATCTGTCTCTTAGAAATCTTACTGCAGTTCAGACACAATAAACTACATGGTAGATGCTGTTTCCTCATGACCTGAAAATCGCTGGGAACGCGATGACGGAATTGACACTTTAAACCAATGATAATAGCCCCGCTATTGTGGTTGTCAAATGCACCGAACGCGTGTTTATTTGAAATTCGGGTTTTTGTGAAATCGGTTAAAAAGTCTTCATCGTCACAAAACATCATGGTTAATCATCTTTCAGTTACAGATTACAGAGTTTTGTTTGATAAATGTGATATTGTCTATAAAAACGTCTGCAGTGTACAGAGCTGATACTGATGTCGAACGGAGTAGTGATCAATAGAAAGGGTTTTAGTGCGAGCCCATGTCGTTTAGACCTAAGGGGACACAATAGAGAGGTATATATGTAATGTTGAACTTTGCTACCCAAATTAATTATGCTTTTTAGCATGAACTCTCTTCGGGAAAATGTTGCAGTTTTAAGGAACGCCTACTAACTTTTATTTAAATAAAGACTGAAAAGACAACTAGATATCAAGGAAAGCTCTTAGTACCATCCTAACATCATCAAACGCCGAGGACACTAAATGTACCAGATCTGTACCTGGATAGCATTTGGTTCATATTTTTTATCTAAAACGCGAAGACGTCTACTATGGTACCCTGATATCTTCATATCATGAAATATAATTATATTAAACACAGCCACGAAGCACAAAATACTAGACAGCAAATAGTATATGAATATAGAAGAAAAAACACTGGAAAAGGTAGACCGAATAGCATGTGACAACATAGAATCAGCATATGAAATTATGAAACATTAACAATGATATGGGCCACTTACGAGTCGTATTATAGAAACAATATCGACGAATACATGTGACCTAAAGAAGGAAGATAAAAAATGTAGATACCTTTTGGAGAATGTGTATTAAGATAAAACAACATCATGAAGAAATAACTTTAGTAATGATTAGGTATTTTCACATCTTACATTCTTTATCTGTGGGATACATTTATCTCCCACCATTCATTAGATTAACAAACCGTACCAGAATGAGTGTAACAAACACGAGTTACCTACCCTCTTTTGATAAAACAGATCGACAAATCTTAGGAAACAAAACCTAAAAACTCTTGTCGAAACGACGAGACATACACTTGACGGGATCGATTTGATTCATTCATTGGTAATATGAACTTAAATGTTGTGTCAAAATACCATTTCAGTACTATCGAATCTTCCTCCAAGACTACACAAAAAATCAATACTAAACCCAGCACTCTACCTAAACGTTCGGGTAGTTCAGACATGTATAGCTTTTGTTTATTGTAAAAAAAATGTAACAAAAATAAATAATAAAACTCTAAACTAGCACCTCATGTTGTACACGTGTTCCCACGAGCTGCCAAATGGCCACCACGTGCACGAGCACAACACACCGGTGACGAAAAGAGAAGAAAAAAAAGAAAGAAATATCAACATACAAGTCAGTTTCGCCGAATTCTGACACCAAACGTAGAGAATGTGGTATTCGGTTTACATACTGGACCTTCTAGGGTTGCTTCCAGCTCCTAACCAATAAGTGATACAGCGATTTTGGAGACAAGTCCGTTTACTTTAAAAGTCAAGAGAGCGCTGTCGTGTCACGTCAGTTCATACTAAGGGCGATAACTCCCACAGTTATCATTACAAGCACCTTGTATGCAAATGAAAGTGGATGGTGGGAGTGTTATTAAGCCCGTTAAAACTGGACCAATGACGTTAAGTTCCAGAGAAAGAAAGTGGATGGTGAATGAGTTATTGCTTAGAATGATTTTGCCGGCTTCACAGCGGATACGTCTTCAACAAGAAGCCAACTGTGATCGAGCACAAAAAAACCGGTGACGACAAAAAAATATCAACATTTCGCCGAATTCTGAAACCAAAGGTGGTAGTAGAAAAAGAATAAATAATGTTATACTTGTTGGTAAGACAGAGGAAACTCTATCCTAAAAATAACATGAAGTTTCAAACACTCGGCAAACCACTTATTTGATAATAAAAAATCTTTCCCCTGGTGATGCTTTTCTAAGTAGCATCATGTTCTTAACATGACAAGAACACTTGGGGTTCAGTTTCATCTTTATTCAAGCATTTATCAAGAGTATTTCTGATAGTGTCATACTTGTAGTAAACAGAAAGAATTTGACAAAATCAGAAGAGATGTCTCAGAATCATCTTCTTATATCCACTTGAAAACTTAAGTATTGATAATAAGAGCCCAGACACCCAATAATTACTTCATTTCGACATTACAATTTTGAGATGTTGTGACTCTATATCCCTGTCTTATTGTTGTAATTGAAACACAGGTAAGTTTACTGACGATCCGAATATATTATCTAACACTATCAAAGATGATGTATGGCTATCATAACGCAGAAATTGATAAGCCCATATCGGATGTTCATGTGCAGACAAGTAACAATGATAGACTCCCGGTTAACCTCAGCTCACATGTTTACTTTATAGCTGTAAATTTTACTTATGGGAGTTATGCTTTCTACGTTGTAAACACTATTTTGTATAATGAAATTGATTGTTTTTGGAGCTACTGGACCTACCGGTCAGTTTGTTGTAAAGCAGGCACTGGCTAAAGGTCATCACGTGCATGCTTTGGTGAGAAACCCAGGGGGACTTATCATAGCAGACAAACTCCTAACCGTAAGTAATTAAGGGACTGGTACTGTCGTAGGTAGGAAACCTATTTATGTATTTGTTGAGTTAACTTTCTGCAAAAAAAAAAAAATCTTTCGTTTTCGTTTTATGCATATTAAGCGTGAAATATATATGCAGTTTCAACAGTTATGACTAAACAGAAAAAGATAAATGTAGTGCTGAGAGACCTTCACATGATCAGCTTCCTGAAGGGATGGTCATAAATATATTGATGATTTTCAATAATACTCAAATAATAATAAATTGAATAATTAACGAAAATAATGTGCAGTACAACTTTAAGGAATATTCAAGTTCCTGAATAAGAGAATCTGCACGAGATTTCCAGTCATTTCTTCTATTTGGGTGAAATTTAATTTTGAATGCTACATTCCTATCTATAGGGCGAGTTCTATTTGGAAAATTGCTGAGTGATGCAGTTCAACATTTGGCTCTATGTTATCAAATTCACTTGTATGTCTGTAATACAGTCTTTGTAACGGTACCTTATATGTTATCATATTGATTATTTCATAACATTTTATTTCTAAAAAAAACGAATTTCTGTTTTAATAAAATTCTTGTTCGCTTACACAAGTGCATGTCACATAATGGACTTTTCCGTATCTCTGAATTACATGGAGAATAGTATCTGTTGATCTATACAAAATCATCACATTTTCTTTCCGCTTGAAATATTTCATTATCGAGGTAATAAAATAAGCACGTAGTTGTATAGTATAGGTAGAAATCAAAAGACATAATTTCTGTATAAATCACAAATTTGTTTCTTTTTATTCTCTGATCATTACCAGTGAATCGTAGTAAATCATGATATACGTTGCCCTTGTACAGTTATACACGAATACGCCTTAAGTTCGTTTCGCTTTCTGAAGATTGTATAAAAGGGTTGCATAAGTGGAACAAATTTCCCCTCCCTCTCCATGGACGACAAGGTCGAAAATTAATCGACGGCAAAAATTGGACGGTATACTGAATGTAACATCTGAAACTAAAATGTAGCAAAAAATTCCTCTCTTTTGCAGAAAACGAAAGTAGATATATTCCGACCAGAGGATATATCCGCACATTTAAGTGGGAGTGATGCAGTAGTATCATGTCTTGGAACCAGAAAGCAGGCATTATTTCAGAGGTCAAGGACCACGTTTTACACTGAATCTCTACAGAGCATCGTTGAAGCTATGCGAATGTCCGAGACCAAAAGACTCGTCTGTCTATCATCATGGGGAACGAAAAGTTAGCCAATAACACATATCGCATATTTTAATTAGACACAAAATAGGATTTGGCTCTATGAATCTAGTATATTATTTCTGTATTCGGCAAACGACTGATATTACTAAAGACTTTGTCTCTTGGTTTGAAATTATTTAAAATAATTTATTGTTTTATAATCCCGATCAAATGATATGAATTTACACGTTTAGGACCAATGTATTTGGAGTGGACCATGCGAAACTTTCCAATCGGCAAACTGCTGGATAACATGCTGGAGATGGAAGAATATCTAGATAAGCATTGTTCAGATATACACTACACCATTGTTAAACCAGCTGGTCTCCTCAACAAAGACACTTCCGGTAAGTGCTTCCGGTTTTATTTACAATGAACAGTGAACACGTGCGAACACAAACAGACAAACAACGTCAGCTCGTTTAAATCAATGGGTTGATTTTAATAATTAATTGCTTTTGTGCTTAAAGTTTTTACTCCTTAAATTGTCCTTTGTGTGCAAGTCACCGTATTTGTGATAGGTTTCAATGAAGCGGTTTTTAACTTCTGAGCCCAATGTGATTTCATCATCTGAGAGAGTGACACGACTAGTTAGTATTGGGACTCTTTGGTAATATAGCAGATTTATTTCATGATTAATAACTTTCTGTTCTGAATTTTGGTCCTAGGTGTCGGTACAATACTACAGACTCCAAGCACCAAAAGTAAGAATAAATGTAAAATGCATATACTAACTTGTTTGAAATTTTACAATCGAAAGTATCATAAACAAATCAAATGTGCGATTGTATGATTGGTGTTTAAAAGTTTGTTAACTAGGATATTCAAGAATAGTCATCCCTCTTTGTCTTAGAATGTAAGTATTGCAGCATAAATCTAAATATAATAAAAATATGCTACTGTTTAAAAACAGATAGACATATGAGATGAGATGTCATTTTGATGCTAAGGAGCAATTACAAAGCTTCTCCGATCCAAGAAAATATATAAGGCGTGCAGCCCGGAAGATATTTCACTAGAGTTAGAGAAGGAAAATACCGATACGTTAACCATATTTAACTCAAATTCAAAATACATAAAAAATAAACAAAAGACAGATTTTCACCGACTCCTGAAAAGTTAAAGGAGAATAAGACATTGCGTTCCGGAAGGGTAAGTGTCTTCTGTTTGATCGAAGATACTCGCCATGTTGGCCAATATACGTAAGAAATGACCTGTTCCAAAATGAAAACAGGTTAACAACAACGGAACACACTAACAAGCATCAAACTCGTCCATCTTTATATTTCAGAAGGAAATATATGTCATTGTGACGCCCATATAACGACTCCATGATCTTTATCAACCAATATATCTCGAAACCCTGCGATTATCGAATCAACTGCGAAATGTAAACACCTTTTAAAAGAGGGAATTTTACAATATGAAAATGGGGGGTTTGTTCCCATGATAATAGTCTGTTGGCAAGATCGTATCACTATGTTGACTAAATATTTAATGAGTTAACAATATCACATTAGGACTCTTCCTAATTCAAAGTACTAAAAATCCTACTAAACTTCCATGAAGGTCTTGTTAAACAATTAGTGGAGTCACCTATAAACGTGATCAAGCCAGTTCGGATAGCCGATATCGTCAATATCACTATAACTATTAGGTTCTATCACTACACTGAACAGGTGAACTAACCAGAATAGACAATGGATGTCACGTTTTTCATTGCTTTTGGCAGATTTACCGTTGGAGACGTCTCAAGAACGTGTAAAAGGTTGCAAAATGACAATACCTCGAGGAGACGTAGCAAGGTTTGCGCTTCAGTGCGTGGAACAAAACACTTGGATTAACTCACGTGTGTCCATTGGAATAGGGAGGTGGAAGTAGTCATTCACACTATTTCAATGTTGTATATTTTCATTAAAATTTGCAAAATTAAATTCAGGAATCCAATAGGTATTGCAGATCTGTTTCAGGATGAGAATCCATATTTTCTTTTCTGTTGGTATCATTTAACACGAGCTACAGGGAAAATACAACTTTTACAAACCGTGTAATAAATTCAGGATAACTGTCATAAAAATTGGTAAATGGTGAGTTTGTTTCATTGCTGTGAATTCCTCACGGTCTAATTTACAAGACTCACAATTCGGGTCCTGGTAATGCGATATATCACGCCACGTTCCGTCTACTTTCCGTTCTGTATCATACTTGTGGGAATATTTGGGACTTTAAAGTTTTTATATATCCTTCATAACGTGTAATAATATGTTTACAAGGTCAAGGAATTGGCTTTGTCGTGTATAATTGTGATGATGAAAAAACCGTGACCACGTGTATGTAAACTTGTTGGCTTAACTGTCTGTACAACAATTTATCGAAAATACAAATACCATAGGGATACGATTTCTGAGCTACAGACACTGTGAAGTATTGAAAGTTGTCCAATATTTATTGGATGTCATCACCGTAACGGATTGGCAACACATTTTTGAATATGTCGAATGATGGTGAAACTTGAAAACGACTACGGAAATAAATTTGAGAAAAGACGATAATGGCGATGTCACATATTCCAGTATGACCAATACAAATTATGAAGATGAGAATGATATTAAAGATGAAAATTAACCAGAAATCCCAGAGCAATCAATCACTTGGCTCTTATCATTGTCTCTGTTCTCTAAATGCTTAACCTTTTCCCTTCTTTGTTATTCCACTTAATTATACGAAATTCCCTTTCAAGAAACATTGACAATTAACTTTATCCAAGATGGTCGTCTGCCGTTTTCCATCTCTGTTCAGTCCCAAAATCGAAAGGGAACAACTGCAGAGCAAGAGCACCCCACATATTAAATTTGACATAAGATGCATTTCGTACATTTAGTACCAGAAATGGCATAGCAAACTTTTTTCCCCTAAAAAGTTGCACCACTAAAAGGTCATAACTTGTGTCCAGGTAAAGCGACAAATGTATTTTGACAAAGAGCCATCCAGAATTCTCCAGAATCAGAAAAACCCGAACTTTCATTGTCATAATCCATGATGGCCGTCTGTCATCCATTTTTAGATCTGACCAGTCGCTTATTCAAAAGGGCAAAGCAAGGACAATGGGGAATCTACATTCGAAATTTGAGAAAGATCCACTTAGAACAAGTATTTGATAACCGATTCGATGAAATTATTTTTGTTGCGTTTCGAGTAAATTTGAATCAGAAAATACAAATATTTTTTGATATGTATTGACGTTAGTGTATTTGCTCATTTCAATGCTGCACCCAACATGTCTTTTCTTTAATAGGCATCAATCAATGATGCACTATGCTTGAATTGTTTATTTACATGTCTGTTAATATCAGCTGGAGTTCAACATTCTCCTGTATAAGGACAAGAGGCATTTTCAACAGCCCCAACATATGTTAACACTTCATCTCCTATATATATAAAAGACAAGAGTAGAAACACAATTAAGCTTTTAATGTGAAATGTCTTTATATGGTTTACAAACTGTCTCCATTCAACAAATAAATACTTCTCAGTGATTATCAGAGAGAGTTTACTATTACAAACCAGATAATGTCTCAATGTTGACAGTGGAGATTTTAGTCTCTTGTACTCTGTTCTTCATGTGTGTTATAGGATTCTACTTTGCTATTTATTGTCCTATCCAGGAACTATAGATCTCCTTACAGGACACCATAAATCTGTTGTATTTAGGGTAAACCATATATTTCCTTGTGTATCTTGGCAGAGATGACCATTCCAGAATCTCTGCTCCACATTTGTTCATTTATTTCGACTCCTCAGTGGAAGCTACAAGGAGAGAATGAGAAATTTCTTAGGATCATTCCTACACCTATTATCTATATAGTTATCTCAAACTCAGTGGGACCATGGGAAAACTTCGAGATAACCATGTATTTGATTAAAGCGAGTTCAAATGGTTTTTGTAAAGTTGTCATGGATTGATGAAATGCTTCAAATAAACCAGGGTCTTCAATTATATGGGTTCGAGTAACGATGTTTGACTGTATAATGTGTATGAGTTCGAGTAACAATGTTTGACTGTTTATTATGTAACCGTGAAAATATATATTTTAAATACGTCACACCAATGTTTTCATTTTGATTCATACAATATCCCTATTAGTTTTTGGAGTCACTCACCTTGTTTTGTGTAGCAGTGACATGTTTACTCAACAGGATATTTCAACCCAGCATTTCTCCATTACGGCCAACACCTGAAGTACCACATGAATGAAAGCATTATTAAATCATATGCTTTTAAATTGCAAATCAGTGGGACTAAATTTCAATCTCTACAAAAAAAAAAAAAAAAGTTCAAGTTCATCAAAATATAAAGCTATTCATATCACGTAAGCAACTAAAAATATACAGATTTGCTCAAGTTTTTATCACAGTAAATGAAAGAAGGTCAGGAATATGACTGAAAAAATATATATATATTGGTTATGTATTTAAAAAGATACATTGTCCCAAAACAAACCAACTCACCCTTTTCTGGAGAGTAAATCCTCAAATGTTCGGCAATAGAGTGGTGGAGTGATAAAGCATCTAATGAAGCATCACAGATTGACGAGTCATCAACCTTTAAATATGTTATAAACTGGTTAAAACATAAACTATTTAAACACTTCCACAAAACAACAGGTACATAAAAATAGACTTATATACAATCACACATAAAACTGATCAAATCAAATTTGAAAAGAAAAATTTTCTGTCTTTCATCCAAGTTTTTAGATAACAAACTTCCTTGTACTATCAAATCTTTATTCCTTAGTCTTATTTCATTTTTTTTTTTTTTTTTTATTTCTTTTAAATATTTCATACAATGCAATATAATTAAATGATAATGAAAATATCTGGAGCCTCTGGAACACAGCTGAAATAGCAGCAGATTAATGTTAAACAGCACCTTAATTCTTTTTTCATAACTTCATACCAGAATCATATTGTTATTGATATGTCTATATATTTAAATGAGGATATATATATTTAAAATGATGCTGTAATGGACAGTAGTGCTTTAAAGTGAACCAAATAAAAGACATTGAGGTACTGTAAATTATTGCTGTTCACGGACATATCTGAAAGAGAAACAAAGTCAGTTAGAAATTCCTTTTTCTCTATCAAACCGGCGCCTACGTTGAAATGCCTTTGCTCCTCTTGTTTCCAAACTCCTTGTTGCTGATGCAAGCATGGCATTGGCCAGCTTGTAATGAGGTTTCCAATGAAGCATAGCAACTTTCCTCCAAATTGCAGAGTATTTAATCCTTTAGAGATTGCAGCCTGTGCTAAAAATTGATTGCAGCAGCGTATATAAGGGTAGATATCGAAGTTTGACAGGTATTACATACCCTTTATTTTCAAACGTGCAACTAGTTGCCATGCTCAAGGTTTGAGCTTTTTCCGTTGGTTCTTTTTTCAACGCGATCATTGGATTTCTATAGACATGAAAAAAATCCATGTTCAGCCAAAACCAATCAAGTTAACAAAGAATTTCTTTTCAATTCGTAAAATATTTTGATGTCCGAAAAGAGTTCTTCAAAGAAAAGAATATCAGGAATTTTAAGGAATACAACATATGCTGTGTGGTAATTAAATCTGGAATTTCAAATAGTTTTTTTTTTACACATATTCTAAATCTTAAATTTACAACATGTTGTACATCCTTCACAGTTACCTGTCCAAATGAAGCAATACCGTGCTGATGAAATTCTCTGGGAGCCAGATAGGTGTTAAACTCTGTCCTATCTTAGCTCCTCTTGCGATAAGATCATATCGAGCGACACTTTTGTTGTCTTATCAATTCCTGTTGATATCCTTCCATTTTGTGTTGTTCTGTGGAGCAAACACAGTCAATGGCAAAAACTACATGTACATATAGTGTACTTTGAATTTCTTAAACATGAAAACATACAGGGTAATACAGCCAGGGAGAGGAAATTGTTTTAAACAAAATTGTTTTATTCTAATATATATCATCCAATTTTTTGTTTTATTGTATGATCAAAATACAAAGATCTAAAGCCTAACATTTGAACAATACCTATCATGGCTGTTTGGTTAGTTCGACGGCTTGAATGGGTGGATGATAAGGTGCACTGGCCCATCTTAACATTGATATACAAGGAAACATTACCATCCTTCAATTTCGGTGAAATCTTCAGTACTTTATGACAAGTAGATGTTTCTCCTTTGCTGTAAATTCCAGTTCTTTTCTCCTTATTCCTTCCATATGTCGTATGTACGTTTCTGCTGTACAATCGTTCTTTTCATCTTCCGACAAAGTTCAAGCTGATGACAGCAATTTCAGTTCTTCAATTTTTTCCCTTCATATTTAAGAATAGTTTTGCAACTTTTGAATATTTGCAGTGATCCAATAATTCCATTAATCATGGTCATCATTTAAGCCAAAATGAATAAGTTCATAGCATTTTTTTTTTTTTTTAATGCAAAAGAAGCCAATCTGTTCCAATAAATCAGAATTGTTTCAATTTTGTAGAAATTTTGAGTTATTAGTTGCAAAACTTTGAATACATTGTTAATTTAACATCATTTTTCTTCAGTGTTTTCAAGTAGACTTCCTGTACACAGGGTTGCTGGTAGTGTACCATATCACATGTCACAAGTATTTGGTAAAATGCTGAACATTTTTGGTCTAAATTATACAAGCAATCTGCAGATTACTTTGACTTTTAACCCTGTATTTTACTTTTGTGCAAATAACTTTCATTTTTTACCAACTCAATTTGGTATATTGAATAGTAAAGCAAAATGCGAAATCAATTTTTTGAAATTTAAGTATTCATTACCAAAATATAATCATTGGACAAAGTACATTAAATAATCTGCAGTATTTGACAGAAATAAAGTCACTCGAGAGTATTTTTCTGACAAAGATTACCTATAGAAATAAACTGATAGTGTTTGATAGACATTAAATAACTTAGATTCTCTATAGAAATATATTATCCAAGAGTAGAAGCATTCTGTAAGAATTGTTAAGTAATATGTAAAGCTCTACATGTATTTTACATTACTACTGGAGACATTTTAAATGCTAATAGCAAAATTTCTTGAGACATCTTATATAGAAAAGCATATCATCATAGACTACGTGATTAAAGCAGAATACATTGTATTTCATTTATCTAAAAGAAAAACAAGTAATTTATATCATGAAAGGAAAAGAGACGTGTAATAAATTGGCTCATAAGACATTTAAAGAATAAAGATTTGTTAATTCAATAATCCTACATGTACACAGTAATACATTACTAAATGGAACAGCAAATTACCAAATACTGTTTTCACATGTATACTTACCTCAATACAATACATCTGATATCGTGTTCCACCAAGATTCAATAATTATTTTCCAGTGTTTTTATTCCTTTTTTTCCTGGTAGATCTTGATATTCATATCCTTTCTCCTGTAATTGCAGGTTATTTGCAGTCTGTTCAAATATTATTACCATTCTCAGGTTTTCGATGCTCAGTGCTCCAATTCTGATGGTCTTTTGGTGTATTTATCGATACCCACCTTCTTCCGTGACTTTTTGATCAGATATGACATGGTGTTGCTTATTATACCTTTCCTGTATTTATCATGAACTCCTAAGCAGAAATTTCCATCAGTTGTTATTTACAAAATCTTCCATTAATGCAGCTTCTTAATATTATTTCAAAATATTATATACAAATTTAACTTCTTTCACATACGGTTTTCAGATTGTAATATTGAGAAAAAACCCATCCCTTATTCAAGATGTCACTGTTGTTATTAATATTGAATGATTTCCTTTTTAAAACCAATCAAAAAAGGAACAGACCGAAATTTTCATGCCAATGATATTTTGCAGCAATACAAAAAAAAATTTAAAAAAAAAAAAAAAAATTTATTTTGAGTTATACACCCAATATTGCTATTCTAGAATAAGATATATATGATTTCAAAAGCATCAGCCTTTCAAACAATTTGTAATTGTTTCCGTTTCCTTCACCGAAAGGTATGACATGTAGGTACAAGAATAAGTTGCTTCATGTTGGATATTGTATGTTGGTACGAGAATAAGTTCCTTCATGATGGATATGCTTTGCGTTGAACAAGGTACGAGTATAAGAATTCTGCAGTGAAGAACGTGGTATATTTGAGAATGAGTTCAACTGTCCTGTGGATGTACTATGTTCAATAGTTGTATCTCTACCGAAAAATCTATGAAATCTGATCTTTAAATTCCACTCTTAAATTTCAATCGGTTCTTTTGAGGTAAATTTTTGGGTTTATCTTGCCAACAGTAACTATTAACTGTATTATGTTTCATCCTGTGTTGTAGTAAGAATTCTTCAATATGGACTTATTTCAATTCTTGTTTCCAAGGCTGCGATCCTCCTTGCTGACATATCCAGGGCAAGACGATTGGTCATAACAACGGTTGTTTGTACATGAAGACAATCCATTTATTTCTAATGTTTTACTACATAATGAAGTTGACAGTCACAAGACCAATATTGAATGATAAATGTTACAACAGTTCTATGCATAAAAATTATCTTACACACCAAGATTATATCTTATTAAAGATAGTTCTCCATTATTTTACTTTTTCTGTTTATCATTAACTCCTTGTGTTTCCGTCTCTGTCAAGCGGTTTTTTGACCATGACTGAACCAATGAGTAAAATTTCCATAACAACTTATTATGACCATTAAAATAAAAACAATGGATATAAAAAAGAATTAAAATTTCTAATTCAAGAGCCACAAGTTAGTTTTACAATAAAATTCACATGATGATAGATTTTACTCTTGAAATAGACAATGTCTTTTATTTTCCCTAACTCTGACTTTCAATAATCCTGGTTTCATCGCCTGAAGGGAGGACCACCTCCCCTTGACGGAACGCCCGGGCGTGGTCTTTTCATGGGGGGTCCTCGTGAGTCTGATGGTGGAGGGCGCCTACTTCCAGCCCCAAATCCATCCCTACTCCTGTCCTCTCTAGGAGGGGCTCCTCGGGAACCACTTGGTGGTCCCCTTTGGGGAGGACCCCGTGATGTAGGGAGTCCATGGGATGTTGGGGAATTGTACGGTCCTCCTCGAGAGGACGTCGGTCTTCCTGATATTCCATTGTCTCTGCCTGAACCTAAATTGATGGGAGATGGGAGAAACAAAATGCAACAAGTGCAATCAAGTGTAATTTGATTTTTTTTTTTCACGTAAAATTTCACAAATTTCAAAGATGCAAAGTTCATTCCAGATGAAGAAGAACCATCAGTTTGCTGCTTGATGAATCTATATTCTTAAAACATGATTTTTAACTCAAGCTTACTATTTTCGTTTTCTGAAGTAAAAATTTAAGGCTCATACCAGATACTACTTTCCCATATAAATACTTCTGAGACATTTTTTGTAACTTGGTAAATCAAGAATCATGAAATGAATTGGGCTCTTAGTCCTTCAGTCCAATTTTGAGTGAGAGTTTCTCTGAATAATCTGGCAGATTTCCAAGCACACTATAACCCACCACTAATAATTTCAGAATTTACCACACTGGAATTTATTTCACACAGACCTGCACTTATGTTTTTTTAAAATAAACTTTTGTCCCCCACTTGCTACCTTGTAATTTCAGAATTTACCAGACTGTAGAATTAACTATGTACAGACTTGTACTTACGGATTTTTCAAATAACTTAAGAATAAACAAACTATGATTAGAATGATGTGCATAACTAATTAAAGTACCAGTCAGTGGGAATCAATTTAATTTTGTGAAATCAAACTTTTACAAACCAACTGAGATTCTGACTGATAGTGACCAGCTGATTCCAGTATAACCCACAGAATGATCGATTGGGGCATGATACAGGCCTTATGTACAATTATCAAGAGTAGAAATTTCAATATTGTCATTTAATAATTGTATACACTGAAATTTTATACTTGGAATAAATAATTATGCAATTTTAAGTGAAGTGTATGTACTTATTCACTTGTAATTTAACAATATGTTAATTGGATCGTTGCAGAATTACTCCCCACACAACATCTGAATATATGAGTTTCAAATTTTTGCACTACTGATTATGGTGATATTGAGTAATCATTAGCTACAAATAAACTGATCTGACACATCTGGAACAAACTCTGTTCAGGTATCATCTGCCATTAAGTTCAAATGGGTCATATTAATAAAATGCGCTTTGTACAGTTTGACAATAACAATTGTAAAATATATTTATCAGAAAATACTTCTTCTACCAAGCCTAAATATTTTTTTTTTGTTTAATTTAAAAATCATTCTTTTCAATTTCATAGCAAAAGCATGCACCATTATTGACCATTTATAAAAAAAAACTAAAACATGGCCAATTTTTTTATACTTATCTGATCCATGAATCTTAGAAAGTTGGCATATGATGTTCCTTTCAAACTACACAGAGATGATGATTTAGAATCCATTAATATTGAAACAAGGCAATAGAAGATTCACGAAATTCCATCGCTTTGACACGCGTCCTGCAGTGTTTGACATGATTTCCTGTTTGATATTAAGAATGTGACTGGTCCTGTGATTCTCAGAGGTTTTTTGTTGAATCCCAAGTATTGAAAAATTCACCGATATCAAAATTAATCCATCCTTCCGTTATATTGTCATCCAATAGAAAAGGCAACTTCCATAATTTTACTTGGCTGTTCACATTTTACGATGAAAGGCTATATTCACACTCTTTGTTTTCCATAGTTTTTTTCCAATGTGGCTTGAACAGATCCTATTTGACAATATCCTTGTGATCCGGTTACATATATTTCTTAGTCACTGAAAGCCAAACCAATAAAAGCCAACATAATTTGATCACAAATTCCACATGTACTTACCACTTGCACCACCGAAACCACGGCTAGGAGGCCCACTTGGTCGTGATGGTGGACCACTTTGACGTCCATTTTCTAAGATAAATTTAAAAAGTTCATCATTATTCGAGTATAATATCTAAGAGAAAGTGCTTTGATCACTTTGGTTTGTAGGAATAAATAAACAGAATGCCTGAAATTACAGTACTGTTCTCTGCACATTATAAAGATCATTTGAAATCAACAAAAACATATCTAAAGAAATGTCTGCCAGCATTAAAATCACTACAATAACACAATTTTTATAAATAGATTTGGTTTTGTATTGTTTATAACACCCCAGTAACAGCTAGGGTCATTTAAAGACAGATTCACTTTGTATGCATGGTGCATGCATGAGTTGAATGCATCTTTTTAGAAGGCTGAGATATGTTTGGGTAAGCCTCTTTGTAATAGTGCAAAACTCAAGCTAACTTAATAGCATATGTTGGCTGTTATGCCACAAATACTAGCACAATAATAACGTTCAACTGAGTATGTGTAATGCTCTCACTTAGTAGTATGCTTCTTAACAACACATTTTTTGAAACAATCTCTCTGGAGGGGAGTTGATTATCACATCTGGAGTGATTAATTTGAGAGAGACATCTCAACATATCTGAGATAACATCTAAAAAGTCTATTAAAGGAAGACTTAGAATATTACAGCCAGTCTCTATACTGACAGAAAATGTGAAAGTCTCACATGTGGACAGAAGATACAAGCAACATAAAAAGGGTACTACAACATATATACAACAGCACAATCCTGTTATGTTTCTGAGATGAAACTATGTACTTCATTGATGTGTTGAACATTACCTCTATAAGAATCATATTCTCTAGATGGTGGAGGACCTCGATCATATTCACTTCTAGAAGATATTGTTCTACTTGAACTGAAGTCTCTTGAATAGGTATTACTGAAAAATCAATATTTGGTAAACAAACTGTAAGTATTCACTATCAAAGCAACCATTCCTGGTGACTTTTTATATTATCTAGTACTTCGGGTTTGAAGCATTATGATTTTACATGTCTTTGTTATGAAATATCTTTAAGATACTGGACATTAAAACTTCATGTGTAGATCAAAATAAGCTTATTGTTCTGAAAATTTTATAAATATCAAATTAGGCAACAAAGTTTTAAACTTGCTGAAAATTTAATAACCACTGCAAATCAACTCCAAAACATTTGCCCTTCCCTCACCTTGAAAGTCCATACTCTCTACTGGCTGGTTCTGATCGGAAGGAATCACGACCACTACTGTATTCATCTCTTGGTGTCAGTATAGGTTCCCTACTTGGAGCTCCAAAGCTGCTTCTACTGGGGGCTGCACTACTGTAGGTATCTCTACTACTTGTCATTCCATATTCTCTGTAATGTTATAGGTTTCTTCTGTCAGTCATTTTACATGCTTCAATTTTATGCTTTATAATGCAGGTAAGTCCTAAGTTTCAGTCAAATCTGTCTTTCAGATTGCTCTAATTGAAATAGAGAACAACTGTGAATTAAAACTCATACCTTAAATCTGCACCAAATATATTAATGTTTTCTTACAGTGTAGTTTATTTAGAGGTAAATTACAACTTGGAAGGTTTTACTACCATTAAGTAAGATACATATAATTTACATATTAAAAACAAGTTTATTTCATAATGTATAATACTTTTAATTATGATTAAATAAAAGTTTGAAGAACAAATTTTACATTAGATAAGTATACCAAAATCCAGAGAATCAACAGAACAATTCAAAATGTTGGAAAGTTGTAAACATGAAAACCAACACAAGCTTTTCAATTTCATGCCTATTTGATTCTATTGAAGGATTCTTAATTAAATGTATAACTATATTTTGACATTTTAAGAAGTATTCCAATTGTCTTTTAACAAAAAGATAACAAAAAAAAAAAAAAACAATAGGCTCATGGGCTTTAATGGTCACCTGAGTCTTCAGATCTTTGATCATTTTTTAAAACTTGTCCATAAGTCCTAGCATTTGGGCAGGCAGAACAGAACTAATATATGCATACTTAAAATGTTTTATTGTTTCTAAGTTTAAAGGCTTAATATTCAAATGAAACTGATATCATTCTGTTGTTGTAGTTAAGCATATTTTACCCCTGTGATCTTAAATAAAGGTCAAAGTAATCCATTTGAACAAACATGATAGACCTTCATCCTAGCATGCTACTAGCCTAATATCAGCACCTTAGGTCTTTTGGTTATTGAAAAGAAGTCATTCATATAAATAATGCAATTAAAATCAAATACATATTATCACAATTTTCCTCTAAAATAGCATCAAGCATGATGTAGTCATCCAATCACTTATCCTTGATATCATTAAATTTTTTTATTTTTCATTTTTTTTTAAAAACCCATTTGATATCTTACAGGAAGATTCCAACCGTGACTAAGCCTTTGTATAATATCTTCAACAAGGAAGGGGTAATAATTTATCTTTGAATAATTTGAGTGAAAACATTCTACATCATAAGAGTCAAATAAATTTGTTTCATCGTTTATATGTGGTTATTCAGGTCATAAACATTTAACATTTACATGACTGACATCTGATACTTTACCAGAATAGCCATTACCAAATTTGTCATGAAATATATTTGCAAAACAGTTGCAATATGAAAATGCAAAATAAATCTATCCTTACCTGGAATATTCATAGTTTGTGCTGAAGAGAAAATGAAGAGAGAAAATCAGTTTGAATGACAATTCTTGAAAAATCCAACATCAAGCACAAAGGAATAAGAATGTCAGATTTAGGTTTAAATCATCTGATAAAAGTTAGGACAACAATTTATTTCCAGTTGAATTTTTCATTGATCGCACATATACATATCTACAAACACACATGAAATCTACAATTGCCGAAAAGTTGACAGAATATCTCTCTTTGTTGAATTGTCAGTTGGGTTAGTAAAATTACATAACACTGAGAAAATTAAGTTAAATAAATCTGGAAGAAGTTTATTTTTTCAAAACATGCATGTGATAAATGTTGCTAGTTAAACTTTCGTTGTCATCATTCACAGAATGAAATTTCAGCACTGAATATCCAGTTTACACTGTACATACATTTATATCAAAACAAATGAACATTATAAAAAATTAATGAAGGACCTCATTATGTTTGCACTGAAAGAAATGGCAAAATGATTCAAAAGGAATGATATAGAGGTCTTGTAGCTCTTTTTGTTCAAAGGGCAATCTCTCCCTCCTCCTCTGGAAGAAGAATTTTGAACAATACTGTCTATTCAGTTTTCTGAAATACATGAAGAAAGTTAACCTAACGCACCTGGCAGGGGCTCTGTCACGTGCTGCTGGTGGGGCTCTATCCCGGGGACCAGGAGCTCGGTCATAGCTGCTGTAACTATCCCTGGAGGGGTAGTCCCTGGATGGGGCAGGTGGTGAGTATTCCCTAGTGGGAGGAGGGTAATCTCGTGAGTTCTGTGAATAATCTCTAGCTGACCCACGACTGGGGGGCATGCGACTGCAAAACACAATCATCAACAAACACTACAAACAAAATATCATGCTGTTATTATGAGACAAATACTGAAGCAAATCCATACACAGCAAGGCAAGCATTGTTAGCAAAATCTAAGGGGATGAAACATAATTTATTTCTAAAATTGGAAAAGTGCATAAAACATGCTTCTTGTTTATTCACCATGTTGAAAATCTAAACAGGCAAGAACATGTTGAAACACAGATGGCCAAATAGACCTACATAGCTGATCTGAATAACATATAGTGGGTTGTTTTCGCAGCAATAGTATTTTCGCCATTTTGCAGTACATTAACGTGACAGCAAAAATTCAATCCGTGAAATCATAAGACACAGGCATATTAATATCCTTTGACATGCAGATTGTAAGAATTTAATTTCTTACAAGTTATAATAATCGTTTTACAAAAAAATTGTGTAAACTTCTCTAGATAATTACCAGCTATATCGTATTTCAACTATCATGGCAAAATATTTCCCTTTGTAGTTCTTTACATCCATTAGTATTTATGCTACAAAATTTAATATTTCTTCATTTACTACAGCATTAAGTCTTTTCAATTTGTTGTTCATAATAATTTTCGACATTCAGATCTCTAGTTTTTCAAACTGTATTATAGCATTCTTCATGCCCTGATCATAAAACATAAAAGGAAGCTTCAGATCCCCTTTATACAATCCTTTCATCTGTTTAAAATAGTTGATATTAAAGACTTTTGGACCCAATCTCTCCTCCCCATATTAAGAGCCTGACCTTTTCATACATATTGATTTTTTTTTTAACCAATCATTGTTCCAAACCATCTTTGGTCAACAGCCCCTACACCTTCATCACTTTTTCCCCTATCGGGGCTCAATTCACTACACTAAAGGAGAGTATATTTTGCATTCTTAAAACACAGGCTGACTTTAAAAACAAATATTAAAATATGGCTAAAATTCTGATTTCAACAAAGCATTGAAATTGTTCAAAATTTCTTTTTTCTCCTTTCAGAATATGAAGTAACTAGAGATAAGGCAACTGATATCTGATGCTTCTTTTCCACAAATTTATCAAATCACAGATAATGGTATTGTTATCATTACATTATATCATCACAAAATTATTTTACCTGTCGACTGGAGGACCCCGACCATAGTCACGTGTCGGTGATGGGTATGAGTCCCTACGGGGCGGTGCTCCTCTGTCCATCCTCTCTTGTCTATCCATCCTGTCCATTCTCTCCATTCGGTCAAAATTATTGCCTGCATACCTCTCTCCTTCACCTAAATGAAACACCAGAAGCAAATTAAATATTCCAATAGTTGTAATAGAGGAATCCAGTAAAAGACACAGATTTGACTATCATAAACACATGCACTGTATTTCCATTTAATGCTTTTAATTTTAAATTTAACTGGGTATGGCTAAATTACTGAAGTACTGCTAGTTACCTGGTAGCGATAGCCTAGGAACCTATACATGAAACTTGAGAAAAACCTATGCTGTAGTTCTCAAGAAATAGCAATAACAAACTTTCCAAGTAAAATCCAGTCGGCCACTTCGTTTTTCTGATCAGACCCAAGGGGCCCCTATTCTTGAAATTTGAGAAAGATCTATGCATTAATTATCCAGAAATGGAGATAACAAACTTTCAAAGTGAAAATCAAAGATGGCCGTCTGTCAGCCATTTTGTTATTCTGATCTGTCCTATAATCAAATGGACACAACTAGGGACAAAGGGAAACCTACATATGAAATCTGAGACAGATCCATCCAGTTCTTCTCAAGAAATAACAATAACAACAATTGTTTATGGACAGACGACGGACAATTTGAATAGCCCATCATCGTAGTAAGTTCTACTAAAAATACAAACAAATGTATAATGAAGTTTCAGTAGGCATATTTACATGTAAAGTGCAGTATCACACATGCTCCACATTTTCCTTAATGTCACTGCAAAAGTAGAATTCAGGGCAAGTTTTGTCTGTAGGTCTGACCAGTTGGACAACGTTTGTTTGTTTTGAAATAAGGACAGACCTACTGATTTTATTTTGCTTTCTAATGAACTTTGACTAAGCCTTTCAAGGACTGCATAATATTTGCACGTCCGTCCCTATTTATATCTAAAGTGTTACTTTTGTTACGTATGGTCTGTCCACAGACAAATAGGCACCAGGTGCATAGTCATTTGAGAGCACACTGTGTAATTTGAATGGGACACATACATGTTTATAAATGAATTACAAATCTTTTACTGAAACACCTTAGGAAGGATTTGGCGACTTTCATTCAGTGATAATAGTTAATGGAGGAATGTTAAGATCAATATTATAGATAATTTCTTCAGTAGTGCTCATATAAATTCATTTTCATTATATCTACATTAATATATTTTTTCACTTTTATATTTTTTCTTAAGGTTATGCATCTAGGAGCTTTAAGATTAAATATTCAATTTTAAAAAAAAAAGTCCATTAATATATCAGTATTAATTAATCAATTAATTTATCATTTATGTATAAATATATCTTTTAGCCAGTGAATAATTTACAAAGATACACTCATGTATATTGCAATATTTTTGTGTCATGCAATTTTTGCAAAAATCCCAAAAATGTACCTTTAAAATTTTTTCAATTTCTTTTTTTGTAATTTCATCATCTCACAAGTTTGAAAGGCTTCTTTTGAAGAAGTTGAATACATCAAAATGGTCATAGCTTACATATAAACCCATGTAGATTCTAATTGGAGATCTTACTAAACAAAGAGATTTATATACCAACTAGTATTTATTTATTACAGAAGCATTTACTGCTAAAAAGTGTTCTGGTAAGTCAGCTCAAAGGATGCATTACCAACGCATTTACAATACCAAGGTAATAGGCAAATTGTGCATTTTTATTTTCGTGACTTTAAAAAATTGTATAAGTGCAAAAAAATTCCCTTTAAATAATGTTTCTTAAAAACAATGTTTGATTGATGACAACTTAAACATAAAAGCAGGCCTCTGGTTTTTAATTCCAATAAATTGCTAAAACAACATACCTTATAGGAAGAATAAGAAAACTTACCATCAAATCTGAATGTCTCTTTCTTTGTACTTATTTCTAATATAACTTGGACCTATTCAAATGAAGTATGTGAATACTATCTTAATGTGTTTCATCTTTCCCAATTTTTACCTCGCCTTGGTGGACTATCGTGTGATTGAGGAGGTCCCCTTCTTGGGCCTGATCCAAACATTGGTCTCTCTGATCTGTCCATCCCACCTTTCATCCCCATCGGTTTTCGATCCTCAAATGAATCTCTATTGTAAGAGCTGTAGGAACTACAAAAGAAATATACAAAATGTTACACGAAAAACCAACCTTCAACTCCAAATAACTGAAAGTCCGAGGAACTAACACGACAATCTTCATGTCAAAATTTTTTAAAATCAAAAGTTGTCTTTGAAGAAACTTAATTTATCAAAAGTTTAATTAATAAACTACCTTCCACCACTGTATCCTCCACGCCCCCTTGGGGCCCCTCGACTACCTCTGTAACTTCCACCTCCACCACGTCTGTCAACACCACTTCCTCTTCGTGGCCCCATTGAACTGCCACCCCTTGTGGGGCCTCCTGGTCTTGGTGCCCTCATTCTTCTGTCTCTGTCAGAGACTGAGCGTCTTCTAACTGGAGACCTGCTGCGTGCCTTACTTCGATCAGACGAGTTACGACTTGGCCTTGCTCTATGTGGCTTAGTTGCCTGTTCTACGTGGATAGTTTTGCCCTTAAGTTCCTGTATAAAGATATTTTCTGTTGCAAAATTCAAATGCAAAACAGCTCAAAACATAATTCTCCATAAGAATAATAAATCTTACTTATTTGCCAAACAAAAATGTGCAAATATAGGGCAAGATACAACAGCTACGAGCATCCATATATATGGGTTTTCTACATCATGTAAAAATTTGTCTGAACAGCAAGGATAAAAAAAAACAATCATTGCATACATTTAAAATTGTGTACAATAATCTTCCTTTATCATATCTATTTTACCATCAGACTTTGTTTGCCAGGTCTCCTACATGTCTTAGATCTGTTCAATAAGATCAGCTCTGTACAGTTACCTGTCCGTTTAAAGTCTTCACTGCGTCTTCACCATCCAATGGATTTTCAAATGTGACAAAACCAAATCCTCTTGATTTATTATTTACTTTGTCTCTGATCAAAATTGCTGCAGATGTAAAGAAATATATTTTCAAACAAAAATATATGTAGGCTGAATATGTGATCATTAAGAAATATAAACAAAAGTCAACATTGTAACACCGTGAAGGAAATGTATAGGCACATTCAGACCCTTCCATCCATCAAGAGTATTTAAGTGTACTAAGTTTGACCATCCCCCACCCCCCCCCACCCACGTGAAATCCACCACATTATGGTGTTTCACCTTGTTTCAAATTTGCAAAAATGGTTGTCCCGGACACATGTTTTATGATTACAATAAAATTGATATTTTTCCTCACATCGTCTTAAAATGTAGAATAAACACATACATTAAGTAACAACTGTCTGACCCTAAGGCTGCAATAAAAAGCTCCCAACTCCAACTTACTCTCTGTCAAGCGGCCAAATTTAGAAAATTTTTCTTCCAATGCCTTTTCGTCTACATCTGTTGGTAACCCACCCACAAACACTTTGCCAGGTCGATCTTTTTCTATTGCATCACTCGGCATCAGGGTCTATAAGAAATGCAAGAGCATTCAATCCATAAATTTCAAAATAAGTACATGCATCTACAGGTACCTTCAAATCAATATCTTTCCAATTGTGTATGTATACATGCATGCAGCTGTCACAATCTACTAGACACATTATGAAATCTGTCAGTGATCATTGATGCAAAATTAGATAATGCAGAATTATATGTTAGTTTACAAAAGTGACAATTCAATATCATATCACTGGAGTTTGTACATAGCAGAAGTCTAAAGATTTAAACTGAGGCCATGAAACACTCTTTATCAACAATTGTGATTAAGCATGGTCTGAAAATGAGCCAAAATTCTCCCATTCCCAAAGGAATAACTTAATCTTCACTGTATACCGTATTTTCCTGATTATATGTCACAGCTTTTTCCCTCAGCAGTCCGGATTATATACCAGTGTGGCTTATATGCAGGCAAAAAAATTTTCAAAATGAAAAAAATCAATGAACTGCATTGTCTGGACATCAGTTTCCGACTTATTTCAGAACGGCGATTTTGTTGTTGCATATCACATGGACTAGGTACGAGACGTAGGTACCAAAATTTATAGGAGTACTTGTACGAGATGTAGGTACCAAAATTTGTATGAGTACCTGTACGAGATGTAAGTACCAAGTTTTTTATGAGTACCTGTCAATCACGTGCTTGTGACTGAAACAGATTGCCTGTAACCATTATTTGCACCCGTACACAGGATGATTTGGTTTACAATAAGAATGGTTTAGTGTAACTTACATGAAATAATATGGGACTATAAGAGTTTTGTAAGAATGCATGGACCTTCGCTAATATTTAACAGTATAGACACAGATGGAGATATTGTAAGTAAATTGTACATAACTTATGGCCCTATATCTGTGCATGGACAATCTTTGCAGGTTTCCAAGCCAAATGAGTTCAATAATTGCTATTTTAAGTTTTTGAAACACATCAATAAAACGGAAGATTATCGGTGTATAATTCATTTATGTTTCACTGACAATCTTGATAAATAATATATAACCTGGAAAATACGGTATTCTCAATTTCTACAATGAATTATGAAACTAAGCAACAGCTAAAAGGACTCAAGAACAATTTGAAAGTTTCTAAGATCGCTATAAAACAAACTGACAACTAACATGCAAATAGGGATGTTCCGAAGATGTTACCTGTGTAAATCTAACAGTATTAGAATATGATCAGCAATCTATACATAAGTCTGACTGATTCTGACTTTCTATTCATTTCTTTTTTTATTTCAGTCTGGAGTTGGCTCTAGACCAACTTGATAGAACATCGTTTGAATTTGAACTACCCACCAGATAAAATTCACTACAACATATATGTCATTACGTGTGTTATATATATAAAGCCTTTCACCTTTTAATAAAGCATGCCCATTACCATTTAACTACATCATGCCATTACAAAACTGTCTGGTATACAAAATAAGATTGATTTCACACTCTTATCTCTTCTCACACCATACTTTGATTTCCTTATACCTTCATGCAAATTGTGACTTGAAAGGCAATGTGTACCTACATTTCTGAGGTGATCTAGGAAAGCCAAAAATGTGATTTCTTTTTACTGGATTTTAGAAAAGTATACCTACAAAAAAGAGAAGAGTTTTGAGTATATCATTGAAATGAGATATTGTATAGAAATGTTGGAGATTTATCTTGATAATAAATTGAATGAATCTCTAAATCTGTATTTATGAATCTTTAATGGACAGAAAAACAATCACAAGACTCTTGTTATTAGATTTCATAGGAAAGACCAGAAATATTGATATATAAATAGTGTAAAATGTAATTCATGAACATCATATACAAATAACGAATATAGGATAATACAAAGAAATCAAGATCCAATGTCTGGTCTGGTAGATTCGGTAATATTGGCAGTCTTCCTAGATGGATTCCTATCGGAATACAAGAGTCCAGTTCAAAGGTGTGTAAACAGCAAGTAGAGAGGACCAGAACCTGAGGTTCTGGGGACAGCATACTAGTATGCCTAAACATCTCAACTTTTTAACAGTTTTAATTCTTTCTATGGATGTTGTCTAGTCCTCCATACTTGCTGAATAAAGGATAATGTATTAATCAAAGACTTTGTATATTCCTCCTGTAGCCAAGAAAATACTCCCTTTCCAAGAAAGCTTTTTTTTTTTTGGAAATAAACAATGCTGTTTAAAGAGTAATTATCTGCTATCCCTTATGTTTGGCTTGAGAAATTAATTTTCTAATGTCTACTTCATGGAAATCAACATTTATCTAACATGCCTACATCCCTTTCACTTTGTGTTTCTCTCTTTTTCTACAGTGCACAGATCTGTTAGCTTCCTTACTCCTTTTTCGGTGTAATGCTTTTCATAATCATTTCACATTCACTTGATTACATGCATGTTTCATACCTGCCAACTTTACAAAATTCTTATGAGTGTGTGAACAACATTTTTGACTTGCAATGATACCTTGTACGTTTTGACACTTGTCACAAAGGAAAAATTAATGAATGCATGTTTCATAAATACTTCTAGATAACTGTAAATTGATAAACTACATGCTTTACAATACTATAACAAATAAAAATCACCTAGTTTTAATTAGGATCAAGTTTAAATTCTCAATATTCATTGAACTCACACAATATAACAGATATTAAAGGGACTAAATGGTTAGCTATTTATTTCATCTCTGATAAAAAGCATTATAACCTCTAAACATCTGTTCAAAATTGTGTACTTTCTGTTCATTATGATATTTTAAAGTTTGCATAGCCATTTTAGTTAGTAAAAAAATTAAACAAAATAGGAGTGGCCCAACATTAATTCATATAATTACCACTCGGGAGAGTATGTAAACAATGTCTTTGTGCATACAGTTTTAAATTCAGATTAATTCAAATTCATTTCACTCGTCGTGAGTACAGCGTGAAACAAGAGGTCATTTCACAAAGTAAGAATTGAAACATGGCTAGCAAATTAAGTTTTGGCTAGTTACATCATTATACATAGGAAAAAATCATGTCACAACGGCAGGTTAAAACAAGGCTCCGAAAGGTCATATGATGAACTCGGCTATTGCTGATCAAAACGGCTATGGGTGGTAGACACAACAGTAAGTGTCGACTAGCGTTAGTTTAAAGTTGATAATCTTTATCAATTTCTTTCAGAGTGTTTTATAATTTTGTGAGTAGTCTAATTTTAAGTATAACAATGCTTGCCTGAAATCAAAAGCATGTGGAAAATTCACAAAATCTAACCATTTAGTCCCTTTAAGATTTATAACTATCAATTTGATTGTCAGTAAGGATATGCATTTCCAAATATGATGCTTATGAAAGAATTTGTTCAATTGAAATGAGGAATGATATTAATGATTCATCTCATGAAAGTAAAAGCTATCATTTGATTAAAATATCAGATAAATGATTGATATGATAAATGATAACTTTCATAAAATTAAAAATGTTTTGATCTAAATCTAATTTGAATTTTTGTATTTACTGTGAAATACATATTTGGAAAATAACTGCAGACAGATTCAAATCTGGAAATTTGGTCTGAATCCGTTCCTATTTTGCATAAGTGTAGCTATGTCCTGTCTTGTTTTTTGGGAGAACCTAACATGCTTGCAATTTTCGTCAACTTTTCAGTGAGTGAAATGTTTGATGTGATTTTTCACTCATGATGTCAACTTAGTTGTTTTTTTTAAGGACTGTTGTGGTTGAATTATTGGTTTTGATTGTGGAATGCTTGCACATTGTTACATCATAAAGATCATTTTCAAACTTTCTTGTTGAATTTGTTTTTTGACCGAATATGTATTAACAACATGGAAATAACTACTTATTATACTCATTTTCTGTATAATGAATTCATCTTACCCATTCATTTACCAGTGCCCGCTCCAGAGTCCTGACGTTAATTTGGTAGGGAACAATTGACCCTCCCCCCACCCCCCAAGATTTTAACTTGAATTGGGTAATCCTATTTAGATAATTGGGCAGTATTATCAACTAGATGGGCCTTGATTAAATGGCCAGGTGGTCAGCCTTACCAATATGACAAATATAACAAGATCTCGGAAATCAGGAGATTACCCCAATTTTGATCCATATGATTGGGAGATAGGGCTGGGGAGTGAAAATAGGAAAACTTTCAACTGAATCACGAAAGTTGGCAGGTATGATGTTTTCATTTTCGCAATTGCAGGCCAAGAATAATCCGAAGGGTTCTGACCATCTATCCACCATTCATTTTTGTTTCGGTAACAGTCGACAGTCAGAATTCCTCTCTATACAAAAACACACAATCTTGGTAACCTGAGTAAAGATTAAAGATGAAATAAAGATGAAACACTTCCATGTGTGTCAAAGCGAAAAAATGCTGTCAACAAAGTATCTCCGTTCTTTATGCCTAACAAATTTTGTTTCCTGCATATTAACAATATTAACATCACTATATGGAATCTACATTGTTGTAAACCTCCAAAAAAAGTACACTTGCTAGATTGACAAAAATGTTACGTTTAACACGGAATGCATAGAGAGACTGTATAAAACACTGCCCTAATGCCAACACATGCACAGGTCACTAAAAAAATTTTTTCCAGAAAAATAACTCATTACTATCGATTGCAACCAAGACAAAAATTAAATCACAGACAGCCAGAACCTTTTGGGATGGTCAAGAACAACTTCTGATTAGTCAAAGTATTAATGGAAATGATTAATGTCAGTTCTAGGGGTTCTTACTATGTATCTGCGACTTAATTTTATGTCATAATAAACAGAGCATTGAAAACATAATCATGGCCAGCATGGGATGTGTTAGTGTATCAAATTTCACTAGGACATTAGCCAGACTAGAAGTCCAAGCAGGATCACACTTTTAACTTGGAGCTTTGTGAACTCATAAACCATTAATTTGTCAACCATATCAATCACGTAATCTTACGACCCATTCAAAAGTGTTCATATAGGTCTAGTTAGTGTCTGTTATATTCAGTGCGTCTCCTTTTGGCTTGCAGATCAGTTTTCTCCGCAAGCCGGCGCCGTTTCGTCAACATTTTATACTGTTTAGGTGACCATAGTGCAATATATTCTGAATCTGATACGTCAATTATTATACTGATGAGAGGACTGTGGACTGTTACTAGATTACTTGAACCTTTAAAATCGCCTAAGAGCAATTTACTTACAAGCTGTTATCGCCTCATCCAACATGGAGGATTTGTTGATTTACCGGATGTTGCGCATGCGGGGTACGCGTAAGTGCTTTGTTTAGACTCGGCAAATCTCGTGAAATAACGGAATCATGCGAACGACCACGATGTTATAGCCCGTTTCAGGATTTTGCCTTCGGTACAAAGGAAATCGATCACTTCACATGTACCTACAGGAAAATACTTTCGTGATTAAGTTTATGTATTAAAAGTTCATTTTCAATATTTGTAGTATAAAACAAGCCAGATGATACACCAATTTTCATTCGTATTTCCAATGATTTGAATAAGATCGATAACATTATAATATATAATTAGAGCCTTTTAATGAGTCTATGCAATTTTAAACAACGTATCGGCCACTTAAAGAACATATTTATCTCCTTATAAGATATTTTACAATTGAATCCTCTTACTAAGTTTAAATTGCTATATAAACTATTACGGTAACGACCTTTCGATCTTTCAACGGACGAGCATTTAATGGAAAATCAATGGGTATTTATACTGACAAACTCTGTAAGTTGCAAGAGCGAGCATTTTGTTTGAAAGAAATGGTCTTTAAATGTAAATTATCTGCCTTCTTGGGATTCTGCGTCTTTCTGGTGTTTATTTAGTCGGACCCCAGATCTCCCGTTCTCCGTTAAGCAATTCTTCGCATCTGATTTTGAATGCATTTTTTTGCGACGTTTTCTTAGAGTGTTTTATCCTTAGGATGGACTAGGATATTTCGTGGAATCTTGTGAGGTTTTCGTGACTGTTGCAATACCATGACAACAGTAAATCCATTGAATGGTTCCCGCCAGGCTTTTAAGGGATGTTTCCCCGGTATTCCATCTCTTGTTTCTTACGAGTTCATCGCCCACTTGCTGGCTATCTACAGGATATCCACATGTTTTCACGGCACTACGATATCATAACCGGTACATCAACTGAGCAAAGTTCGTACAATACCCAGCTTTTGGTGTAAAGGGTGGTGCGATCGGAAGTTGAGGTATTGGTACGTGTGTGTCTTTCTATAGACCAATATTTTGATAGTACCGTCATCTTTCTTTACTAAAGGATTGTCAAGGAACAGCGTACTACCATCGATTCCTCTCAACATTTGAATTTGTCTATAGCCTGCTACTCCAAGTGCTTCGTGGATAGGTTCGTCACAATCGGATAAACTAGAATGCTCATGGCGCCAAACAGCAGCTGATAGATGTTATATAGGAAAGAAAAATATATTGTCGTAAGCACAAATTCTAGTAAATCCATGATGTCTTGGATATGGAGATTGGTCTTCTTTCCTTTCGCCATGATCGTTCGTGCTAAAGGCGGCCCCTAATGATACCAAATGCTTTGTTACAGATGTAGTCCTGTGTGGACAAGAAAACTGTATGTAAATATAGTTCCTATTTTTGGGCAAGACGGCCATTTATACAGTCCTGTGTGAGCGAAGTTGTTAGTAAACGCAGTCCTGTGTGGGCAGTTCGACTGCTGTACGAGGTCCTGTGTAGACAGCTGTATGATTCATTATCTGTGTGGACAACCATGTAATTCCTCCACATGTCCTGTGTGAACAGATGACATGTTGACTGTCATGATAGATGTGATGGATGTAGGAAAGCGTTTACGTGGATGACTTTATTGGTAACTTATACTGTCGGTGTAGGAGCAGATCACCATATTTCTGTGTCGTAGTGTATTGCGACTGGAGCAGCCATCGTCAATGGGAAGGATTAAGAGAACATCAGTGGACATATATACGGGTGTACATAGTGCAATAAAGTCTTGTAGATATTGTATATTTGGTGTTTGTGCCATTCTTATATCAGCGATGCTAGTCGCGCTGGTCCAGGTTACACATGCTCATGTGACATTAATTTCTTAGATTCACAAAAAAATACATGGCGGGTGTTGCCGATGAAGAAGACGCTCACACTTTCAAAACACACAGCTACCATTCTTCTTTATTTACCAACGTTTCTACATTGTGATATTACTTTCTTCTCATTTCAGAACGTGACATTACTTACCTATATTCACAAATATTTACGTGGCACCGATAAAGAAGAAGCTCACCCTTTCGCAACATTCATCGGGCCTTATTCTTATTTCAGAACGTGACGTTACTTACTTATATTCACAGAGATTTACATGGCACCAATAAAGAAGACGCTCATCCTTTCGGAACATGCATCTGACATTCTTCTCATTTCCTTCTTTGTTCAAATTAAGCCACGTTTCCACACTTCGATATTTTCTTATTTCCTCACACCTCGACAACTCTCTAGACCTAGAATCTGTCCACTGTTCTATCATCCGTTCCAAGATGACCTATGTACAATGTCCTCTTACTATCTATCCGCGATGTTATTTTTGTCTGCCTCGGTATCGATGCTCACATACAAATATCCCGAATACTCGAAATCCTTCCAACTTCTTCCCATAAAATGTTGATCACACAATATTTCCGCACTCTGTCAATGTTTCCATGGTTTGACCAACACAATATACGGACCTGCCGCCTATCAAAATGTTGATCTTTAACAATACGAACACGTGTTGACGCTTCCAGTCCCTTTTCGTTATAATTATATTTTTTTGTACTTCTGCGTGTCTGCCTACACTTCTGATCCAATGTGTATTGTGTTTGCCCTTGTCTACACATTTCATAAATTCCTTACACGACTCGTCTCCACAAGTCAGCGGTGTTCAATATGTAATACTCTTCAATGATCGTGACCCATGAATGTTCGAAAGTGACATAAATTGTGTTGCGTCATTAATATTAATCTTCATAACAGAATAAATAAAATATACATCAGTAATAAATAAATGAAAAAAAACCACAATTGATTCCGGGGAAAGATTTACTTCAATAGACACCATGATATCCAAACATGTGCTGTACTTTACATAACCGAAATTGAGAACAGTAACATTCATCTCTAACAATCTTAATATATATGTAACGTATGATCAGAACATTTCCGAACCACTCAGTATCAAACTATCGAACTATTCAAACATAACAATCATGTTTTTAGAACAAATGCTTAAATTGCTTTATGCACATCTGGCACATCTTATTTAAAATGATACAAAATGAAACGACATCTAACACTAAATTAAAATAGCACTCAATTACTTGCTTGTTTAATTTATAAATAATCAAACGTGTGTTTTATTACGTAACCGACAAGTTTTAATAACTTTCGGTGATATATTTTTTATCTGGGGCGTTACAACAGACAATCAATGAGTAGACAATGCAAAAGAAGTGGCACCAATAATAATTTGGATATTGTCTGGGGAAAAGAACTTCTGGGTTGTAAGGGGAAACATCTAAAAACATCGCTTTTGCTGTCTCTTAAAGTACCCGAACCGAATCGACACATTTCATATTTCAAGTAAAACCATAAAAAACAAGAACATAATACGAACGTTAGTTAACTGGTGCCGTCTGGTGTAGTATTCCCGAACCTTCTGTTCAATAACACTGTGGTGTAGTCTACGACAATAAAAATGTAGCATTATAACGACCATTTGTTCCCATCAAATTCTCCGAACAGTATAAACATTGAGAAGAAAGTAAAATACTGTATTATGTACATTGTATAGTTTTTGTGTTAAGCTCTGAGATAATATTTACTATACAAATGTCCAATTCACATTTCTTGTCAATTGCTCAAAGGTAAAACAACAAATTACTTGTTTACGACTTAACAAAAAGAGCAGACAACTCGGTAATGACAAAAAAAAAAAAAAAAACGACAAAGTTTCTTAAGCATAGTGATATACACTAATATAAGAATATACAGTGCATATCCAAATATCTGTTTACACGCATTCACTATATACACACAAATAACACGTCTACAAATAGATAACATCCGTCATATATTTTTGACATATTTACAAAAGTAAAAGTATTAATAATCGAAGTCTATTCCTACATCGCTCACTCTAATTCCGAAGCCGAAGTACCTAAACAAACAATAGCTTCCTCATCAAACAATGGATTAGAGGGATACAAAAATCCGAAACATTTAATTTTAAATTGCGGTTAAATAAAATCGATTTTGTCACAATTCGGAATATACGGAAACTGGTGTCACCTTTTTAACAGAGAGAGAGAGCGTGGAGAAATGATACCGTCGATTCCTGCGTTTATAACACTGTTGTGTAAAATCTTCAATACAGCGATTTTATCAGATTTTGTGACTTGCACATGAACAGAAAAAACCAAACCAATCAAAGCAAATGATGTGAAGTATAAAAATAGTTCACCAAATAGCAAACTTCATCTTAAAACATTTTATCAAATTTAGTAACATCGCTAGACTGCTCCAAATTGAGCAGGGAGATGTTATACATTCAAGAGAGCGTTACGATACGTTTGTAGGTGCAAAGAACGACAACCATGGTAGAGACAGAAGGGAGTTGGCGCTGTATGGAAGGCTTTACACAGCAGTGCTTGGCAGTGATAATCTCCTGAGGTCTGCCTACTGTGAACATTGCATTGATCGTTGCAGATTATACAAACAAACTGAACAGTTAATTACCGCCAGGCATGCACTTTTTACATAATAGTACATAAACTATTGTTTATGAAAATCAAACCAATTTTTATCTTTTGCGATTCTGTACATATACAAGAAGACCATATATAAAAAAAACTGCAATACACATACAGCATGGATAAAAGTCCTCAAACGACAAACCTCGCAACATGTATAGATCACCAACAAAAATATTAACAATACAAGTTTAAAGAACGTATGAATGGAGAAAAATATTGTCATAATGGTACTGAACATCAAATCCTATCTACTCGGACTGTGAGAACAGTAAAGATGAGAAAGTGAAGTATAAGAATAACATATTATTTGCAGTATCTTATCTACAGAATAACTCGGATTGTTTAAAAAATTCCCTATTGGACCGCACGGAATGGAAGGATAACCAAAACTGAACAACTCTCCTACATCATTGATAATTCGAACTTTGTAACACTAATGATTCCGTAGCAACAGGTACTTCCTCTAACAATGGACCATACCTCAGACCTTAAATAATTCTTATTATTAACAAATTGTTTCGCGTAATAATGATACTGTAGTATATGGTACTCTTCATTATCACACTTATTTCATATACGGATAAGAAAAAAGGGCAAACAATTCTGGGCGATCAAAAGCTTCAAACTACAGCCCTTCACGATAGCATACCTAATCACCAACGTATATTTAATTATGATGGACACGAAAGCACTTTTGGCAAGCCGCCCAAGTCACAGAGCAGTACTGTGCTCTTCATATTAATTTAACAAAATATGAATGCGTAATAAAAGCAACACCTAATATGATTACAAGTTCAAGTAAACACATGAAATAGACAACCAACAATCATACACACATCTCTATGTACCACCATGTGTCACCATAGAGACTAGCTGTATAAAACAAGAATGATCCACGCCATGGTTTTCCAAATATACTGTACAGATTGTTGGAAATGAATCGTTAACCCTGGTCTGAGTGTAAGTACATTAACACCTAAAAGTTTATACTTGTCATTCATCTCGAAAGAAATGTTGCTGAAATATTTCTGGTCCATATCAGTCTCCGTGGATCCATTTTATGGCGCCTGTGATCTTGTAATAAACAGTAACCATTATCGGCGTTCTCAGAAGTTTTGTTTTTCAGATTTCAGGAATACTTGTATATTTAGATTTTAGACCTTTTTCCAGGTCTTTGGTCCTATGTAGAGATGATGAGTACATGGAAAAGATTGTTCACTTTACTGATTTAGGTCTGGCTCCAGTCAGCCTTCATCATATCGCTAATATGTTTACTTATACATCAACTACTAACCTCACCTGGGTTAAACTGGGGCCTCCAACCTGACGTTATCAATAAACTCAGATAAGATAATGAAATCCAAATTTAGGTCATCTGTGATTGTACTCTCAAATATACTGCATAATTAATGATGATAAATATTAAAACTATCAAAATTTGAGTTGTTTCCAAATTGGTCCCAAACTTAGCGGAGAGGTATGCGATACGAACTGTTGTGTCAATTGCCGATATTGTCCCGAAAAACTGTTCGAACGTATTAGTGATGAAAACGGGGTGGTCAAATTCAGGATATATCCAATATTTGTCCTTATTAGAGAACTGTCGATTATATCTAAAAATTGTATCCCGTACAATATGTTCTCACGTTTGAACATAGTGAATTTTTAGACTAGTAATAATACAATGTTTCGAGGACAATACTAAATATCACTGGTAATATTTCTGTAATTCCTAAGTGGCTATGGAAGCCTAGTTGTTTCTGTCAAGGCCAACATGATGTAATAGGTATCACACTCGATTTATCACAGACGTTTCTGACTTCTTTCAGGTCTCCATATAAATATCTATATATAATAAATACAAACAGCAATTCTGGAATGCTACAATCTACACAGTCATGGCGATATACTAAATATGCATGAATTGCACATCATGCCATTTCACGACCATTCTTTATTTCACTCAATTGACTGTCCAGCCATGTCGACTAGTAAAGGAATGCCTCTTATTGTCTGTGAATCTGTTTCCTTCTCGCCTGGACCTTCAGATCGAGGTGACCATTGCTTCCCTACAAAAGAAATCGCGTGATTGTAGACACAATTACATTATATACTATAAGTACAAAAATGAAATAGTAATTCCCGCATCTTGCTAGGCAACGTTTAACAATCATACATTATGAGTCATGAAAATACAGATGGATGAGCTAAAATATGAAGATTATACAAATGTGTACTTACAATTTTGAGATTTTTCATATATTTTTTCTATAACAAACGCTAGTCAATGTTTCGTCTCCTTTCCACTAATTCGGTAATGGGTGTATATGAGGGAACCCTTGGCTAGGGAAGATATGTTTTGGTAAGTCGCTTGTATTAAATTTAACTCATATTTATATAATTCCCCAGCTTTTTAATCACCGGAAATCGTATGCTGTTTTTACTTTATCTTTATTGACCACGAATATAACAAAACAAACCCCCCGCGAATGTTAGCAATTATGCATTGTTTTCCGTAGTGACTGACGTCTGAACTATGACCTAAAATATCTACAAATATCCTACTGAAGGCGGCGTTCTCTTTGGGCCAGATATGATGAAAATCATATATATGATATTGCGCAAGTACATTATCATTTTCGTATACATTGAGAAAAGGAATTAACGTAAAACATGTCTGACGACGCTATTACCAACATGTCGCCATAATCATTTGTGTATAGCAGGGCTAATATTCAGCTGTTGTGCCTATTTGGGCAATCTGTGCTTGCCAAGCGCTTTTGTCCTATACACTCATTCGGTAAAAGAGTATCAACAGAAACATTTCATAAAACTATTAACAGAATATTCAAGCAGTTTGCTCACGCATAATACTATAACCTTTAATTCATTTTAGATCTGACTGATCTGAAGCCCAATTTATGAATGAAACATTCAAAATTCTTTCCCCTTCAACTAAGATTTGGCAAATCAAATACAAGACCTTGATGAAAGCAACTATGATTCAATCGTCTTTGACTTGAATTCAAAATATAAGTATGACATTAAAGATTTATTCCTATTACTATTATATGAGTCACCGTCCTGACATCCCTAGACTAGTACTTCTAAAACTGTAAATTTTGAAACGCAAGAAAACACAAGGTTTTCAGTAAAAGTAATAAAATTGACTTATAATAATTATTATGAAAGATTATGATACTATTTCCACACAATCGTGTACTCAAATGCCGGATGTTACCGTTGTAATGATATAATGAAGGTAAAAATATAACATGGACTTATCTATTTCGGTTATTCTGTCAATGCCCCAGTGGGATTCTAATCATCTGTAAAATAATTTCAACGTTGACAAATTGGTAACTAAGACTCATTACCGAGACATTAATGCATAACTACTGTGTAGAACAGGACATCAATTCACCACAAAATACATTCCCTTTGAAGACAAGTGAAACACCTTTAAATACAAATTTAGTGTTAAATACGATAGAATAAAGCAATGAACTAAACTACATCATAAAGGTGTTTCGTCCTTCTAGGACTTTTGATGCTAATAACCAAACTTTTTTAAGTATAGGATTAACATATATTCGATGCTACCAAAAGCACAAGTTTGAAATGTAGCCCATGGACTCAATAATTTTAAACAAAGAAATGCACAATATCTAATAATGGCGAATGAGTTTTTATAAACATTAAACGTAAGAACTGACAGGCCATTAAAATACAACACATGGTTTTCTATAAATAATAAATGTAAGATGAATATAAGAAAAAGCAGACCATCAAACATAAGAAAAGGCATGAAATTAAAGTATGTTGTATGATAAAGCAGACAATCAGATGTAAGAAAAGGCAGAGCATCAAAGTATGACGCATGGTTTTCTGTTAACATTAAATGATAGAAATGGCAGGACATTAAAGTTTGAAGCATGGCTTCCTCTCAATATTAACAGTGAGAAATGACAGGACATCTATAAATAAAAAAAATGTCAGAAAAAGCAGAACATCAAATGAAAGAAAAGGCAGAACACCAAAATATGACGCAGGGTTTACTGCAAACATTACATGTGAGAAATGACAGGTCACAAAAGTATGGCGCGTGATCTTCTACGATATAACTTCTCCAAACCGACCATGCACAAGGCATGGATATTTCGATTTGTAGGAGTCAAGAAAGTTGACCGATCGGGAATCGGATGTATTCTTGAACCGATTCCGTTCTGTACATTACATCCGTTCTCTTACTGCATTTAGACTACACTTGTCCAACTGAATACAGAAGAAAAAGCTTGACAAGTAAAACCGTTTCGGTAAAATGGCTGAAGTGCACAAGAAATCTGCACATTGCTCGGCGAGTTCGGAAGTAACGTTACATATCAAGATAGGTATGGTGTACAAAGTAAACGCTATTTCGTTCGGTTTCAAGAGGTGATCGGATTTGAGATGTTGCACTGATTAAACATTAAATGTGAGACATAACAGGACACAAAGGTATGGCACACTTTAGAAAATGAGTAATATAAAAGTACGCCACAAGTTTTAATTTGTTTTGGTTTATTTTGGATAAAAAATGGCGTTAAAATATGTCTTGTTTAAAAGGCATACTGTAATATGTAGATATAATGCGGGTCGGTCTGTCAAATCATTTCGTGACAACAAAGCACATCTAATGTTAGAAAGGTAACATTTAAGTATAGGAGAGAGCATACTAAATACTACATGTATATATAATATACTAACTAATATATATATACAGATACATTATGTATGTATGGAGACGCATGCAGACAACAAACACCTATGGCTACCATAGAACAGAGAACCTACCATGTTATGGTTTTCCATTGGCTTCGCCATTTTCATGTCTGAAATTAGACATTTGCCTGTTAAATACGACTCTTAGCCTAGTGGGAAGGCACTTTCAAGTGTATAGATTCTTTTGTTCCTTTTGAAGTTTTCAATTTGATTTTTTTAGGTTTGAAAGTTGGTATTTTCCCCCAAGATATTACAAACTGTCTTCATTAAAGCAGAGAATATTATTTACATACAATTGTGATTTTGATAATCCTCAAGGAATATCGGTCTCGCAGCATTTGTAATGGTATGTTCTTGATATACTAATATATATATAAATAAGTTCGAAGGAAGAGTTTACAAATCATATGTATAGTGAAATACAGTGTCCTATATTTTCTTGCGTTAGGTTTGGACGGAGGTAGGATATTGCAGTAGCGTGTCTAGAAGCCATGTTATTGCAGATGTGAACTGGATACTCGGTTTTGTCACCAGCGGATGACTGCTTAATTTTCTTTCTTGCTCTTAAACGTATATGCTGTTGTATAGACAACTCAACATTAATAGTGTGAATAAGCAATGATGATATTCGAATACAATGGATTTGCTGTATGAAGTGCAGGCGGTAATAATGTAAAGTAGGTAGTGACGTTTTCAGATAACACGTGTCTATCAGCTGTCTTTCTACAGCTTGATAAAATAGGTATCTTTTCCCAGCTTCAAGCACCTTAAACTTGCAGGAGTATTATAAATCCGTTCCCGAGGTCAGTGTTAGATCTTGGTATAAAATCCATTTGTAGTGAACAGTCCCGGTTACCGACAAAGTGGCGGTTCAACTTCAAATACCAACTGAATGCATTAATTTTCTAAAACTGAAATCTTCGCCTGTCGTAACCGAGACGTCATACAGCTGGTTTATGTTAGGTCGGCTATATCAGTGCACCGGAAGTACTTGATAAAAACTACATTTACCTTATTTGTCACACCAAACACAATCACGCTACCACTTACACGAAGACCGTTTTTTCGTTTAGATTAATGCCCTTTTCCTTGTTGTTGTCCTCTAACATGGAGACGAGGGGAACCTTCTGTTCGTGTGAAGGTCGTTCTTCTTGCTCTTTACCCATGGTCAGATAACCACATTTCTGATATTTGAATAACATCATTATAATTGAGCTCCACAATAGGCAGGAACCTGTTGAAAATGGCGAAAAAATTGTTACCAAAGTTGGTCCGAGATATGGTGTTAAATATAATTAATTAAATTGTATTTGTCCAGTAGGTCCACCAAGATTATGCAAATCACAAACAAATTAATGGCGCCAAATAAAAATATTAACTGCAACATGTAGAGATTTCGTTCTTCTATGATTAGTCAAAGATGCTGAGGGCCTATGAGGGGAATGAGGAAAACCCAAGAATTGTCGATAAATTTCGAAAGTCTTATATTTACGATAATTAAAAAAAACCATAAAGTACGTGTGTATATTATGAACTATGCCAGGATTCGATTGACATAACTTCAGTAAGCGTGTGTTGACCAATTCCACAGAAACGGGAATCGCTGACTCGTTTGTTAAAAACTATTGTTATTGATTCTGATTCTTGTCATAGTGCAAGTCCTAATAATATCACACCATATCACAGCAAATAGTCATACAAAGAACGCAGAAAAGAAGTATTAAAATTGGGCTTATAAGGATTTAAAAAAGATTTACATTTTCCAATAAAACTTAAAATTGGACCTAAATAATGAATTCAACCGCATCATACAGCTGTTTTGTCATTATACTAGGACATGTCAGTGACGTTAATGGCCTCACGTGATGAAATATAGGAAGTGACTGGAAAATTGGCTAATTAAATCTACTCTGATATTTTTAGTCTGCGTTTTGGAACATTCAAATGACACTTACCGGCAAGGTAAAAAACATATTTAAACTCATTTTCTTCTTGTACCAACAGACCTAAAATCGGAATAGACATTTTATTAGCATATCGTCATTGTTTAAGTCCTATTTACTAAAAATAATTTAGAAAATCATATAACAGTCAACAAAACAAGCGTGATAAGGGAGTCGATTGGCGTGCTAAACAGTTATAATTCATTATACAATGCATTTGATTTACATTTCATTATAAAATGTTCATTGACATAGAATGTAATTGTGGATGTTTGTGTATTCCAGGAAAGACAAACTCTGAGGAGTTAAATGGGGTGCCAATTACCTGCTGCGGGTCCACCCATTAGAGATCCAAGGGCGATCATAAATGACAAGTAGCCGTTGCCCATGGCAATATATTCTGGTCCTACAAGTTCACGTGCAGCTTGTGACAGGAAAGTAGTCCAGTATCCACTGTAGAATCCAAACAATAGTGTGTAGCCAATCTGTCCGGCAAAGTCCTCAAACAGCAATGGGCAAATTCCTGTTACTACCACACCTAGTCCAACCGAACACAGTAATGACGTCATATCGTCCAAGGTGCTATTGTTCCCCATGAAGGCAAATATCATGCGTGACGTAAAACTAGACATGCCAACGCACGCGATTAGGAAACTGGACAGCCCAAAGTCCGTGCCCTGCTCAAGTGAATAGGATGGCAGGTACATGTAGATTATCGTGGATCCAAAGCTCCAGAACAAGTTAGCAATGCACAGACCCAAGAATATCACGTTCCTTAACGGCACGCATGAGAGTAGGGGCATCAAATGCATTTCCTTGGCGTTCTTAGCGGGCTTCATGAGCGCGCCACACACACAAATATTTAGAGCACACCCAGCTAGCATCCATAGGGTGCCCCTCCATGCCATATATTCTAGCATGGTACGAATGACAATTGGAAATGTGATCATACCGGCACCAACCCCTCCTAACACAACACTTAGGGCCTCAAATCGACCCTCGTAGAAGTGCTGCTCCACTATCATGATAGAAGGCGTGCACGCCAGACCGAAACCGATACCTGTAACAGTGCGAAAAGAAAATGACAAACGTAGGGGGAAAAGTACCTAACAATATCAAGATAGTTTCAACCGCCATCACTCAACAATCACTACTAGATAATATTGAGGGTAAGGACAAGGTGAAGGGTAAGAATGATAATGTGTAGAGCCATGGGTCATAGTTTGTGTGCTGGGGCCAGGGGTATAGCTGATGTGTTGGGCTAGGGGTATAGCTAATGTGGTGGGCTAGAGGTATAGATAATGTGCTTGGCCAGGGGTATAGCTGATGTGTTGGGCTAGGGGTATAGCTAATGTGCTTTGCTAGGGGTATAGCTGATGTGCTGGGCCACGGGTATAGCTAATGTGCTTGGCCAGGGGTATAGCTAATGTGCTGGGCCAGGGGTATAGCTAATGTGCTTGACCAGGGGTATAGCTAATGTGCTTTGCTAGGAGTATAGCTGATGTGCTGGGCCAGGGGTATAGCTAATGTGCTTGGCCAGGGGTATAGCTAATGTGCTTGGCCAGGAGTATAGCTAATGTGCTGGGCCAGGGGTATAGCTGATGTGCTGGGCCAGGGGTATAGCTAATGTGCTTTGCTAGGGGTATAGCTGATGTGCTTGGCCAGGGGTATAGCTAATGTGCTTGGCCAGGGGTATAGCTAATGTGCTTTGCTAGGGGTATAGCTAATGTGCTTGGCCAGGGGTATAGCTAATGTGCTGGGCCAGGGGTATAGCTAATGTGCTTGGCCAGGGGTATAGCTGATGTGCTGGGCCAGGGGTATAGCTGATGTGCTGGGCCAGGGGTATAGCTAATGTGCTTTGCTAGGGGTATAGCTAATGTGCTGGGCCAGGGGTATAGCTAATGTGCTTTGCCAGGGGTATAGCTAATGTGCTGGGCCAGGGGTATAGCTAATGTGCTGGGCCAGGGGTATAGCTAATGTGCTGGGCCAGGGGTATAGCTGATGTGCTGGGCCAGGGGTATAGCTAATGTGCTTGGCCAGGGGTATAGCTAATGTGAAGAATGGTACTAAGTATAGTACCGCGGTTAGCAGAATCTATTCTGATTTCTTTTATGAAAATGATACTGTTCTATGTTTGACAAAGGGCAAATTGCATATGAATAACACATATATTTTCATTGGATACATATCAATTTTAGGATATGTTTGTCATTTGGGTCGCTCTAATTACTTGAATGACGTAAAAATCGTATCGGTCGTTGTTATGGCTTTCCACTTACAATACAACGGAGTGGTCAGTAGTGTGGACAATGTATTATCACACATGTTTAATATAGGATAGGAGCGGTAATGTCGGTTGGCATTCTGTATGAATTATTGGCAATCAGGAGTTATCATTATCCACACAGAGCTATCATTAGAGAGGGCAATGTCTGATTGTTAAGTGATAGATGTAAATATGTCAATAACAATACAGCTATACACATTGACTACGTTGATTAACTGATTCCATTAAATCAAAAGTAAGCTACTGAGAATATATTTACCCCAGTATAATCATTTTACCTGTTAATACACCATAGGTCAGGTAAACCTGGTAGAGGTCAGTCACGACCATTCCCAGTGCGAGGCCAGTTGCTGATAATACTCCACCTAGCATCACACTGATCCGACAGCCAAATGACTTCATAAAACAGCGCATAACGACACCTACAATGCAGAGCAAGTTATCCTTTGTCAGTTGTGTGTTTTGCAACAACACGCTGTTTTTGCCTTATTTCATACAGCAACATAACCCCAATGTCTTTCATACACAATACCATAATGTTTCACCTTTCCTTAAAGCTAACAATGCCATCTCGCCATAGCAAACCTGAACAACACCATATACAGTCATACAATAGACATGTACGTTGTAGGCAGTGACATAATAACATAAGTCGTGACCATTAAAGATGATTATATATTCATCTGCTTATCTTTTCTCTATGTAAATCGATTATTTGGTAACAGTTGTAAAACCAGTTAAATCAACTAGCATTTATCTCTCTCGTTTTCCCTTATGGCACTGCCAGTAAACCTTAACGTTTAAGGGAACTTGAGAATCTAGACAGCAATGTCATCACATGACATTAAGCAGTCATCCCTTCAAGTCGATCATCGATATTGCATACACAATAACTTTTCCAATGGCAGTTTCTTGTGAAAATGGTATTCCACAATTGACTGTAGATCTGGAGTGCATACCGAGGAAAACTGTCCTAATAAAATTAGATTCTAAAACAGAATTGTTAGTAACATCAGTAATTTACTTACTTGTAAGAGCGGTCACATACAAAAGAATAGAACCCGCCCATGACGTGTCGAAGTGATCGTGTTCAAACACCTGTTGGAATACGTGATGAAAAATGCCCAAACTGTACGTGATCCCACATATAATAAACTGGACGAAGAAAGCGGCCACCACAACCACCCACTTCCGGGCGCCCTCTTCTTCCCGCTGCATCTTATTCTTATCGTCCCACGTGACCGTAATCATTTAGAACCTGCAAGAGAAAGTTTTAACAGTTGATTCACAAATCAAACACAAGAACACAATATAAGCTGCAAAGATGATGGGAAGTTTTCATCGTTCTGTTAAAAAGATAGGGTCGGTGTAGCTTGTATATAGTGTAAAATATACGGTCTCTGTCACTCAGCTGGCGGGTCGGTGTGGCTTGCACATAGTGTTAAATACGGTCTCTGACACTCAGCTGACAGAGCATGCTTCTTTGCCTCAGTTGGTAGAGCCGGTCGATTTTTACACGGGGTTCGATTCCTTGTCGGGGAACTTGACAGGAATGCGTGTTTTTCCTGTTCTTTCACAGTTCAAAAAGACAATAACTTGGCTCGGTGACATAACCAACCTATCACTGAAGCATATACAAACCACACATTTTATAAAGGCTTGTGAGAATGCACACGATACATACACATATAAACATAAAACTCCGTGTATATCCCATATCCATGTGTCTGCTTAACCAGTCTTTTGTAGTGTACACTATCCTCGTGTGCTATTTTCTGAAGAAACGTTTCTACACACGTTACATAATGTGATTCATACCGATTTCAGTTTAAACCAGTTCTTATCGCTGTTTTCTATAGATGATCTAGAAGTCCTCAACGAACTCTACTTTGATTCATTAAAGATTTATTGATAAGTGTCCTGTCTCAATGTTAACTGGCTGAATGTGATAAAGTAACGACATAGGGAACACACAACTAGATACAGGATGCACGTTATGATGTTTATGTATAGGGATTAAAATATTATACATACAGTAAAGTCGAGACCTGGAATATTGACAGCGGAACTCCTCACATGTGTTTTAAAACATCGCATTATTATCTACATTTATATAAACGACGTGTTTATAGTGCTTAAACAGTTCTATACTTATCAGTTATTTTGGGATAATAACCTTCAGAACTAACTTAATCTTAAAAAGTGTTTCTGTTATTTTCATAACATTCCCACTTCCGCTTTATAATAAATTGAGTACACTAGTGGCTTAACACATTATGTAAAGCAGAAAGAAAACGTTCTTTCCCGTTCAAACACCTCGTAATAATTACTGGTGAAAGATAACGCGTCATCAGCCTGGATATTTGTTTTCATTCAAAATTCAACAGGCTCCGACGACTGGTTGTGATATCCTCAACTTTCATTCTTTATATGTCTATAAATTCTAATTTCAGAGTACGATCAACACGTCCAACTTTCATTAGAACGACCAACACGTCCATCTCTCATTAGAACGACCAACATGTCCATCTCCCATTAGAACGACCAACACGTCAAACTTTCACTAGAACGACCAACATGTCCATCTCCCATTAGAACGACCAACATGTCCATCTCTCATTAGAACGACCAACACGTCCATCTCACATTAAAACGACTAACATGTCCATCTCTCATTAGAACGACCAACATGTCCATCTCTCATTAGAACGACCAACACGTCCATCTCTCATTAGAACGACCAACACGTCAATCTCTCATTAGAACGACCAACACGTCCAACTTTCATTAGCACGACTAACATGTCCATCTCTCATTAGAACGACCAACACGTCCATCTCTCATTAGAACGACCAACACGTCCATCTCTCATTATAACGACCAACACGTCCAACTTTCATTAGCACGACCAACATGTCCATCTCCCATTAGAACGACCAACACGTCCATCTCTCATTAGAACGACAAACACGTCCATCTCTCATTAGAACGACCAACACGTCCAACTGTCATTAGCACGACCAACATGTCCATCTCTCATTAGAACGACCAACACGTCCATCTCTCATTAGAACGACCAACACGTCCATCTCTCATTAGAACGACCGATACGTACTACTTTCACCAGCCAAATCAACACGTCCAAATTTCATTAGTCATACCAACACGTCCCACTTTCATGATAGGAAGACAATACGCCACGTTTGTATTAGGAGATCAACACGTCACACTTTCATCAATAATACCAACAAGTCCTACTTTCATTATGACAAGACCAATACGAAGGCTAACGCGTCCCAGTTTCATTAGCCAGACAAACACGTCCCACTTTAATTAGTCAGACCTACACCCCCTTTTTCATTAGTCAGACCAACACGTCCCACTTTCATTAGCCAGACCAACACGTCCCACTTTCATTAGTCAGACCAACGAGTCCCACTCTAAATTAGTCAGACCTATACCTCCCTTTTTCATAAATCAGACCAACACGTTCCACTTTCATTAGACAGACCAACACGTCCCACTTTCATTAGCCAGACCAACACGTCCCACTTTCATTAGTCAGACCAACACGTCCCACTTTCATTAGCCAGACCAACATGTATCACTTTCATTAGTCAGACCAACGAGTTCCACTCTTTTAGTCAGACCTATACCTCATATATCATTTTCAGACATTGACAGACCAACACGTTTTTATTGGACGACAAACATGCCCCATTCTCGTTGGAAGACCATCACGTCCCACTTTCATAAGGAAGACCAACATATCCAATCATTGTACGACAGACACATCCACATTTTAATTGAGTCAGAGTAACACATTCCAATTTCACCAGTAAGACCAATGCGTCCAATTAGCATAAGGGAAACCAACACGTCCAACTTTCCTTCGTAAGACCAAAAATGTTGCGCCTCCTTTCGTCAAACCAACACATTCCACTTCCATCAGTTTTAATAGCCATTAGTACTTCACTGTAAGACACACTGCAGTACCGCATGATGTATTCATTAGTAAAACTGATACGTCCCACACCCAGTAGAAGCAGTCCAAATTTCATGTTCTCGGGATAAATCCTAATATCACTTTAAACAGTAGGACCGATTCGTCCCACGTATGGCCCACACACATCCTTGCTTCCACAAACACAGCAGAATTATAATGAAGTCCCACTTCCTCTAGTAGGACAAAGTCGTCCCATGTATATTAGCAGAGTCAACTTAAGTCCCACTTTCATTCATAGGTTCAAATCCAGTCGCATGTCTGACAGAAATCCCTATCTTTACTGAAAATCAATTACAACAGATGGTAAAATTCTATAGTCTTCCTCAGAAATAATTAATAAGACATTGTAACCTACAGTCATGATGTTGTATGTAGTCTCTGGTTTCCATCATACAGCGCAGGTACAACATCCACAGAAGTAATCAGACTGGTACGGATACCAGGCTCTCTGTTACATATCAGTTATCTATACACAGTCGTCACACTGATCACGATAGCAGATTCACAATCAACTTCTGTAATAATCTTTGACCTATTTAGTGTACATCTGCTTGTACAAATGAAATGACAAAGGCAAATATTCCTAATTACCGTCATTATATAATGGTAATGTATCACTGTCATGCTGGACTTTGGTAACAAAACATCCGCACCCGCGTAAGCAAACCGTATGCATTACGATATACATTTATCTACATTGTGAAACTGTTTTTGTGTCATCAGTCAGGTTAAACTCGTTTCTGATATATGGGGTGATGATCTTATGTCATGTATTTAAATCGCTAAGAGTTAAACACATTAATAATGATATATGTCATCATCATTAACACGGTTTTAGTTTAAACAGAAAATATATATATCTAGTGTTTCCCTTACACAGTTCACACTTATACGGAGTCTGGCCAAACTACTCAGTTCTACCGAATCTTATAGAAACCTCACGTCTAATCCTTGTATTGTTCATATGGTTATTTGATTACATTCCTACTTGAAAATCGCCTACTCAGCATCCCGGGGTCGTAATCAGTCTGATGAAGACACATACATTTACCGTACATAAGTGACGGTCTGTCCTTTAATCGGTTTAGGAAGGCACGATGTCCCATTGTTATTTTCATTACCGTTCTACACGTGGGTATTTCACGTGACATGGGGTGAGCTACATCAATGACCTTGACCAGATTGGGGTAGGTGAGGCCATGCCAGTTAGTAAATATAGACGCCGATAAATAAATGTCATAACCTTCATTGAAATGAACATATTGTAGGATAGACAATAACTAACAAGGAAATCGATTATTATTTCATTCAATATTGAATCATCAATCTTTTCTTCTCGAACGAGCTAGAGAAAATATCTGCGAATATATGTGAAAGTGAAAAAGCAACATTTTTAATAAACACTACAGACTGGTATAGTATAATGGAGTTCAACGACGCCACTTGACCTGTCGATTAAGAGTGTGACCCTGTCCATCAATGTTTCCGCATCGTACTTTGACCCTGTAATGGTACGATGTCAAGAGCGGCAATGTTATTACAAAGCTTGTCTCAGGCCAGTACTGTCAGTGGCGTAGCGTCCGTGCATGCTTGCATGCTCAAGCATGCAAGAATAAAATTCGAGAAAACATGTTTTCTTTATCAAAATACCTTCAGCTGCCGCCCCTGCACCCCCAAGCATGCAATTGAATGAAGGCCTCGCTACGCCACTGACTGTAGATTACTATACGATAGTATAAATAATATATAATCAAGTTTCGTTTTATAACAACTCTGTCACGGTTTTTTATGTAATAGGTTGTATTGGTGAGTGTTTACTAGTATCACTGCATGGTAGAAGACGCGATATATCGAACAAAACTGGTTGATGCAAATGGCCGACAAAATGGAATGGTGACACATCATACGTGCATATAACACCTTACAATACAACTTACTATTAAACACCTACGTATGTTAAGCAATGACTTGAACTGCACCATACCACTTGGTTGACATGGCCATGAATAATGTTATCACCGCTTTTCGCTAATTAAAAAAAACACATCAGAAGTTACCTTGACCTTAGGGCCTGGAAAAGCGGTCACGTTGCTGGCATATAAATTATGTAACAACTAGATATTTTCATTGTATACAAATTCCACAGTAAGTCTTATAAAATCAGCACATTTTCCTACATAGTAAGATGACCTTGGCTTCGGTACCCTGAATGTAGACCTGATTGGGGTTGATATCTTTATATTAATACATATCCTAAGTGCAAACAAAATTCATTTCTACAGGTATTTTAAGAGACTTTAGTAAAGTCTCTTAAAATACCTGTAGAAATGAATTTTGTTTGCACTTAGGATATGTATTAACGGAAAAGATTCTTGATAGGAATTTCTCTAAAGTTTAGAGAAATTCCTATCAAGAATCTTTTCCGACGTAAAAAATCATTGCAATATTAATAAAAAGGGACACTAGAATGTCAACCGGAAGTGGATGTATTTCAGAAGGAATTCAGTCAAAAATTTTAAAAAGGGACGCTGGAAGTCAGAACAGAACGAAGAGAAATCGAATGGATCAATAAGTAATGACTTATATCGGGCGTGAGTGACAGAGACCTGTTCGTTCTAATTCTGTGAAACATGTTGTCATACTTGTAAACATCCTCGTGATTTCTGTGCTATTTCAGAATCAATGGTACCTTTAATCTTCAAAAAGAATTTTATCAGCTTGGTGCCATCTTGTCTTTATATACTTTCTGATATTGCCATAATCATTATGTGTTCAAACATGCTCTCTTGTATCCCTACATCAGTGTACACATTTCTCGCATACCACTTAGCTCAAACATGCCTTCACAGCTTGTAAACATACCTGTAAGCTCGTAAGTTAGCAATATCGATGTATCTCGTGCTTCTGTGTAGTCCTTCATTTCTATACTCACTTGGGTGAATGCCACTAAACACTACAGACCGATGGCACAAGGCTGTCGACGCTTTAACATACACGTAGATCATACTGGATGGTTTCATTATCAGTTGGCCAAGGTTTGTACAGCAATGTTTGCCTACTTCGTTAGCACTGCAATGCCAGTTGGTAGGTATTTGAAACAGAGTTTAGCTTGTCTGACAGCTGTTTCAATTGAACAGTAGTGGCTTCACAGTAATGTCACAATGTCACTTAGTACGGTGCAGAAAGGTCAATTCACATCCATAAAATTTTTTTTTAAAACAGGAAACAAAGTCATGAAACTGAGGATTACACCAAACAACTAAATCTCTCTGTCTCTCCCTCGCTCTCTCTCTCTCTTTCTCTGTCTCCCTCTCTGTCTCTCTCTCTCTCTCTCATGACCAACAACAATTCAAGAGTATGATCGAGCACAACATGATACTGTTTACTGACGTACGAAAGGATGGATGGACAGACGTACGCTAGGCCATGACAAAGGAGCTCCTGCTCTTCGACAAAGAGATCAAGTGCTAAAAATGCATAAATTATCGTTAAGAATTGTCTCATTCGGTATCATTTTAAGGCCCTTAAGCTGTTTTCCACACGCCGTCAATCGTGTGAAAGACCATAACCCGAGATCATTGTGTAAGGCCTAAGAGTTACAGGCTTCAAGGTGCGATAGCTCTTATCGAACAAGACACTATTTAAACTGATTATTTCTTAACTATGACTTCGTCTGACAACTTTGTTGAAAACTTAAACTAAGTTCAAACTTCCAGTAGAGTCTCCGGTTTTTTCACTTTTCAAAAGATTTTGATATCTATTTTGAGTAAACTATATGACACTTTGACGTATCTATTGCGTGGCACCTTAATAAATTAATGGTTAGTTACAGTAATTGATTGCTTAAGTTTGTACAAAGCTCTCACTCATTCCAAACCAATTTCGATGTTCATATTTCTGTATTGGCTTTTCCGTGGATGTTTCTACTTTAGGATATCCTTTTCAACTGAGGAGGTTGTCCTTGATAAATGAATTCGTTATTTACACGTGACGAGTCTTCACTCGCGAACCAAACTGTCAAACAAAAAAATCAAGTTTTTTTTTCATGTACAGGTTATTTATATTTTTTCCTCACGTGAGTAAGAATTTTTATAAATACTATAAGAGTTGTCTTCTACTAATTGTACAGACTTTTTGTTCTTTGTTGGAAGTTTTATTCTACAAGGAATTCATGGTTAAATACGGGAAGTGGAAGTTGTTGTTTAATACAGGAAGTTGTTGTTCGATACAGGAAGTTGTTTAATGCACTGATTTTATCGTTTATTGGACCAGCGGATAAACCGTATTACGTACGTACGTACGAACGGACGGGACAAAATTTCCAACTGGTGTACGGTCACTTTGTCCATGTCCACAAACACGATAATAATAATTGACGTTAGATATATGAACTATATCGAAATTTATCAAACATATACACCGCCATGTTATAATGATAAATATGTGACCACGTTATGTTTGTATGTAAGGAAAAACACGTGGTATTACAGGGCTAATTAGACACAATTACAGAAATGGTGAACGTTTGGTGTGAAGGTGTACTGGCGTTAGCACTAACCTTATGTGTCTAAGTCTGTGGAATCCATGCCACGTCACTGAACGTAAATCCATTGTAACCCACAAAAGTCTGCCACTGAACCTATGCACTAACTATTGCAATTTGGTGTCAAATTGTGAAACTGGATTTTTACCAGGGATTCGTTTAAATTAAAATCGATTTCTGTTATACAGAAAGAGCTACAAAGAACCTTGAAAATCGACATTTTTATCGATATGGTTCCAACAGGTATATCGGCATTATATTGTTTTAATACAATAACTCCGATAAATTGTCTATGTTGTTCATTTCATGCCCAGTTACAAGTACGGTATGGATTAGATTTCATATCCAGTTACAAGTACAGTATGGACTAGATTTCATATCCAGTTATAAGTACAGTATGGACTAGATTTCATATCCAGTTACAAGCACGGTATGGACTAGATTTCATATCCAGTTACAAGTACAGTATGGACTAGATTTCACATCCAGTTACAAGTACAGCATGGACTAGATTTGTATGATATTGTATTACAATTTCATATCCAGTTACAAGCACGGTATGGACTAGATTTCATATCCAGTTACAAGTTTCATATCCAGTTACAAGTACAGCATGGACTAGATTTGTATGTTATTGTATTACAATTTCATATCCAGTTACAAGTACGGTATGGACTAGATTTCATATCCAGTTACAAGTATAATATGGACTAGATTTGTATGTTATTGTATTACAATTTCATATCCAATTACAAGTACGGTATGGACTAGATTTCACATCCAGTTACAAGTACAGTATGGACTAGATTTCATATCCAGTTACAAGTACGGTATGGACTAGATTTGTATGTTATGGTATTACAATTTCATATCCAGTTACAAGTACGGTATGGACTAGATTTCACATCCAGTTACAAGTACGGTATGGACTAAATTTCATATCCAGTTACAAGTACAGTATGGACTAGATTTGTATGTTATTGTATTACAATTTCATGCCCAGTTACAAGTACAGTATGGACTAGATTTCATATCCAGTTACAAGTACAGTATGGACTTGATTTGTATGTTATTGTATTACAATTTCATATCCAGTTACAAGTACGGTATGGACTAGATTTCATATCCAGTTACAAGTACAGTATGGACTAGATTTCATATCCAGTTACAAGTACAGTATGGACTAGATTTCATATCCAGTTACAAGTACAGTATGGACTTGATTTGTATGTTATTGTATTACAATTTCATATCCAGTTACAAGCACGGTATGGACTAGATTTCATATCCAGTTACAAGTACAGTATGGACTTGATTTGTATGTTATTGTATTGCAATTTCATATCCAGTTACAAGCACGGTATGGACTAGATTTCATATCCAGTTACAAGTACAGTATGGACTAGATTTCATATCCAGTTACAAGTACAGTATGCACTTGATTTGTATGTTATTGTATTACAATTTCATATCCAGTTACAAGCACGGTATGGACTAGATTTCATATCCAGTTACAAGTACAGTATGGACTTGATTTGTATGTTATTGTATTGCAATTTCATATCCAGTTACAAGCACGGTATGGACTAGATTAGTATGTTATTGTATTACAATTTCATATCCAGTTACAAGCACGGTATGTACCTTTAGCAGTATATTATGTAACACGTCATCGGGGTACGGTTTAGTGTTGATTAAAATCCAAAGAACGTCAAGTATACATACATACATAATATATGATGTTAGAGATTTCTTTCGTATCGTTCTATCACGAATTGCTATAAACATTCAATGGAACATCACGATCAAGTTTAACATATTTTTATCATCTTTCCGTGATGGAATGAGGATGTACGTATTAGAAGTAGTCAAGCCCCTGTGCTGACGAACTCCATGACCTCATAACACGCATGTAGTATACCCGGACCTCGGTGATCGATATAAATGAGCAATTTAGACGGTGTTAAAGGTACGAGACCAAACGTGTATAAAATGTGCCCATGTAGATGCTCGCGCCCGGGGGGTGAAGACTGAACTGTTAGCTGAATATACACACACTGCAATTAACATAAAAGGGTAAATACTAAACGGACATGACAATACCATACCTAGATTTAACAATATATATATACGTGGATATAGATAGATACATAAAACCCAGTTAATTAACTGATAGTTACCTGCAGCAACACGACAGACAAACGTGAATACACATCGCCATCCTACACCACGTCGAACAAAGACGAACCTCCATTATGGAGCCGTATGTCAGTGTAGATTCTTACCGTGTAGTGACGTAACAGGCTCCCAACATCACATCCCCATTGTGTAAAACACTGTAATGTTCAACAAACACAGATTGGCTAAAGTCTACTAGATCAGCAGGGACAGCAAACAGCTGATTCTTGTGTGCTCATTACTAGGTCATAACACAGTACACCGAGGGTCACGTGGTAGCTTTGTTTACATCAGCGGCTTCTATAAATAGATTTATGACGTACCGCGTTGAAACGACCATGTAATGGTGAACCATTTCATCAGACTTAAATTACACACACATTTATTGATACTTACAAAAATGTATTTCATTTTCTTTAATAATACCGGAATACGTTTAATATTTATTGGAATATATATCGATGAATCTAAATTTAAAAACCACACACACAAAAAAACCCTGACGCATATGTTAAATTTCCATTTCATATATACCCACTCATAATTTCCATTATAATTTACAAAAAAATAAGTGGAAGATTTAAAACATTTCGCTCCATTCTTTTTAACGTTCTCTACAAGGGCGTTAATGTTGACATCGTTCCTAAAGCACAATCAATATATATATATACATTTAACACGTGTATGGCAGTAAATTATACTTAAACGGAAGTATGGATTCCATCTAGATTGATCACAAGGTGAAAATTGATATTGTCGTTTTGTTTGGCAATACACCCTTTTATAAGTAAGTCGTGCGAATGGGATTATATGATATGTAATAGTCACATACGAATATATGTATAGTATAAGTATACTGTACACGTTATGAAAGCTAGGTAAACTGGTTCAATTGGCAGGTGTACTACTTTTGGCAGGTGTGTTCTCGTTCGAGATTTCCTAAAGTGTACCAAATATAATTAGTTGAATACCCTTGTGTACTTCATCTGGTCATGGTTGGAAATTTATGTTAACCAGCTCGAGTTGGTAGAAACCGTTTGCGACGTGGTTTGCCTGAATTTTATATGATAGAAATCAAACACACCTCCTAAATAAGTCTTCATTAGTTAGTTTGAAAGTAACACAGAAAAACGTACAGGGACTTCGTATCAACAGTATCCCGTGAGGTCAACAAGATGACCAGATGAAGGAAATTTCAAAATACAGACTTGGGTCATCCTCGCTATGGTTGAGATATACTTTCTATAAGCTGTACTAACAATCCAAGGGCCTCAATCCCTTAATATCGAGAGCGGAATTGGCGGTATTTCGAGGATAATGAAAGAGATTGAAGTGGAAACACGTACACCCACACACACTTTAATTTCAAGTTACGTGCTTTAGATACTATTAACGTTACAATCAGTGTCTCCTGGTCGCAGATTAATTTAAGAGAAATTACTAACCTTCTGTCAAAATCGATCAATCTGTTTCAAATCACTGTTGTTGTGTAGTAAACTCAACGGCTGTAAGATATCCGCCATTTTGCCAATAGTGATATTTCAATGAATGACCGGAGATTGGTCTTAATAAATTAAACGAATTCGAGCTTGACTGGTCATGCGATTAAGATTTGTTTAACGCCGACGACAATCTCGTCCTTTAAAATACAGATATATATATACTATTAAATGGTTTGATGTACTTCTTGCTGACTGATATAGGATACATACGGAATTTTATATCAGTTTAAAGTCAAAATGTGTACTGAAATTATAAAAAGTTTACCAGGAGCAGTATGTGTATAGGCGAGTACATGTGTACGGCATTGCGTACATATACCATACAAGTTACATAAAGCATGTTAAAACTAATTAATGGGTACAGACAACAAGTATTAGATGTAGACAGACATGGGTCTCATATATCACACATAAGTAATTATATTTATCATGTATGTCTCTGTGTCAATGTTGACGGGTATATGAAAAAGATATAACATATATTTGCTATTATGTATGTCTGTGTCAATGTTGACGGGTATATGAAACAGTTGTAACATATATTTGTTATTATGTATGTCTGTGTCAATGTTGACGGGTATATGAAAAAGTTGTAACATATATTTGTTATTATGTATGTCTGTGTCAATGTTGACGGGTATATGAAAAAGTTGTAACATATATTTGTTATTATGTATGCCTGTGTCAATGTTGACGGGTATATGAAAAAGTTATAACATATATTTGTTATTATGTATGTCTCTGTGTCAACATTGACAGGTATACAATACAAGTTGTAATGTATATGTGTTATGTGTGTCTCTAGGACAGTGTCTCCGGGTATATTTAGCCATAGAACGGTAGCTATTATTTAGCTTAATTAGATATATTATCATTCGGGGACAAAGAGCCGTGATCACATAAACGATCGGAGTTTAAATGTGCAATGCTTTTGAAAGCATAGGTCAGCATAATACACCCTGTCTACTGCAAGGAGACAAACACACGTGCCAATTAATGCAAAATAATGCAAATTCAATTCAAATATTTTACTTGAACGGTGACCAAGAAAGGTTTTGTGATGGAAAACAGATACACAGTACCGAACATAATTACCCTGTATAAGATATATACTTCATACCCCCAAGTATAGCAAAACCTACACTTGTAATATCTACTCATTTGTTCGGATATCTCCAACGAGGTTTATTCACACGAAGGAGGGAAATCCAGTTATCTAATTCCTAGGTTAAACCTTTTTTTTTAATGTCATCTTAGATGAAATAACTTACAACATGTTTTGTTTCCGCCTGTCGTTTCATATTATCAACCTATGAAATATCTTGTAAAGGACTGGTGTATTTATGAGACAAATTGATCCTCAAACGTTCTTTTTTTAAACTGTGCAATAATTACGGTCCTTATTTTTTAATTCTATTTATAGTTTTATCATTTCGTTATTTAGACTTGCGTGACATGACTTGAGTATCCTGATAACTGACACACGAGTAGAACATCTAACAATACCTAAAGGTTCTCAGCAAGCCAGTCACACTGGTTACGGCAGACGGCGGGAATCACATGGTTGAGTAAATGGGACGGATCGTGCGTAATGCGGTTTGCACCTGTATAATAATTAACATACAATAGAATTACATTCTAATAGTAGGATATGTTTTTCTTGAATTACTAAGTTTTCTATGCGAGTTCGAGCTCGTTATCACGAGCATCGAGCACGCTCTTCCTTTATGACTAACTTACAATAAATGCGGAACGCACAAATTTGTATTCATCTGTTTATTTTTTTTCCTTGTGTTAAGAGACATGCAGGAAAGAAGACATTTAATACACAACATAGTAACATAATATTGAAATGGTGCTATAACTCCGCTGTTCTGTTTTTTAACATTGTAAAAACACACACACGTGAATAGCACATTGCAACATCAATATCGAACTGGATACAGCAGAGTCAAACAAAGGATTAAGTTGCATCATACAACAGTTCCTTCCATCTAGGACTCGTACTCTACAACATTTCTATCAAAGAAAATCGTAATATTGCTCGCTTTTGCTGGCTGGAGGTCGCCATTATTCCTTATATTTATGAATTCATTTTCCGTGTCCACGCTAAAGAACTCGTCAATGACAGAAGAACATTTTTCTAAAGAAGTAGTTTCTAGTCATATCATTCTATGTTTCATACCCCATTTTACACTGGTCAACATTGGTACGAAATCTGTCCACTAGCTGAACGGGCGACCAGAGGAAGTGAGCTCGCTCGAAAAAGGGCAAGGTTACGTCAGTGATGTCTTTGTATGTCCATTCGGACGTAACATTCGACAATAACGTCATTCTTGCAATGTCTATATGTACGAAACATGTTTCCGTTCACATTATTACGGTCGTAATAAAGCTGAGCTTGCTATTCACGAGTATCATTTAACAATAATTTCGGCAGGAGTTTTTTGACTACAAGTTTTGATGAAAGTTCTAGATTGGATATTAGGTTATCCGGAAGTATATTTTCCAACACCTAGATAGATCAACATGCTTTGTTTTAAACAGTGTTTATACATGTAACTACATTTTTGTAACAGGAAAGCGTAATGGAAAAATACCCTGCCACAGCTGGGGTTCGAACTGGCAACCCTTCGGTCTCTAGCCGGACACCCCGCCGCTAGACCACAAGGAAATTCCCATTAGCATAAGGCAACCTGTACTCTCAACTTCTACACTACTCCCTCCTTCACAAAGTCTTCGACTCCGAAGACATCGACAACAAAGAATCGATATCTCCATCTCTATCTATAGCTTGTACCCTATGGGTGGTCAATGGTCAGTGGCCAAATCTGTAATTAGAAGGAATAAGAACAATTAACCCCACTAAGTACCATCGCTGAGGTTTCCAAGAAGCTTTTTACATTTCGAAAACACGTATATCACGGATCACAGTATATTGTACATACACGTGTATTCCTATTTATGTAATGATAGAATATTGCATGTGAATCCACATGTCGGACACTTACACCCTTGTATAGAAGGTTTGCATGTTTACATCTCTATAGTAGGCCTACACATCCGTATGCACATGCGAACTCACCATGTCACGTGACACTTGTACCGGCCCAATGGGCTCATATTTGAATATTATCAATATTAATGGTCCTTGACATGTATCAATGTATCAATTTCTTTTTAACAGAGGCTCTCGGACGATCCTGGGTTCATCTCCGCATTCCTATTTAAATCAAATAAGTATGTCTGCACTCACAATTAGCACAGAGTCCGTGCAACTAGTAACAGTTATTTCTATGATAATCCAGCTACACATGCAAGCAAACTTTTAAAACATTTTTATTTATAACAAGAACAACTTATAAACAGGGAGAGTAAAATGTCGTACAAAAACTCCCGTCATACTACACATAGGTTACAAGTTTAAGGCACAATGAAAATGACAGCGGAAGTAAATTCACATGATTTAATGAATCAGACAGCGTGATTCAGCATTAAATCAAACGTCACGAGGCTGCGTGTGTTACAACCATCACAGGGCCCCGAAAACTGCTGGTACAACCAACAAAGGGACACAAGAATTTCTGGTTCAACTACCACTAGAACCCGAGAACTTCTGTCTTAACTATCACTGGGACCCGACAACTTCTGTCATAACTATCACTGGGACCCGACAACTTCTGTCATAACTATCACTGGGACCCGACAACTTCTGTCATAACTATCACTGGGACCCGACAACTTCTGTCATAACTATCACTGGGACCCGACAACTTCTGTCATAACTATCACAGGGACCCGACAACTTCTGTCATAACTATCACAGGGACCCGACAACTTCTGTCATAACTATCACTGGGACCCGAGAACTTCTGTCATAACTATCACTGGGACCCGACAACTTCTGTCATAACTATCACTGGGACCCGAGAACTTCTGTCATAACTATCACAGGGACCCGACAACTTCTGTCATAACTATCACAGGGACCCGAGAACTTCTGTTACAAATACCTAAGGACACCAAAACCTCTGGTACCACGAACGCAGTAATCCAAATTATCCTAACGTTCTATCGATTTTTATAGACCGTCTTAAGTCGACTCCAAACGATATTTAAAAGTCGACAGAATGTCAGAATAATTTGGAATACTACCAGAGGGACCCGGGAGTTCCTAGATTAACGCACGCCCGAGAATTTCTAGAACTACCACAGGGACGCGAGATCTTGTCATACAACTAACACAGGGACCCGAGATCTTGTCATACAACTAACACAGGGACCCGAGATCTTGTCATACAACTAACACAGGGACCCAAGATCTTGTGGTACAACTAACACAGGGACCAGAAACCTTATGGTACAACTAACACAGGGACCCGAAACCTTGTGGTACAACTAACACAGGGACCCGAAACCTTGTGGTACAACTTACACAGGGACCCGAAATCTTGTGGTACAATGAAGACAGGCATCAGAGAACATCTGGAACAATCAACACAAGGACCCGTGATCTTGTGGTACAATGAAGACGGACACTAGAGAACTTCGGAAACAACTGACACAGGGACCCAAGATCTTGTGGTACAATGAAGACGGACACTAGAGAACTTCGGAAACAACTGACACAGGGACCCAAGATCTTGTTGGTAGAACTTCGGAAACAACTGACACAGGGACCCAAGATCTTGTGGTACAACTAACACAGGGACCCGCGATATTTTGGTACAATGAAGACAGGCATCAGAGAACATCTGGAACAATCAACACATGGACCTGTAATTTTGTGGTACAATGAACACAAGGACCCGTGATCTTGTGGTACAATGAAGACGGACACTAGAGAACTTCGGAAACAACTGACACAGGGACCCAAGATCTTTTGGTACAACTACCACAGGGACCCGCGATCTTGTGGTACAATGAAGACGGACACTAGAGAACTTCGGAAACAACTGACACAGGGACCCAAGATCTTTTGGTACAACAGCCACAGGGACCCGCGATCTTGTGGTACAACTAACACAGGGACCCGCGATATTTTGGTACAATGAAGACAGGCATCAGAGAACATCTGGAACAATCAACACAGGGACCTGTAATTTTGAGGTACAATTAAGACAGGCACTAGAGAACTTCTCCTTTCCTGGACTCTTACTGAATAGTAATCTGTACAATACAAAACGTAAAATCATATCGGAACTGTATTAAAACAATGTTTAAACTAAACTAACATATGTAACCATACCGGACCCTGGAGGGTTTCACGTGCAGTTCAATTACGGCATGTACCAAATATAGCTATAGCTCGTGTCATGTACACTTTCGACACGTACCAAGAACAGTTCCTGCATGTATCATGTACAGTTAAGCTCGTGCCATGTATAATTACCATAATTATCATAGATATATATAGTTACAGAGTACAGTTTTGGTACGTGTCATTCGCAGAATAGGAACGAAACAAAACAAAAGACGGCGGCCTACTGTCTTCTGAGGGCACACTACCTCACCGAGGGGAACCCATACTCCAAGTATGAAGTTTCAGTGACGAATACTGTAGCATATTGAACTCAGACAACTTAGTTTTCCTTTGATGTGGGTCAATGGTAAAAATGTACATCAGAATCACCTACTTTTGATAGATGGCATATCGCATCACCAAAGTGAACCCATACCTCAAGTATGTAGTTCCGAGGACAAGTAGTGCAGTTAGTGTCCAGAAAACGTTTTCTTTGATGTAGGTCAAAGGTCAAAGTGTAGTTCGCATAGAGTGACCTACTTTTGACACATTACACAATACCTCAACACGAGGAACCATACCCAAAATATTAAGTTCCAGTAACAAGCAGTGAAGGAGTCCGGACAAGATAGCAGAAGGACGGACGGGCGGACGGACACAATCCCCTGTTCCCGAGAAGTATGAAGAGTAGACTTTGTTATTTCATCCTATCTAAATAATTAATTCTGATGTTCTGGTCTACATTTACATTAGAGTGAAGACGTTCGATTTAATTGGTACATACCCGAAGTAAAATGCAGATGTACTCGTCAATTCCTGACACCAATTCGTACCACAGCAGGCGAACATTTTGTGGACGTTATACAGGAGGAATGCGGTATCGTTTGTAGTACAGTTCCATGCGTGCATATGCTACTGCAGCAATTATACAAAAACCTTGGGCTATATCAATATACATATACATGCTATATTGTACTTCACGAACTCGGTGTAACCTACGCCAGAAATGATATCTATCGTTTATAGGTGTAAACCGAAGGACGTCATCAGATAATCGTCAACCCTGAGCTATCTATGCCATTGTTTTAGTTGAAGCATCGACAGGTTATACAATAACATGAATATGGTTGAGAAATGGCACAGTTTCCAATTGGTCATGGGTTTCAAAATACGATGTCTTCGAAGGAATATCACACTGACTCTCTTATCTGAAGACACTTTCTGTATGAAGAGATTTGATTTTGACTACTGTAGTCTGAAAATGCTTTCATGCGTTTCACTGTCAAGTTTGTCCTTGGGACGCAAAATAAATACTCTTATTTTCAACATTAAATTAAGCAAACATTAAACGGCTGACGTACTACAACGTGACAAGGTTTACTCTATTAATAGAAATCCATAAAACCGACATATTCTTGTGTCTGAACTGTCTATACAGGTAGCTGAGTGGCCTGTACTGAGAGTGTAAGTGGTTCTATATTAGCCCAGTGTTAGAGCAAGGTAAACATAGCTACAACCACATTTAGACGGAGTTTTCGTTACATTTATAATACAAGGTAAAACACAACGGAGTCCATTATGTGTATTTTACACTCCATCGAATTATCACGTTGTGACAAATCATCACGATGCAAAACATTATCGACAAATTATCACGATTTTCCCTTATACTACAGCCTATTTTGGATATACGATATGAATTCTCTCTCAAAATATTTTTTTTGTTATCACCTAAATTACATAGAAAGGAAACAGAGTTGCCACTTCACGGAACACTTGAATCTGTTTCAAAGTCCTCCACGCTGAGCCTCTATACAGGTCCAAATTATTATATATTGCAAAATATACAGTACAAAGATCATCCTCGGTCCCATGTGAAAATAGTGCAATTTTCACCTGGGACCGAGGATGGTACAGCACAACCATCTCAGAAATCATATATGTGTTAGATAAACTACATGTTATTGATAGCAAACACTGGGACTTGGTACAGATCCAAACCCACGGCTCATAATATACGTGCGAAGTCCCTGTGACAACAACTGACACGTGCAACGTTATACAGTGGCCACGAGTGTGTCTATACCATCCGTTGTCACGTGCAGAAACTGTTGATAAATACTTTATACAACCATAATGTTCCGGTGTAGCTGATCACGGATTGTGGTAAATCATTTTAAAATCTTCATTTCGGGAGAAAGGGCATGAAATGAGACTGTGATATAATTTCCATACTGTTCGATATACTGTAAGGAACAATAGAACCGAGCACCTGTCCCACGACTGTTACACTATGTATCTATCGCTACAAACCAGTCACGGTTTGTAGATTCGGTATTTATACCTACCCCATACACATCTCGGCAAAATCTGATGTAATGTTAAATAATCCGTCAAGTCAACAGCACCATGATGATGATAGATCCATGAGTGTGTGTCGCTATACACTGTACACGTGGTTACAGTTACACATATGGCAAACCTTCCCTGACACGTGTGTGTTGGTTAATGTACAACGGAAGTTACTTTGGAGTAAAGCACTGACTATGTTAATGTGAAACCGCGCAACGGTGTAACAGACTGTGACTGTGACCGTTTGACCGCCCTATATGATGACCAGACCAGACTGTTTGTGGAGACGGTTGTAGCCTAAGTCCCATTTTGTTACAATGTTTACTCCTAGCACGCTATATAATCCCCAGCTCTATTTTTTTTTAAATATTACTTTGTTATTATAAAAGTTTATAAATTGTATCTATTGATTTACATCTATCACAAGAGTAAAGATTGTTTATAGCGGAATCCTATTTCAATATATTCATTTGAATATCAAATTTCACAGCTGAATGTAATATTTACTAAGCCGAACTTTTCTGACGTTCAACCGCAATTTTACATACAGATCAATATAAAAAATCAATAGAATGTCAGAATAGTTTTGACTAATTTGTTATTTCAATGTCCACATTTACAATGTAAAATTGGTTCGATTCACATCACAAATACATTGTTATTCGTAATAAAAAGATCGAATAAATAAGCATATGAATCAGTATAAATTGATTGGTGGGGTGTTTATGTACATATATACTATCCAGGGGGTGGTTTCCTGGTAGTGTAAATGAAATCCTAGGGTTAATGAGGAAGTTCCTTAATTTCCTCTCAACATACAAAACTTGTGTAATATATACACTTCGTCTTTGTCTTTGGTAGGGTATACGTCCTTATGACTGGGTAAGTAAGATATTGACATTAAACATGAAACTGTCTATATACCTGTATAGCGAATTATTTCCATTCAAGTCATTTTGCTACTCTTTCGGTATAGTTTCTGGTATGGGAGTTATCTCCCTTAAATTCCAAAATAGTGCACGGGTGTACCTTGGTAGACGCATAAGAGTTCGTTTATATGCGTTTATATAAGTACATGTATGCGTGAAAAAAGCCGCATGTACTAAGGCAAGCTGGACAATTAAAGCACTTGTTAGTCTTTACAGTATGGCGAGTCATCTATATTTAAGTTTGCTTCGCAATGCCACAATGTAAACTAACAATAGGATGACGTGTGGTCAGAGTGTGGTAAGTGAGACAATATCGGTGACTGAATAATACCGTATCGGTTTACATTTTTGTTTCTTTTTTTTTTAACTTATAAGTGACATCATAATTTACTGTTGACAAAGAAACGACAACAAAACTGCTGTTCCACTTGACCGATTACTCGGTCGATAATGTTATAATAGATAATAATAATTATTATTATAAACCCAGTTATAATCAGCACATGTAAAATACACGGATAGGGAATGTAAGCGTAAACATGGATTTGTCCTTTTATAGCATTTATGGTCGTTATGAATGACACGGTTTTGCCGACAAACATAGTCAGTGTTGAATATAAGCTTCGAGTGCATCTGGACGTGTAATGCCTAATACCTTTCTGAGCTGATGTTTCCGGATCCATCTTAATCCTGACCCACTTGACTTAGTCTACCAAACAAAACGTCCTAACCTTAAATTTATTGTGTTTTAGCATGGTTCTATTTTTTCCAGTTTTGAGTTTATTGTAACCAAGCAAATCTGACTTCAACTTAAAATCAGCATTTTGCTTGGATAGTTATTTGATTTAAAACTATTTCAGATTTGATAAAATATCCCAACCATTTATGATTCTGTTGAAACCCAGTAGCCACTACTTAGAATTCTGTCCTGCTAGACGAATCTCTATGAATCATTCACAATTCACATCCGTTCCTACTTTGCTATTTTAGACGTAAAATAGTACTCTGATAGACTTTTCAACCCTTCTACATTTGCATGAAAATGGAAGAAGAAATTTGCTCGAAAAAAAAACTCTGCTAGATGAAGCAGAATATGAGTCGGATGAAGTTGATACACAACCCCAGAAACTGCAAAGACAAGGAATGTACTAATTAGTGGTTAAGAGTCATAGTGACTGATCTATATAATAACCTACATCATACAATGTAAATCTTACTACGCCGATGAAAACAATAATAGACTACACTTTGTATACCCGATGGGTAATGAGGAAGATACTCTCCATGTGGCACATATCCAATATTGCTTTGGTGACTAACACACACACACACACACACACACACACACACACACACACACACACACACACACACACACACACACAAAGTGGTCTTGTGTAGAAGTATTAAAATATGCCAAGTGCCAAGTTATCAAAACCGTAAAATACAATGTCAGATCCATCTCTTCTCCTATTGGCCGTTTATTGAATAACTAGTCTGGTATGAAGTATCAACTCCGTATTGAAAGCAATTGTATTCGATTTTTTTTCTTTATGTAAAGTAGTACTTTAACATTTGCTACAGGAAAATCAATACGTAATCTACTGACGGATCACAGATTTTACAAAGCGTTTGTACTCTTAAAATATTCACCCCAACCAATGGTCAGGCCACACAATCTTAATTCTATTTTGAAAAAAAAACCCTCTGAAATCTAAATAAGATATTTTCAAGCGATGGCATTATATTGTACATTTGCGTGAAACTTATTTTCGTCAAGGAATATTTGTTTGTGTTTATCAACATGGACGTATAACACATCTCTAACAGACCTTTATATTTACTAGCACAGCGACTGTAAGTTACTACGGTAACGTACATCTTCAACAAGATTTTTTTTGTTCTTGTTGACAAGAACAACAATGAAAAATTCCACGTTTCAATTTTCGTGATCAGAGTTTTACTTAAACGTTTTTGGAAGATATTGTTGTTTTTTCATAATCTTAGAGCAACTTCTGTAAAATGTTTCAGTAGGGAAAAACAAATAAATGAAACATTTAATAATTCATTGAACTATCTGAAGTGCTCTGTTTATAAAATACCTGCTACCTTGCTTTATTTCCCCTTTTGAAAAAAAACACAATGTCAATGGCATTAATTTGAATCTATGAAAATAACCAAAACTCATGGAGAAGACCCGATGACTGGAAATCATAGGAACTATTTGTAAGGAACGACAACTCTAGTTAGAAGATGAACTGAACTACACGTCAGTGTGATGATTTGATTGGTCAAAATATGTACATTAGCAATATGGCGGCGCCCATATCTTACTTTCACATTAGATGACGTAATTGGTAAATGTGTTTACATTTGTCGAAATATTCAAATTAGTTTTATCATCGTAGAACAGTGACGTGGAATTAAGATACAATTCATGAAATACTTCATAGATGATAATAAGGCTAGCGCTGTCACTGTAATATACATGTTATACACAGTTACTTAGCTCTGCTAGGAATAGAGATCACGCACATGTGTACTATATGTATGTATACTTACCTGTCTATATTCTACTTTGTAGCCCGGTACCAGCCTTAGGCTTTATTCCTTCGCTTTTATTTTCAATTTCAGAAAATATATCTGAAGTATGAGTGTTTAAAAGTTTAATTACGTGTATTATTTGTAGTAGGTATAACGTACTAAATTATTGTTTATATACTGTAACTTGTAAAATGTAATAACTATTATGTAATAAACACGTAAGTTAGAACTAATCCACCGACATTCCGTGTGATCCGACTGTATTTTTGATGTTTTCTATTCAATTGATATTATTTTTTTCACCTGTTCCATTTCAGGAAGGAGATACTGTTTTCACACCTGGTCATGTATCTTCAGAGTGGATGCTATCAAACTGGTTAAAGAAGATTACACCTCACTATAGAAAGTTTCAAAAGACACAAATTTATACAACAGTATCTCAAGTGTTGGCATCAGAACAACTTAAGGACCATGTTTTCAGGGCGGAGGCGTGGAGGGAGGGGTAATTTTGGAGTTCTACTGTTGGGGGCCCAGGTGATGAGGATGGGAGTACATAACATTCCTCCAGTCACCTTGGCGACAGTGGCCTTACAGGTGGCCATATATTTACAATTAGGTGACCTTCCAAAATGGTTTGGCCATCCTCAGAGTGTCTGTATGAGTGTGTACAAAGTCTGGTATAAAGGATACTGGAAGCTTTTGATACTGGCTGCTCTTACACATGGTGATGATATACATCTCTACTATAATATGGCATCAATGCTGTGGAAGGGGAGACAACTGGAAAGAAAATTTAAAAGCGTATACTTTGCCTTTCTTTTGGCAATATTTACAATACTGAGTGGGATTGCCTATGTAGCCCTTAATATGGCCTTCACCTTCATCACAGATGACCAGTCATATGAGTTAACATGCGCTGTTGGATTCTCAGGTAATAAATTGTATGTGATGTTGCTATCCATTTCACATTCAAATCAACCTTGCCAGCACCGTGATAAGTGATAAAGTATAAAAACTATTTCTTTTGAGATAAGGTCAAATATTACTATCACTTAACAGATACAACCATACCTGAGACATTTTTTGTAGTACTCTCCGTGACTTATGTTTCGTACCAACTAACATTAGTCTCTTGATATTACAGGTGTGCTGTTTGCCCTAAAAGTACTAGTGAGTCACTACAGTCCCCGAGGTACACAGTATATAATGGGATTCATCCCTGTTCCCAGTCGCCAGGTCTTCTGGGCAGAGTTGGTTCTCATACAAATCATCACCCCTCATGCCTCATTTACAGGTAAGCAGTGTGACGTTTTTAATAAAAAATATGTATTTGTTCCATTACATACTATTCATTGTGCACTAAACCTAGAGTATTAATGATGCACTTTGTGTGACACATTTTCATTTCTCCTGATGGAAATTGAACAATGGATGTCTGATTTACCATTATTATTTACGAGAATTATATACCCTCCACACTAATACATATACCCTCCACTGTATTCTATACCCTCAAAATTAGTATATACCCTCCACACTAATACATATACTCTCCACTGTATTATATACCCTCAAAACTAGTATATACCCTCCACACTGTTTTATACCTTTCATACTATTATGTTAGCTAATTACTATTATGTAACAACAGCACTAAAATATCCCTTTTACAATATTATGTACTATCCACACTATTACTTTTACTGTCCACACTGAGACGTACAATTCACACTATTATATGTTCTCCACCAAACTACTACATTCCCTCTATTTCTAGTACATAATAATAACTTAAGAGGCTTTGGATGTTTTACTCAATATTTTGTTGTAATATCACTCTCAGATGACTTAAATTGGATTTTATTTGTACTTTTGTTAAAGGACACCTGGCTGGGATACTGGTTGGTCTACTCTACATTAAAGGTCCATTGAAACCCCTCATGGATAGCTTTGTACCCACAGGTATTTGGTCTTCTCTACATTAAAGGTCCATTGAAACCCCTCATGGATAGCTTTGTACCCACAGGTATTTGGTCTACTCTACATTAAAGGTCCATTGAAACCCCTCATGGATAGCTTTGTACCCACAGGTATTTGGTCTTCTCTACATTAAAGGTCCACTGAAACCCCTCATGGATAGCTTTGTACCCACAGGTATTTGGTCTACTCTACATTAAAGGTCCACTGAAACCCCTCATGGATAGCTTTGTACCCACAGGTATTTGGTCTACTCTACATTAAAGGTCCACTGAAACCCCTCATGGATAGCTTTGTACCCACAGGTATTTGGTCTACTCTACATTAAAGGTCCACTGAAACCCCTCATGGATAGCTTTGTACCCACAGGTATTTGGTCTTCTCTACATTAAAGGTCCACTGAAACCCCTCATGGATAGCTTTGTACCCACAGGTATTTGGTCTACTCTACATTAAATGTCTACTGAAACCCCTCATGGATAGCTTTGTACCCACAGGTATTTGGTCTACTCTACATTAAAGGTCCACTGAAACCCCTCATGGATAGCTTTGTACCCACAGGTATTTGGTCTTCTCTACATTAAAGGTCCACTGAAACCCCTCATGGATAGCTTTGTACCCACAGGTATTTGGTCTTCTCTACATTAAAGGTCCACTGAAACCCCTCATGGATAGCTTTGTACCCACAGGTATTTGGTCTACTCTACATTAAAGGTCCATTGAAACCCCTCATGGATAGCTTTGTACCCACAGGTATTTGGTCTTCTCTACATTAAAGGTCCACTGAAACCCCTCATGGATAGCTTTGTACCCACAGGTATTTGGTCTACTCTACATTAAAGGTCCACTGAAACCCCTTATGGATAGCTTTGTACCCACAGGTATTTGGTCTTCTCTACATTAAAGGTCCACTGAAGTCCCTCATGGATAGCTTTGTACCCACAGGTATTTGGTCTACTCTACATTAAAGGTCCACTGAAACCCCTCATGGATAGCTTTGTACCCACAGGTATTTGGTCTACTCTACATTAAAGGTCCACTGAAACCCCTCATGGATAGCTTTGTACCCACAGGTATTTGGTCTTCTCTACATTAAAGGTCCACTGAAACCCCTCATGGATAGCTTTGTACCCACAGGTATTTGGTCTACTCTACATTAAAGGTCCACTGAAACCCCTCATGGATAGCTTTGTACCCACAGGTATTTGGTCTTCTCTACATTAAAGGTCCACTGAAACCCCTCATGGATAGCTTTGTACCCACAGGTATTTGGTCTTCTCTACATTAAAGGTCCACTGAAACCCCTCATGGATAGCTTTGTACCCACAGGTATTTGGTCTTCTCTACATTAAAGGTCCACTGAAACCCCTCATGGATAGCTTTGTACCCACAGGTATTTGGTCTACTCTACATTAAAGGTCCACTGAAACCCCTCATGGATAGCTTTGTACCCACAGGTATTTGGTCTACTCTACATTAAAGGTCCACTGAAACCCCTCATGGATAGCTTTGTACCCACAGGTATTTGGTCTACTCTACATAAAACCTTGATTTAAGTCCATTAAAGATAGTTTGGTACCTAAGATCATTGTTTAGATATAAGTAATGTATATCTGTTGTATTAATCTTAATAGAATCCATACTTATCAAATTCAAACCACTGAAGAAAGTTGGTTGAACTGAAAAGTGCATGTACATCTATTGTTTATATTTTTCCAATGTATAACTTCTCTGTAGCTCAAATTTCTTTACATATGTAATAGAGGTCATTATTCATTTCACTACCTTTGCTTGTCTTGCCCTTTGTAGATTGAGAGAAATTCTCCTTTACAGAGTTGGTACATATGTGGGAGTTCAAAGTTTCTGACATGTTAACAGGGTGTAAAATAGAATGTCTTCTCTGTGTTGTAGTGCCATCCTACACTTACACCTCCCAGACAAGTGGTTACAACACAAGGTACAATTATGGGGCAGGCCCTGGTAAGTATTATTTGTACCAGAAAACCAACCTGATTTTTACCAAAAAGTTGTTTGGCTTTCGAAGGAAGCTGAAACCATGTACTGCATTCTGTTGTTGTGATTTTATCTTTTGGAAAGGTGCATTACTCTAATTGATCAGGATGGTATACAATGGGCCTTCTGTATATTGTTCAGTGAGGTAGCCACCAGTTGCTACAAGGAAATACTCCCTCAAAACGACCCTGGATGTTGATTGGGCGATAAACCATTCAAAGTAACATATGTCTAAATTTTTGCCAATCTGAAATAAGTTATTTCAAATACTTTAGGTGCACAAAATTCACCACTTGCTTTGATAATTACTGAAAGTCTTCCTTGCATTTTCATTTTATGGTTTACAAAGTGTTTATGGTTGCAGTTTTAATTTATGACATTCATTCAGAGACAAACATCACTATAACCAGGATAATTACAATAACACACAGCTCAATGGGCACTCAAGATAAATTTCCCTTTTGATATGTTAATACAGGACAAAGATCTGGCTACAGAGATCCAAACCAGCAGGCTCGGGCGCCACCTAGAGGATATGGTTGGAACTCAAATGGGAATGCCCAAGGGGAAGGGGACTATAGTGACTACACTGGTGGACTCAGCGAGGAGGAACAAACACGGAGAGCCACAGAGGAGAGTCTTCGTCAGAACAGAGGTAATAATCAAGACTACTTGGCAGGCTGATTAACAGTTAAAAACTTCTTTGTTTATACTGGAAGGAGACAGTATACTAAAGTGACCTATAAGTGACCAAAAATTCAGATTTGGGATTCATACTTGTCATTATGAATTTATCCAACAGTTAGCCTATGTATGGTAAAAATGGTATTTTAACAGATAGACTTTTCATTATAGGCATTTTTAGGTTATCTGACTCAAAGGGTCAAGATGCTATCGTGCAAGGTCTGTCGTCGTGCGCTATTAGCTGTCCGTAAACTTTTCCTTTGAAACACAATGTCTGCTTAATGCCTTGGCGGATTTCAACCAAATTTGGTCTGAAATATCACTGGAGGTGGGGGATCATTCCTTAAATTCAGAAATTTGATTCGGTTCCTAAGGACATGGAGATGGGGTTCCAAAAGGGCAGTTAGACAATACTTCAATTAAAGTGCTACTCTTCCCTATATGCTTGAATGAAGTTCATTCAAATTTTGTCAGTAACCTCAGTAGGGACTGGCTAATCATTTTTAAATTCAGAAAATTTTATTGGGCCTCTAGGGACTTGGGGATGTAGTCCCAAACAAGGAAATTAGACAAATATTTTGCTTCAAAATGCTTCTCCTTCTTAATGCCTGGGTAGATTTCAACCAGATTTGACCTGAAACGTTATCAGGGAGTGGCAATGATATCAAACATATGTTTACGTTTTGGTCCAAATTCCAAAATAACTCATCTAGAACAATTAGTCTGAACTTCTTGTCATGTTTCATTTACACCAGTGAGGAAAACAGTTGGAGTTTGATTTTTTTAAAGAAAAGAAAGAGGTGATTTGTTGCTACTTTCAATCTGATCAAAACTTCAACACAGTAACCAAAATACTGAGTAGTCATTTTGTAATATGATAGTGCAACTGTTTTACATGCACAGAACCTACTTTCTGATAGTTTCAAGGAATGTTCAAAATTCGAATTCATCAGATTTATCAGACTACCATCAGGGAATTCTGTGGTTTGTCTATCCATTCATAGATTGTCAGATGACCGTTAAGGGCCATGGTCCTCTTGTCCTTATTTCTCATTGAATCTGTGTTAACTGCTAATATACTAGGTTTAGCTTGTGATCTGTCGATTATTTTCAGGTAATACACACAAAAGAGCAGGAATTTCATTATTGTTCAACAAAATCTTCATTTTTATTATCTTGACATGAAATCAGCATAAACATATTAAGCAATCCTTATTTGTTAATTCATCATTCATTTCATAAAGTTAGCTTGGAAATTTGTTCTTGAAATTATCGTAAGGATTCTGATTGTTCTCTTGGAGTTTATTGGGGGCTCTAACATTGATGTTTTACTGAGAAAAATAAACCTGACATTCATAGGACTCATCCCTCATCTGGCTTTGTTTGACTGAAATTGCTTCATTTAAACAAAAGGAAAATTCTAATTTTTAAAGTAACATGCACTATACCTATTTATCCATTGGGCCCCACCCCTGTCCTTAGGGGTCAGCCAAACAATTTATGCTTCATACCAAATTGGGACCATAATCTTGCCATTCCTGCAGAAGAAGATTTTTAAAGAACTTGTCCTATTTCCTTTTAAATGGGTCCTGTCCCTCCGATCCCAAGGGTTTTACACAGGGTTTTAGACCCACCGCTGATACGAATCTGATTAAATTTACTCAGAAATGCTTAAGATAAAATTTGGGCAAAACTTTCAGGAAAAGTATGATTTTAAATAATGTGTTCTGTTTACCTTATTGAGCCCCAACTCTCCTGTCCCCTGGGGCCTAGACCAACCATTTATACAAAATTGATTCCTCTTCACTCAAGAATACATCAGACCAAATTTGGACAAAATTCAATGATGGAGTATGATTTTAAAGAATTTGTACTATTTACCCATATTGGGTCCTGCCTCTCAAGCCCTTGGGGGCTGATACCCAGCATTTATATAAAATTTGCTCTTTGAAACAGGTGAGGCTGGAATGGGACAAATCTGATCCATACTTGTTATTTGGCTAAAACCTGCTTAATTTAAATGTTTGGTTAGATTTTTGAGTTTTGTGTATGATTGAGCTTACATACTTTACATTCATATTGATTTCATTTTCTAAAATATAACGGAAAATGTGTAATGGTTTGTCTCAGAGAAAATCTTCTTTGTCATTGACAGGTGGAAATCAGGACAGACTGTATCCAGATTTAGAAGATTTACGACAGAGACGTCAGAACCGATACCAGTGAGACATCCAGGGGCACTTTACCTCCTGTCTTATTTGATAACAGATGATTATACATACTGTCCATAAAGATCATATCTCTCCTATCATTTCTACCTAAGAAACAAAAAATTCATCACGGAACCAGACCATCCATGCATTGTTTTATTTTCATATAAACTCTCTAATAAAATGTTAATGTTTATATTCGTTGTGTTGAAAGTTTTATATCTGTTACCGTGAAAGCCTTTCAACAGACAAGGTTACATGTAATAAGCGTAGAACTATGTTTTCATTGCTTTGCTTCCTGACCAGTTACTGTTACTGATGTGATAATTGTCGATTGTTCAAATCACCTGTCTTGTGTCCTAAAGAGTTCTTTTATTGTGATTATTTGAGAACAAAGTAAAGAATGGGTCATTCTTACGTTCAATACATATTTTTCTCTTGGTTTATAGTTGTGCATTGTTCATTTTAGCACGAATCAAAAAAACAAAATGGCTGATACCCGATAAGCGTCCATCTTGGATTTTGATATCTACCAAATTGTAGTGTGGTTTTCTGCCATTTCTAGAGAAGTAGTGAAAGGATTATTCTCAAATTTCATGGATAGGTTCCTGTTGGTCTGTAACGGTGAATTGTCTGTCTAAAAACTTTTCTCCTGTTGGTCTGTAGCAGTGAATTGTCTGTCTAAAAACTTTTCACCTGTAGGTCTGTAGCAGTGAATAGTGTGTCTAAAATTTTTCTGGTCTGCACCTCATAACTGTATACAGTACAACTCATAACTACATGTGTAAACAGTGAAAGACACTAGGATTCCACATCAAAATACTAACTCTTACTTTCAGGTTGACATATATATTTCTGTTTGAACGTCCATACTTACAGCCAGGCTTCGCAGCTCCTCCTTGGTGAGAGAAAATTAATCTCAAACAACAGCCATTCAAGATTAATGATTGATTTTATTGGTTTTAAAACTCTAACTTTAACAACAATGGAATCTACAATGTAAACCGATCCAAATTTATGTCAGCCTAACTTTGCTCCAGATGTTTCTATAGACTGAAACATTTAACAAGAAAATTTTCAATGATCTAGATTAAGTGTGACATGTTGAATAATTTATCATAAACCATTTGAAGTCTTCAAAGGAGGTTTTATGTGAAATGTTGTTACTCCAGGCACTTTTGTGCTCAATAGAAATTATTTCATGATTCTAAACATTTCAACTTTGTAATCTGGAAGTGAGGTTTTAATACACAGAGCAATAAATGGCAACATCAAGATATAATTTAGGTATTTTTGTTCCACACATTTGATACTTGATAACTTTATCAATAATATACATTGAAGATAAAGAGTTCATTCTCATACGTGTCAAAGAAAAACACTGATATACATTGCTCTATTTGTAAGGAGACTAAACTGCAGGTTTCTGACCTGTTACATACCTGACAGTGCTGACCAATGCTAATTTTGAATACAAAAAGTGCATGTAGAAGTACTCCCATTTTGTCAAGAATAAAAATTATTTTGATTTTTAAATAATGATAGCATTTCAAATATAATTACTGAAAATCATTCTTATTTACTGCATCAAAATATATTAAACATGACAAAATAAAGAATCGTCGTGAAATTTATCACAATCACATTTAATTCCTAATTTGTTAAAGATAAATTAACAGCTGATTGAGAAGCTGATTAACCATGTTTAATTGCAGATTCAACACACACAACAAACAATGGGCTAATAACAAACAAAATGCACCATGTTTGCAAATGATGTAAAAACTTAGGTATTTAAAAAACTACCAGTGACAACACTAGGTGATAATTTAGCACCAGGAAACACACAATCTTTCTTTTAATTGGTAGAGGAAACTATAATAGTTATCAACTTTCATTCCCATCACTGTTTGACCATTTTGCTTTAAATCTTCATCAACCATTCATATCATTTCATCCCTCAAATAATTAACTGTAAGAAATTACCACAAACAGAATTTAATGTAACAAAGCAAGACTTAGTGCAGTTTGATCAATACAATACCCTTTAATACACACATTCACACCACATATATATGTGTATATATATATTGATATATATTCACATAATTTTATAATGTGTTTCATGACTACACGCATTCCTGCATATATTGATGAAGAAAATTAAAAACTGATATTTCTGATATTTTATTAAATCTATGCAATAAAATAACCAAATAAAGCTACTTATATGAGAGTTCCGTACCAAACCTTGAACCTTCCGAATCTTCTTCACGGAAATTAACCAAGGTTCTTGAGCCTTAAACTGAAAATAAAGTAATCAGATTTGGCTAATTTTCTTTTTTTTTTTCAAACCAATAATGGGTAGACTTATACACTCCATGTGAATTACTTTAAACATTAAGTATTTCTTTATTTCAACAATTTAAGCTTGAAAGGATATCCATTTTTTTAGTAGATCAAAATACTTGCCAACCAATCAATGGACAAAAAGTCGATCTGTGAAAAATGTTCCAGTGACCAAGCTGTTGAAGCAGACTCATGTTATGGAGTTTGTTGGTATGAATTTTACTTTTTTCTTTAACTACTTCAAATTCACACACACATTACCATCAATACTTCCCATCAATAAATCTACATCTAACGATCACCTCACTATCCCTCATTATTTTTTAAAATATGATATCAAATAAATTATTATGATTTGAAAATTTTAAAAAATTACTAATAATTGAAATAATTTATTTGAAAATTAACATGATCAGTATCAAGCAATTACAGGTGATAATTTCCTACATAATCAATTTAAGTTTAACACGATACAACAATTTTCAACAGAAATGATTAAAACTACAGCAATGAAATGTACATAATTCCTCCTTTGAAGCCATACAATGTGTAACAGGAGCACGGTGGTACAGATGAAATAATAACACTATTATATGTATCATACATGTTGACCTCAATGCCCTGGTATATTGCTTTATATATATCCTCTATACAATATGTATATGATTGTTATCAGCATACAAGTTGATATACAATGACAGCATTATGCACACCTACATGAAGCTCTCCAGTATGTTGACATTTTGATTTCAAAAAAGAAGTAAAGTTGGCTCTTTTCATTGACTTACATATATTACACTTAATTAAGGTTACAATCTGAAACATTAAGTAAAATATGTATATTATAGATAAAGGTAAACATATACATTTGGAACACAACTGATAATAAAAAAAATTGAGAGACAGTTATGTGTACTATATCACTTGAGTGGTTAAGTAATATCCTGGCCAAACAGATTCAGTGCTCTACTGATAATACTGAAAACCCTCAACGGCTGACTAGATCATGATCATACAATATGCCCTTCTACATCTGCCATGACATGTAGTATCAGCAAAGGGAGGTAATCTTACAAATTATCAAAGTTTCAATGTTGGAGTCATAAACCTCTAAAAATTTGTTGAAATTTTATGAAAGATTTCAGTGTTTTGAACAATTCTATGTACTTTAACCATAGAAATAGTAAGATTTTGATTTATATCCTTTCCTATGTATGATATGTCTTGGCTAGTCAAATTAATATAATAAAGTATGACATTTACTCCATACAGAAGATAGTACACAACCAACCAAAGCTTTGCAAGATACTTTGAACAATCACTGTAAAAGTGATAAGATAATATGATATAAGATGATATAATAAGATAATTATTTTGCAAGGTAAAAGGTCCCATGTTCCCAGCTAGATCTAATCTATGCAGCATGAGCTGCAGGGTATTTAGGATCCTGCCCAGGGTTATGAGGCTGTATATACCTTGTCTCAACAAATTTGTAGTAAGGTTAAGTCAGTAACCATGACAACATTCACAACAAAATAAATATATTGTAAGCCACAAAGTCATAATTTACAGCATTATACACTTTCACTATAGATTCTACAATGAGAATTGCCTCCTATGGACTGTTTGATAGCATGCAGGTACATATACACAGCCAGATATGTCTACAAAAACATCACCCAAAGATTGCCACATGTACCTGGATATGACAAATGAGAATATCTGGCATTTTTTGAAGTATGACAAAGGTTTTATGAATATGAATCAAGAATAGATATCAATAAATTAGTTTAAATATTTGATTATAATATAACAGATATCATAATCCAGTATATCAACTACTGACAGCAGGGGGCATTCAATTTGTAAGAGGGATATTTGTACATTAAGTACACACATTAGCACCATACTACACCGATATATTATTTAAACATATTAATGAGAAAAACATCAAATAATAGGCTGCAAAAATAGTTTGACAAAAATACATCTTTGTGATTCACAACATGGTAGATTGATAATGGCCATTCATGATAACAAAAAATAATATATTTTTAATAATATATATGTATACAAAATATTTTGATCCTGGACCGATGAAATGACCTATGTCACAAACGAAGCAATAAATCTAAGGTAAAAGTAATTGCTATTAGGGCTGAAAAAAAAGACATTCAAACACATTTGTGTCATGTCCCTAACTTGACTGGTCAATGTGCCTCTACTTCTTACTTGACAACTGTACCCTGTATAACCAAATAACAAGAAGCCTTGCAGGCCAAATCACTGAGCTGTTCTACAGATTCAACAGAAAAGGTGGATCATTAAGTCAGATTCTGAAATCTTCAAAGCCTATCCCCAAAGCATGCTACCACACAAATGCCATGACTGAGGTCTTATTGCTTGTTGAAAAGAAGAAATTTTAAGTTCATTAAAACATCCCATTCTGGTGACTTTGAAAGTGGGTCTAGGTCATTTTATTAAAAAAAAAAAAACTTTGTAGCTTTTCATTCCAGCATGCTGTAAGCCCAATATCAGTACCCTGGGCCTATAGCATATTGAGAAGATGTTATGTTTTAAGACATTTGACCCCTGTGACCTTGAAAAAGAGTAAAATTATCTATTTTAACAAACTTGATAGCCCTTAATCCAAATATATATGTTATAGGCCCAGTATCACTTCCCTGGGCTATATGTTATTTGAAGATTTTAACAACTTTGATTTCTGTCTTTGAAAGTGGGCCAAGGTCATTCCTTTGAACGTATTTGGTAGCCCATCATCCATTATGCTACAGGCCAAATGTCAGCATCCTGGACCTTTTCACTACATACAAGATGTTGTTTACAGATTTTTCGTTAAACATTTGACCACTTTGAACATGGAAGAAAGTTAGATAATTAATTTGAACAGATTTGGTAGCCCTTCATCTCAGCATGCTACAGTCCCAATATCAGCAATCCCAATATAACAGGCTTTTGATTAATGATATGAAATTATTCTACAGTCTTAACGTATTTGACCCCTCTGACCTATCCAAGATCTAAAATAACAACTGGAACATTTCTACTCTATTGAATTACCACATCGAGACACGAGTGTTAAGTTATGTTGCCTTCTCTGTAAACTCATTGAACATACAAATGTAATTGGCACGAGGCTAATCTGACAGCAAAGTCTCAGGATTTACAAAGTCAATACTTATAGTTCCATCTTTTATTGACTTTCAAAGAGTGTTTTCTTTGCTTCTAATTCAATGGTAAGTCATTTTTTTTTATGTCATGGTGATGGTAATGTACACTCTATTATTATTAAGTGCAAAAAGCAACATTGTAGTAAATAAGGAAATGTTATACAAAATATGAAAAAAATGTATAATACAAGGCATCACACATGATGCAAATACCCTCGTACCTCAAATATATATGACATGGAAAGAGTTTATAGAAACCTACACATGTTCACAAACATCACCTCTTGTAAGGGTTTGTGTTAGTACCTTCTGCGGGGCAAATGTAGGTTACAGTTACTATAGATAAGTACAATTGTGTACCTTTTGTTAAATGCTGTATAAATGGCAGTGTGGTCTGTGTAATACTTGAAGATGATGCCTGATTTGACAGGATGAATGTGTCTGGTGTAGATATGGTCTAATAAACTACCAAAATGATGGGTAGGTAACTTGATATGTTACTGGTGGTTTTTATGGATGACAATGTATTTGGCATTTTATAAATGTCACAACTGAAGTTTCCTGGTAGTCAAATTACATTCTGTAGAGCTGTAGGTGACATCCAAACTTCTGCCAATTTCTTTTTATAGTAAAGATGACCTAGCTTTCAACCACCAAAGGTCAAAAACTGAATGCGTAGAAAAGGCGACCTTTGTAAAAACTATGTGTGAAGTTTGGTACAAATCAGGGAAGCAATGGAGCCTTAATTTAGAGCAATGATGTGAAAATTTTTAAAGTTTCTATTTACAGTAACAGTGACCAAGTATTTGACAGCACAAGGTTGGAAGTTGAACTCGTAGAGCAGTGATGTTTGTAATCATGTGTGTGGAGTCTTGTACTTAGTTTAAAAATGCAGCCTGAAGAGCCGTAACATATAAACTTGTTGATTTCTATATATAGTATCAGCGACCTAGTTTTTTACTGGATTTTTTATTGGAAGTCAAGCTTGTACAAGAAGTGATGTTTGTGATCATGTGTATGGAGTTTTGTAATGATCAGTTCAGAAGTGCAGTCTGTAGAGCAGTGAAGTTAAAATTTCTGTTGATTTCCATTTATAGTACCGGTGACCTAGTTTGTGACCACACATGGTTTGAAGTCGAACTCCTACAAGAACTGATGTTTGTAATTATGAGTGTGGAATTTCGTGACGTTGGGATGAGAATTGCAGCGTATACAGCACCAACTTGTTTTTTTTTTACGTATGAACATATGTACAGGGTGTTTTCCTATATAACCTTAACGACATGTCGCAAGGGTATGATAAACTACGATAAGACAGATACAAGATATTTGAAGTAAACATTTTACAGACACAATCGTCTTTTTACCCCAGTGTTGAGACGCTCTGCTAGTTTGTCCCTTGAAAAGCATAGCTAGATCTTAAGAACATTTCCTAAAGAGCTTAGAAATAATTCCTTCAGTTTTTACCAAAAGGTAATATGGACAGTAAAGATTTGATTAATACTGGAGTTAGGAACTTACAACAGTAAATCATAAAAGTGAGATATAACAAGTGCTATCATAAAGATCAAATGCCATGTTTGTTTTTTGTATCTTGGCATAGTGAGACTTGACCCACAGAGTAACAGCACATCAACATCTGTACTGGACCATTAAACAGGACAATTTCCTTGATAATACAGAGTTTTCAATCCTTGCATTAAGATCACTAATATCTACTTGATCAGGAATGATACAAGCATTCTGACAATTTATTATATGACACTAATTATAAAGGTTCCTAAAGCTAGCCTTTGATCATCTAGGTTCATGTTGACCTTCTGTAGCATCTAGCATCATCTTAAACTTGGACTTTGGATTTGATGTCAAGGAAGATGGAGTCCCATATTCAACAATCTGGAAAATCATAACATTCTCACGGTAAACATTCCAATGAAATTTAGTACGTAATCCATTTCACTTAGTAGAATTATTTCTTAAAAATCTGCTTTTGTTAGTTCAAGAATTAGTCAAAATAAAATTTAAATTTGGAAAAATAGTGCTGTCTTTATCATTATGGAAGGTCCCACTTATCATGGAAACAATTGAACTTGTAGTCTATAAGCAGATTTATCATGTAAAAATCTGTTAATTGTTTTTATCATTTGTTCTTTGAGAACAACGTTTTGTATCAACTCACCTTGCCATCCTCCATTACCAGAATCCTGCTACAGTTGAGAACAGTGTTTAGTCTGTGGGCAATGATTAACATGGTACAGTCAGCGAACGCCTCCTTAATGGTGGTCTGTACCAGTGCGTCAGTCTCTGTATCAATGGCTGCTGTCGCTTCATCAAGCATCAGAATCTGTAACAATCACCATGATTGCACACTGTGGCACTACATACATTTTATTTTTATTTGGTAGTGTGAAATGTTTTGATTTGTAAAACAATGAGATTAATTATGTAATTTTCTGGATGAGATGCTTTGGAAAAGTACATTCTTCTGAAGACATTCTTTCAACAAACCAAGTCACTGTGATGAAGCAACACTCTCTCATAAAATTTACAGAAAATTTATGTCTAAATTCCAGTGAAAAGTTTTTAATCTCCTTCCAGATCAGGTTGGAAGAATGGCAAATGTGATACATATATACATACCCTGGACAGACACATGAAATAAACTGTGTGTACCTCATTGTGTTGTAGTCATACCATGACTAGACACATGATATAAACAGTATGTACCTTACTATGACATAGTAAAACCCTGTGTAGACACATGATATAAACTGTGTGTACCTCATTGTGACATAGTAGAACCCTGACTAGACACGTGATATAAAATGTGTGTACCTCATTGTGACATAGTAGAACCCTGACTAGACACGTGATATAAGCTGTGTGTACCTTACTATGACATAGTAAAACCCTGACTAGACACATGATATAAGCTGTGTGTACCTTACCATGACATAGTAAAACCCTGACTAGACATGTGATATAAACTGTGTGTACCTTACCATGACATAGTAAAACCCTGACTAGACATGTGATATAAACTGTGTGTACCTTATTATGACGTAGTAAATCCCTGACTAGACACATGATATAAACAGTGTGTACCTTACTATGACGTAGTAAAACCCTGACTAGACATGTGATATAAACAGTGTGTACCTTACTATGACATAGTAGAACCCTGACTAGACACATGATATAAACAGTGTGTACCTTACTATGACGAAGCAGTGCCCTGGCTAAACACATGAGTTGCCTTTCACCAACAGAGAAGTTTTCTCCATTCTCTACTACAGGGGAGTCTAGCTGCTGCTCCAGACTGACAATCTGTAAGATAACATTTATTGTAGCTAAAGTGGAAGAGTCATTTCCACATTTACTTCTTGTGTACAAAAAGGGGAAAATGATTAACAGCTGTAAGGAGTTATATAAGTATACATAAAACCAATGAATAGCAACACAGATGAACAACCCTAGGAATAGTGTCAGGATGCTGAAAATAACACAAATCAATATCATTATTGGAGAAATGGATGTGAGAAATTTTAAAGTTATAATTCTTTTACATTGCATTATTCCTGGAAATGTATGATTAAAGGCAATGGAAATCCTGAGTTTTTGATGAAAATAGAAATCATATGCTTGGATGTAGCTCTGAGTTATATAATCTACATCCATGGAATGCTTAGGAGTGTTTAGGTACTGGATGTGACATTTGATTAACTAGTTCTGAGTTATATAATCTACATCCATGGAATGCTTAGGAGTGTTTAGGTACTGGAGGTGACGTTTGATTAACTAGCTCTGAGTTATATAATCTACATCCATGGAATGCTTAGGAGTGTTTAGGTACTGGAGGTGACGTTTGATTAACTAGCTCTGAGTTATATAATCTACATCCATGGAATGCTTAGGAGTGTTTAGGTACTGGAGGTGACGTTTGATTAACTAGCTCTGAGTTATATAATCTACATCCATGGAATGCTTAGGAGTGTTTAGGTACTGGAGGTGACGTTTGATTAACTAGCTCTGAGTTATATAATCTACATCCATGGAATGCTTAGGAGTGTTTAGGTACTGGAGGTGACGTTTGATTAACTAGCTCTGAGTTATATAATGACGTTTGATTAACTACATCCATGGAATGCTTAGGAGTGTTTAGGTACTGGAGGTGACGTTTGATTAACTAGCTCTGAGTTATATAATCTACATCCATGGAATGCTTAGGAGTGTTTAGGTACTGGAGGTGACGTTTGATTAACTAGCTCTGAGTTATATAATCTACATCCATGGAATGCTTAGGAGTGTTTAGGTACTGGAGGTGACATGGAATTTGATTAGGTACTAGATTAACTCTGAGTTATATAATCTACATCCATGGAATGCTTAGGAGTGTTTGGGTACTGGAGGTGACGTTTGATTAACTAGCTCTGAGTTATATAATCTACATCCATGGAATGCTTAGGAGTGTTTAGGTACTGGAGGTGACGTTTGATTAACTAGCTCTGAGTTATATAATCTACATCCATGGAATGCTTAGGAGTGTTTAGGTACTGGAGGTGACGTTTGATTAACTAGCTCTGAGTTATATAATCTACATCCATGGAATGCTTAGGAGTGTTTAGGTACTGGAGGTGACGTTTGATTAACTAGCTCTGAGTTATATAATCTACATCCATGGAATGCTTAGGAGTGTTTAGGTACTGGAGGTATGATACTATCTGAGTTATATAATCTACATCCATGGAATGCTTAGGAGTGTTTAGGTACTGGAGGTGACTTTTGATTAACTAGCTCTGAGTTATATAATCTACATCCATGGAATGCTTAGGAGTGTTTAGGTACTGACTTTTGAGAGTTATATAATCTACATCCATGGAATGCTTAGGAGTGTTTAGGTACTGGAGGTGACGTTTGATTAACTAGCTCTGAGTTATATAATCTACATCCATGGAATGCTTAGGAGTGTTTAGGTACTGGAGGTGACGTTTGATTAACTAGCTCTGAGTTATATAATCTACATCCATGGAATGCTTATATAATCTTAGGAGTGTTTAGGTACACTAGCTCTGAGTTATATAATCTACATCCATGGAATGCTTAGGAGTGTTTAGGTACTGGAGGTAACGTTTGATTAACTAGCTCTGAGTTATATAATCTACATCCGTGGAATGCTTAGGAGTGTTTAGGTACTGGAGGTGACTTTTGATTAACTAGCTCTGAGTTATATAATCTACATCCATGGAATGCTTAGGAGTGTTTAGGTACTGGAGGTGACTTTTGATTAACTAGCTCTGAGTTATATAATCTACATCCATGGAGCTCTGAGTTATATAATCTATATCCGTGGAATGCTTAGGAGTGTTTAGGTACTGGAGGTGACGTTTGATTAACTAGCTCTGAGTTATATAAAAACAACATCAAAGGAATGCTTAGGAGTGTTTAGGTACTGGAGGTGACTTTTGATTAACTAGCTCTGAGTTATATAATCTACATCCATGGAATGCTTAGGAGTGTTTAGGTACTGGAGGTGACGTTTGATTAACTAGCTCTGAGTTATATAATCTACATCCATGGAATGCTTAGGAGTGTTTAGGTACTGGAGGTGACGTTTGATTAACTAGCTCTGAGTTATATAATCTACATCCGTGGAATGCTTAGGAGTGTTTAGGTACTGGAGGTGACGTTTGATTAACTAGCTCTGAGTTATATAATCTACATCCGTGGAATGCTTAGGAGTGTTTAGGTACTGGAGGTACTGGAGGTGACGTTTGATTAACTAGCTCTGAGTTATATAATCTACATCCGTGGAATGCTTAGGAGTGTTTAGGTACTGGAGGTGACGTTTGATTAACTAGCTCTGAGTTATATAATCTACATCCGTGGAATGCTTAGGAGTGTTTAGGTATTGGAGGTGACTTTTGATTAACTCTTAATCTTTTGTCAAATGAGGAATATTATCCCTCAGTGTGTAGGTTCATACCTACAGTTTGTCCCCTAAAACTGTGGATTACTTCACATAATCCTGTGGAATAGTTTGAGCTATTTCACAGGGCAAAATATAAATATTTCACAGGAGGAGGATAAACTATGGGACATTTCAACTATACCCACACACAAACACAATGAATCAAATAATACCTATTTTGTTATTTCAAATAACATTAAAAAAAGGCATGGTTAAAGATATCAAGAAAATTTTAATTATTTCTAATGGCAAATCAATGTAGTACTCACTGTTTCTTTGATATGACATTTTTCTAAGGCATCCCACAACTGTGGGTCTGTATACTGCTGGAATGGATCCAGGTTGTACCTGTCAACACAGGAAAATATAGCTGGCATAGAATCAGACAGATAACAGTGTATTATTTATTGACTATTTTTAGGATCACTTTTCAAAATCATGTACATGTGCTGGTCTTCAAAATGCTGATTTAAACTATAATGAGTCACTGGTGTGTCAGAAAGGGCCCCAATGTGTCGGACTCTACACCTGGGTCCATATCAATGAAACTGTTATCATGCTCAATCTCAACTTTTGTGCTCATGTCACAAGTCTGTGCTCCAGTGAGAATGTACTCGAAATTTGTATTCATCACACTTTCAAAGAATGTACTCTGCACAGCACAGTAACCAAGGGAGCTCTCTGGTGTTTGGAAATTGTTTTGTATGTCTCGCGATTTTTCTCATATGCGCAACTCTATTTGTGCAGAAGTTAGAATAATGGCTACTAGGAAAACAAAAATGTGTGGAGTACAGTGGAAGAAACTTCCTTGAGCCAAGCAGTACATGCCAATGAGGACGTACTGTTTGGATCAATGACTGGTTCTGGAGCCATCAAACTGACTACAAAAAGGAAAAGAGATCAGCGATATGTTAAAGTTGTAGGTATAAGAAACTCATGTAAATACTTAAAACACCACTTTTACCCCCATAAACAAATGATAAATAAATTTGAAAGATTATTTCATGGCTTTCTCTCTTCTGTATGAAACGTGCTGCCGCCATGATGAGAATGATATCTTGTGCACGGGCATGACCATGTTCAAACAAACTTTAGAAAGTGCTCAAAAGTTGAGCACAGAATTTTTCATGGAATGACCTCTACCTTGTGATTCTTATCCTTTATTATCCTCCTTCTGCAGAGTGACTCTTAATTCAATTCAATCAAAGACGATTCATTATATTTGGACAAAACAATTTATCATTTCAGAAATAGAATGCTGACATTGACATCAAGGTGATGTTTTATTTTGATTTTCATATTTTTCATGTCATAACAAAGTTCTTCCCAGTATAAATATCTTATCCTGACCTTCAACCTAGTGACCTTGAATTTTGGTGATATTCTAGCTGATAAGCTGTGGTTCATAATATATTTAATGATTTAGAAATACAAAATGTGACCTTGAGTCTGTTGAGCTTGTCACTGATCAGGTACTTCCTCAATATCACTATGGTCAACTTTGTGTCATAGCATCAAAAAAGAATATCTATTGGTAAAACTTTGACCTTGAATATTGGCCTGGTGACCTTGACTTGTAGTCAGAGGAGAAATTTAAAATAATGAGTGTGACAAGTATGGATATATATATATATATAACAGAAAATCAGCCTTTTATCTATCAATCAATAAATTTGCATTCACATGAATGTCAGTGTATCTTTTAATGATTCATTGAAAAAATTGACTTTTAATACCAAAAGTGTCAAGGATTGGACCTGGCTTATTGACAAATCTGAAGGTTACAGAATGTTACGTACCTGACCGTTCCAACAAACAAGACAGGATCCTGAGGAATAATGGCCAGTTTCGATCTCAGGTCATCCAGACCAATGCTACTGATGTCCATTTTGTCAATGAAGATGGTGCCTGAATCCGCCTCAACCAGACGAAACAATGCCACACCCAGGGAGGATTTACCTAGAGAAACAGACAATTATTACTGACTCAGTCACACCCAGGGAGGATTTACCTAGAGAAACAGACAATTATTACTGACTCAGTCACACCCAGGGAGGATTTACCTAGAGAAACAGACAATTATTACTGACTCAATCACACCAAGGGAGGATTTACCTGGAGAAAGAGACAATTATTACTGACTCAATCACACCCAGGGAGGATTTACCTAGAGAAAGAGACAATTATTACTGACTCAGTCACACCCAGGGAGGATTTACCTAGAGAAAGAGACAATTATTACTGACTCAGTCACACCCAGGGAGGATTTACCTAGAGAAAGAGACAATTATTACTGACTCAGTCACACCCAGGGAGGATTTACCTAGAGAAACAGACAATTATTACTGACTCAGTCACACCCAGGGAGGATTTACCTAGAGAAAGAGACAATTATTACTGACTCAATCACACCAAGGGAGGATTTACCTGGAGAAAGAGACAATTATTACTGACTCAGTCACACCCAGGGAGGATTTACCTAGAGAAAGAGACAATTATTACTGACTCAATCACACCCAGGGAGGATTTACCTAGAGAAAGAGACAATTATTACTGACTCAATCACACCCAGGGAGGATTTACCTAGAGAAAGAGACAATCATTACTGACTCAATCACACCCAAGGAGGATTTACCTAGAGAAAGAGACAATAATTACTGACTCAGCCACACCCAGGGAGGATTTACCTAGAGAAAGAGACAATTATTACTGACTCAAATACAACTAGAAAGAATTAACTTGGGGAAATTTACAATTTATACTGATTCAGACACACCTAGGGAGGATGAATTTACCTGACAAAGAGACTACTAATACTGACTTAGACATACTTTCAGGAGATTCGTTTACATGGGAAAGAGACAGTCTACCAAGATTAAGAGAAAATTATCAAAACTCATGCAGTTATGTACCAGAAATAAATTTGTAGGTAAATCTTTACACATATTTGTTGTCTGTACAGACATTTATAGAGTACAGTAATTAACACTTAATGCTTACCAGATCCAGATCTTCCTACAATACCAATCTTTTCTCTGGGAAGGACATCAAATGACACTCCTCTTAAAGCATAAGGCAAATTTTCTCTATAGCGCATTTTCACTTTCTTGAATGATATAGAACCATCATGTGGCCAAGTAGATATAGGACGATTGTTCTTGATGACGGCAGGTGCTTCTGACTCAACTTCCTACAATGATAAGTAACTCTTTGTGATATAGACCCAACAACTGAATAATATTGACAAACATTGTGAAGTTATTTTCTCTGCTGATGTTTTAAACCTACATGACAAATTATACAGATTTACAGAGATCACTATTGTATAGCGACCCAGTAAGGCGATTATATATTCCAAACATAGCTGTGTTTCTACAACAACAGGTAGGTGTTGATACACCTCAATGGCAGCAGTAAACATCACTGTCCCATTATAGCAATTTGAGTCATAAGAGTTTGACTGTACTTAAAACTGACTCTAGTTCTGTATTTGTAATAAAACTCATTTACATACAAGGTGACTCATATTTTGTATATGCAATGAGACTAATTTACTTAAGGTGACTTAGATTTTGTACAATATTAAGTAATGAGACTCATTTACTGAAGGTGACTTAGATTTTGTACAATATTAAGTAATGAGAGACTCAGATTTTGTACAATATTAAGTAATGAGACTCATTTACTGAAGGTGACTCAGATTTTGTACAATATTAAGTAATGAGACTCATTTACTGAAGGTGACTCAGATTTTGTACAATATTAAGTAATGAGACTCATTTACTGAAGGTGACTTAGATTTTGTACAATATTAAGTAATGAGACTCATTTACTGAAGGTGACTCAGATTTTGTACAATATTAAGTAATGAGACTCATTTACTGAAGGTGACTCAGATTTTGTACAATATTAAGTAATGAGACTCATTTACTGAAGGTGACTCAGATTTTGTACAATATTAAGTAATGAGACTCATTTACTGAAGGTGACTCAGATTTTGTACAATATTAAGTAATGAGACTCATTTACTGAAGGTGACTTAGATTTTGTACAATATTAAGTAATGAGACTCATTTACTGAAGGTGACTCAGATTTTGTACAATATTAAGTAATGAGACTCATTTACTGAAGGTGACTCAGATTTTGTACAATATTAAGTAATGAGACTCATTTACTGAAGGTGACTTAGATTTTGTACAATATTAAGTAATGAGACTCATTTACTGAAGGTGACTCAGATTTTGTACAATATTAAGTAATGAGACTCATTTACTGAAGGTGACTCAGATTTTGTACAATATTAAGTAATGAGACTCATTTACTGAAGGTGACTCAGATTTTGTACAATATTAAGTAATGAGACTCATTTACTGAAGGTGACTCAGATTTTGTACAATATTAAGTAATGAGACTCGTTTACTGAAGGTGACTCAGATTTGTATATAATACTATGAAATGAGACTCATTTTAATTGAAGTGACTCCGATTTTGCTTACCTTTGAGTAATGTTGTAGTCTCTCTACAGACACAAACCTCGCCTCTGTATCTATGGCCATTCTGATGGTAAATTGGAACAGTCCTGTCATCTACAATTAAGATAGTGAACACTGCTTAGTCCTGTATAGAAAACATTGTTTAAATTTCTTAAAAATAATTTAAAAGTTAACTGATACTGATTTTGAAGTCTAAGTTTGATGCCATGTGTGGTGTTAAATTGCTGATCTGATATATTCAAAACAATGTGATGAACTTAACTATAGTATGAATATTAAGTTAAAGGAATGTCAACAAAAATTGAGAGTTAAGTATTCAAAATAAAAAATTAGGAAAATATTGAGAATTTATGACATATATACTTCATTTATAATTCAAGGAGGATATGCTGACTAAAAATGAGACAAATATAGCAGCAATATAACTAACCTGTATACTGACATAACTCACCTGTATAGTGTCACAACTCATCTGTATAGTGTCACAACTCACCTGTATAACTCACCTGTATAGTGTCACAACTCACCTGTATAGTGTCACAACTCACCTGTATACTGACATAACTCACCTGTATAGTGTCACAACTTACCTGTATAGTGTCACAACTCATCTGTATACTGACACAACTCACCTGTATAGTGTCACAACTCACCTGTATACTGACATAACTCACCTGTATAGTGTCACAACTCACCTGTATAGTGTCACAACTCACCTGTGTACTGACATAACTCACCTGTATAGTGTCACAACTCACCTGTATAGTGTCACAACTCACCTGTATAGTGTCACAACTCACCTGTATAGTGTCACAACTCACCTGTATACTGACATAACTCACCTGTATAGTGTCACAACTCACCTGTATACTGACATAACTCACCTGTATAGTGTCACAACTCACCTGTATAATGTCACAACTCACCTGTATACAGATATAACTCACCAGTATACTGACATAAATCACCTGTATAGTGTCACAACTCACCTGTTTACTGACATAACTCACCTGTATAGTGTCACAACTCACCTGTATACTGACACAACAAACCCGTATTACTGACACAACACACCTGTATACTGACACAACTCACCTGTATACAGATATAACTCACCTGTATAGTGACATAACTCACCTGTATACCGACATAACTCACCTGTATACTGACACAACTCACCTGTATATAGATATAACTCACCTGTATACTGACACAACTCACCTGTATTGTGACACAATGCAACTGTATAGTGACAAAATGTAACTGTATAGTGACACAATTTACCTGTACAACAACAACACAAAATACCAACTTACATGTGTATTGACCCTGTATATTTTGAGCGACACAACCCTTAAATTCCTAATGAAGCATAACTGTAAAGCCAAGCTACTTATCAATATATTGCGTAGAGTGACAAAACTTACCTGTGTATAGTGACACATCTTACATTTACAGTGACACAACATACCAACTAACCTGCATAGCAACAAAACTTACCTGTGCATAGGTATCCTACCTTTATAGTGAACAAACTTACTTTACAGTGACACAACATATCTCTGTATAGTGACACATCCTACCTTTAAAGTGACACACCTTACATTTACAGTGACATAACATAACAACTAACCTGCATAGCAACAAAACATATCTGTATACTAACACAGTTTACCTCTAATGTAACACAAATCATACGAAGAGTGACACAATGTACACAGAACCTACCTGTATAGCAAATGCCATGGCCATACCAGCTAGTGCTGGTGTCATGCTTTCATAGGTAAGGATGACCAGGAGTCCTGTTATCCCAATCACTAGTGCACTTAACAGGTCAAGTCTGACTGCTAGCCAACGATTGGATGAGTAAAACAGGAAGAATGGTACAGAATTGGTGTCCATTAGACGGTAAAACCTACCCGAAACAAAAATAATGGAAATCAATAAAACACTGTTAATTTGACCTTTAGATTTTAAGGATTGTCCTCTGACAGAAACTTCCTCATCTACTTCTGTTTTTTATGTAGGAGAAATATTTACTGTTGTAATTTACATACTTTTTTTCAGTAATTACATATAGCTTACAAATAACAATAAAAATAATCAGTTATCTCCCTTGACAAACTGAACAACCTTTGGGAATAGTAAAATAATGCCATGTCATTGTTATCTGTTCCTTTTCAAGGTAAATCAGAATGAGACAATTTAAAATGTGTAGATTCATTACATTGACTGAAATATATACTGAAATGTTACAATCCTCTTTAAAATGAATTTTATGAATAATTAAAGGAAATATAAAATAAATTTACACTTGATTACTGATGAAAACTGATATCATTAATATATGAAATAATTAATTTTAATGCCAAGGGAAATAAACAGACTTACATACTGACCTTAATTATCATATACCACATTAACTATCATGTAACTGATTTTTTTTTTGATGCTGTTACACATATTGTCAATGGCATTGTTACGTTAAAATTTTCTATATCAAAATGTTTTGAAGAACTGACCTATCTAAGAATTCTTGTGATTTTCCAAATGCATGAATGGTAGAAATTCCTTGTATTGAAGCAGTCACATGACTAAGCAATGGAGATCGTGTTGTGGCATCCAGTCGTTTCAGTTCTCGTACTCCCGAGGTGAAGATGACATTGAGCACGATGAAGGTAGCGATCAATGGAACAAGGGCAATTAAAAACCATAGTGATACATAACAAATAGAAATAAGGGCGAAGATGATGGTCAGGATGTTCATAAGAAAAACTTCAGCACTCCCAGGCAGACGGATATCAACTGTAAATAAAAGTATAGTAAAGGCTACAAACATGTATAAAATAAAACAATTACATTGAACATCAACCAAATAAACCACACACAGATAATATAGGGCAGACAGAACAGCCTCTCATGTGTACTTACATGGCCTGTCTACTACAGCTACACTACAGAAATGACATCACATTTAACACCATTAACAAGAGATTGTAGAGGCATCATGGCACCCAACACTGTTTTATTTAGGGTTAGATCTTTCTTCTTCATTTTCTCCAGCTTCTTTACAGTGATATCAATTATTAACTGTCAAATTCAAGCAGACTGTTTGTCCACCATTTTGCTTTTTAAACAAGTTCCTAAATCTAATCAGCAGAACTAGGTACCTCGCAGAACCTACCTGATGTCTGAGAATGATCTATCCACTTCTTTTCAGGAAACAGTGATAACTTTCATAGTCAAATTCTAAGATGGCACCTATAAATCATTTTGATCATTCCTAAAATTAAACAGTCATAACTAGGCACCACTGGAAACCTGCATACTAAATTTGGAGAAGACCCATCCACAGTATGTCAAGAGACAGCAATCACAAAAACCAAGATGGCCGCCTTTCAATCAATCAGTCCCAAAATCAATAACTAAGAATGAAAGGAACCTTAATATCTAGTTTGATCTAATTTAATCTGATTTCAGAATGACCAATAGTGCCCTATGAGTGTCACATACCAAGATGGCAACCTGTCTACCTCACCAGTCCCACCATTTACACAAACTTGAGCTAACTTCCTGTTTCTGATCAAATTTTGTCAATTTGCATAGGCCTTTATAACTGGTAGTGATTTTTAAGAAAAGTTGACAGACGGAGGGATGGACAGAAGTGGCACATTGTCTGCCATAATATCACTTAAAGAAGCTGTGACTGTCAAAAATCAAGATAGCTGTCTTCTTATTCTGATCAGTCCCAAAATGGACTAGGCATAAGTAGCGGCCATTGAAATCCTTTATGTGTAATTTGAGACTTACACCAACCAGTACTTCTCTACAAATAACAATTACAAGAAATGCTTCAGGATTAAAGAACATATGGACAGACTGACATTAGACAAAGGGTGATTTGAACAGCCCACCATCTTATGATCGTGAGCTAAAAATAGAAACTGATGCAAAGTAATGTTACTGTAATAGGATACCTACTCTCGTCCATATCTGAGGAGAACCTGTTGATGATTCTTCCTACAGGAGTTGTGTCAAAGAATTTCATTGGACAGGAGAGCACCTTTCTGAATATGGTATCATGCATTTTGCTAGATGCATGAAGTGTTACCTAAAACAGATAAGTGTTTGATTAAATTTGATAAGTCTCAGTGAATACCATCCAATCATTTTCATGTGTGGTTGGGAGGTACTGTTCTTATTTTGTTTTTATTTCCTTTAACTATACATGAAGTGGTATCGCCTTTAATCTGGGCCAACAAGAGAGATTAATATTACCTTGTAGCTTGTTTCACAATTGTTGTAAAATGAATAAAATTAATAAATATTACAATTTCCTGGAAATGTAAGGTTATGAGATTCCGTTGTAACAGGTGAAGACTGATATTCAATATATTACCTGAATTTGTTTAACAGTAAAATTTGTGAAATTTTATTGACTAGCCTCGATATAAAATGTCTTACTTTCATAAAAAGGAAAGTCCTGAAAAGTGTTGAAAAAAGCACAACAACAATGCAGAGCCCGTAGATCATGGCGTAGAAATTAATGTCAGGATTGTGTCGAATGTTTGTACTGGTCCTGTTCACTGTAGTGTTCCCAAGCATCATCTCAACTGTTGTGTTCTGTAATCAAAACAGAATATCTGTCATTTATTTACTCCATCACCCAGTCTTAACTATCAACTAACTGAGCTAGTATTCACCCCTCACCCTTTCTTCTCCACATCAAATTAGATTTTAACACTAATATACCCTTTCCCTCTCTCCTCCACACTGAGCCAGTATTTAGCACCAATCCCAGTCCCTCTCTCCTCCACACTGAGCCAGTATTGAGCACTCATCCCAGTCCATTTCTCCTCCACACTGTGCCAGTATTTAGCATGTATCCCAGTCCCTCTCTCCTCCACACTGAGCCAGTATTTAGCACTCATCCCAGTCCCTGTCTCCTCCACACTGAGCCAGTATTTAGCACTAATCATTTTCCCTCTCTCCTCCACACTGAGCCAGTATTGAGCACTCATCCCACTCCCTGTCTCCTACACTCTGAGATGGTATTTAACGACTGACTCCTCTCCACCAAGTGTTTTGCTGTTATTTATCACACTTAAGATATCACATCACCTTGGTTTAGCCAGTACTTAACCTGCTGCCCTGGTGTAACTAGGACTAACCACACACCCTGATTTAGCCAGTACTTAACCTGCTGCCCTGGTGTAACTAAGACTAACCACACACCCTGATTTAGCCAGTACTTACCCCTACATCCTGATTTAGCCCATACTTATCTCAACATCCTTGTTAAGCTAAAACTAACCCCACTACCCTTGTTCAGCAAATACTTACCTTGCTGCCATTTTTAATCCTTACTTAAACCACCACCCCAGTTTTACCAGTGTTTACCTCTCAATCTTGTTTTAGTCAATTCTTATCCTGCCATCTGGGTTTAGCCAGTACTTACCCTATCATCCAGGTTTAGCCAGTGTTTGTGTTGCTGTCCTGTTTTAGACAGTGCTGACATTGTACCCCATTGCCCTGGTTTAGCCAGTACTTTCCCCATCTTCCAGGTTTAGACAGTGTTTGCATTGCTGTCCTATTTTAGACAGTGCTGACATTGTACCCTGTTGCCCTGGTTTAGCCAGTACTTTCCCCACCATCCAGGTTTAGCCAGTGTTTATGATGCAGCCCTGTTTTAGACAGTGCTGACATTGTACCCCATTGCACTGGTTTAGCCAGTACTTTCCCCACCATCCAGGTTTAGACAGTGTTTGCATTGCTGTCCTATTTTAGACAGTGCTGACATTGTACCCTGTTGCCCTGGTTTAGCCAGTACTTTCCCCACCATCCTGGTTTAGCCAGTGTTTATGTTGCAGCCCTGTTTTAGACAGTGCTGACATTGTACCCCATTGCCCTGGTTTAGCTAGTACTTTCCCTGCCATCCTGGTTTAGCCAGTGTTTATGTTGCAGCTCTGTTTTAGACAGTACTTACCAAGCAATCCTGGTTTAGCCAGTACTGACCCCACCATCCAGGTTTAGCCAGTGTTTGCATTGTACCCATTTTAGACAGTGCTGACATTGTACCCTGTTGCCCTGGTTTAGCCAGTACTTTCCCCACCATCCAGGTTTAGCCAGTGTTTATGATGCAGCCCTGTTTTAGACAGTGCTGACATTGTACCCCATTGCACTGGTTTAGCCAGTACTTTCCCCACCATCCAGGTTTAGACAGTGTTTGCATTGCTGTCCTATTTTAGACAGTGCTGACATTGTACCCTGTTGCCCTGGTTTAGCCAGTACTTTCCCCACCATCCTGGTTTAGCCAGTGTTTATGTTGCAGCCCTGTTTTAGACAGTGCTGACATTGTACCCCATTGCCCTGGTTTAGCTAGTACTTTCCCTGCCATCCTGGTTTAGCCAGTGTTTATGTTGCAGCTCTGTTTTAGACAGTACTTACCAAGCAATCCTGGTTTAGCCAGTACTGACCCCACCATCCAGGTTTAGCCAGTGTTTGCATTGTACCCATTTTAGACAGTGCTGACATTGTACCCCGTTGCCCTGGTTTAGTCAGTACTTACCCTATTGCCTTGTTTGACGTGTACTGATCTTTCTGCACTGATGTAACTAGTACTTACCCCACTGCCCTGATTTATCCAGTAAGATAGCCACCAGCTGGTCCCACTCTGGACACCAACACTGATGAGGTATATGAGAAACACAAAAAGAGCCACACAGATCCCGCCAGCAGATTGTACATAGTTCCAGTAAGTACTGGCTGTAACCTTTCCCTTTGCCTTTTCCTCAGCGACAATAAGTTTCCCAGCTAGAAATGCAATCAAATTCATGAACTACATTAGGTGCGAAAAAACAATAATTATGTATTATTCTACGTGCTGATTTCAACCATAAGTTTCCCCTTCAAGATCAAGAATTGCAAGACTTCAGGGCCTGGTTTTAGTGAGAGACATTGTACCAGTCTCAAACTACCATCTCATAACAAAGGAAAGTTCTATTATATAGCTTTATCTTATTACTAATTATTTCATTTCATACATTTTACAGATATGTGATGTCAGTCACTTGTAATGTCAGTCACCTGTAGTGTCGGTCACCTGTAGTGTCGGTCACCTGTAATGTCGGTCACCTGTAATGGCAGTCACCTGTAATGTCAGTCACCTGTAATGTCAGTCTCCTGTAATGTCAGTCACCTGTAATGTCAGTCACCTGTAATGTCAGTCACCTGTAGTCACCTGTAATGTCACCTGTAATGTCAGTCACTTGTAATGTCAGTCACCTGTAATGTCACCTGTAATGTCAGTCACCTGTAATGTCAGTCACCTGTAATGTCAGTCACTTGTAATGTCAGTCACTTGTAATGTCAGTCACCTGTAATGTCAGTCACTTGTAATGTCAGTCACCTGTAGTCACCTGTAATGTCACCTGTAATATCAGTCACTTGTAATGTCAGTCACATGTAATGTCAGTCACTTGTAATGTCAGTCACCTGTAATGTCAGTCACCTGTAATGTCACCTATAATGTCAGTCACCTGTAATGTCAGTCACTTGTGAAGGTTACACCTTGTAATGGTCACACCTTGTAATGGTTACACTTGTAATGGTTACACTTGTAATGGTTACACCTTGTAATGGTTGCAATTGTAATGGTCACACCTTGTAAGGGTTACACTTAGTAATGGTTACACCTTGTAATGGTCACACCTTGTAATGGTTACACCTTGTAATGGTCACACCTTGTAAGGGTTACACCTTGTAATGGTTACACTTGTAATGGTTACACCTTGTAATGGTTGCAATTGTAATGGTCACACCTTGTAATGGTTACACCTTGTAATGGTCACACCTTGTAATGGTTACACCTTGTAATGGTCACACCTTGTAATGGTTACACTTGTAATAGTTACACCTTGTAATGGTTACACCTGTAAAGGTTACACCTAGGAATGGTTACACTTAGTAATCTCTTGTAATTTAACAAAATCTCTTGTAGTGGTTTAAGATCTTCATTTGATTTCTTATTTTTACCATTTTGATCAGGCTGCTTTCCAGAATTATCACTCATGGCAGACATGGTGCTTATTTGTCTATCAACGCCATTAGCTGCGCCCCTTTGGGAGTGGTTTGAAGTTGAGGACATGGTGCGTTCTCTGCCGTATGAATTCCTCTGTCGTGTGCCTGAAAATGTCCTTTTCCTCGGACTTTTAGGTGATGATCCAAGTCTCTCTGCATTGAATAAACAACAAAACACGGTCAGCATCTTCAAAAATTAATCTGTATTTTTGCAAGGGTGATTAAAGATAAAAGTATCAAGTGTTTTGACCATATGTTCTATTCATGCTGCAACACTGAATTAAAGTTCTGATTATTGAAACTTTAACAGTATATTGAAAAATACTTGTTTACTTGATGTTGACAATTAATTGAATTATGCCTTATGTACTTCAAAATAATGGTCTGCATGGATATAAAGTTCCAAACTTCAGCAAACATAACAAGTAACAAGAGGGCAACGGACAGATCACAGAATTTGCTGAGGGTGGTCTCAGAAATATGATGAATTCAAATAATATACATTCCTCAAAAGTATCAAAAACACATACATGTCATGTTACAAAATGGCTACTGTGATTATCATGTTAAAGTTTTGTTCAGGATGAAAACCAACAACATACAATGTATCATTTGTTTCTGTTCCCTAAAAACTAAACTCCAAATGTTTTTCTAAGTGGTGTGAATGAAACTTGAGAAGTAGTTCAGACAATTTGTTCCAAACCGAAAAATGATATTTGGTCAGGACAATCTCAGAACCACATCATGCACATTTGATATCATTGCCACTCCCTAATAATGTTCCAGACCAAATATGGTTGAAATGGACTCAGGCCTTAAGAAAGAGTGGCATTTTATCACAAAATATTATTTGACTTTCCTTAGTCACTAGCGTCTGAATCAAATTTCTGAATTCAAGAATCAATTGCCCACTCCAAATTATGTTTCAGACTTAATCTGAATGAAAACCGTTGAAGCATTTTGGAAAAAAAATATTTTGAAGCAAACTATCAAATAACTTACTCCTTTAGAGCCTAGCCCAAGGTCCCTGTGGTGGATTCAATTTTTTGAATTTAAGAAATGATTCTCCTACGCAATTTCAGACCAAATTTGGTTGAAATCTACCCAGGCATTGAGGAGGAGAAGCATTTTAAAGCAAAATATACTACAAGGTGCTGAATAAACTTTCTGAATAGTAGAATTAATTGTCTAATCTTACTGGTTTCTAAGACTTGATATGAAAGAAATCCATTCAAGCATTAATGAAGAGTAACATTTTGGAGCAAAATAGTGCATCACTTCCCTTTTGATTCCCCATCCACAATGATGTCAGACCAAATTTGGTTGAAATTTGCCCAGGTGTTAAGCAGGAGTGTTTACATGGAAAAAAAAATATTGACAGCACATGATGACGGACGACACAGGATAGCAATATGTCATCTTGACCCCTCGGGTCTGATGACCTGATAATACAATTTTTTTTAAAATAATGTAATTCATTCCAAAAAATGAAATTGCTTATCTTTAGTATTGTTGTTTTTTTTTCTGCAATATTACTTTAAAGAAATCAGAAGAATTTGTTCAGACTGTTGAGTTAATGCACACGCTAAAATGCAGCTATTTTCTGTCACTGATGAAATACATCAAAGTTATCAGGCAGGTGTATATCAACATGCATTCAAAAACATATCACAATGTGCATGTACATGGTTCAAATATTCCCTTCTTACTTGCAGATTTCATATTTTAACTAATATAATTCCCAAAAACCACAGGAATGTATTCCTAATGTAACAGATATATTTCAGTACAGAGCAACAATCTGTCATTTCAACCAATCAGATGCATCAATCTGGTTGCTAGGAAACAAATCTTACAGTCAAGTTCCTAGTCTTTAATATAGTTAAATACCAAAATTTGATAAAATTACATAATATGAAAACATGGATGTTGGAAAGTGTAGAAAATTGAAAAGGATAGACAGAAGATTAAAAGGAAGGAAAGGAAATCTTTTAATTCTGCATGAACCTAGAGGGGGACTAATTATCTATATAATTTGATGATTTACTTGCCTCTGAATTCCTCTCCTTCCTCCTCAGAGTCACTTTCTTCCTTTGAATAGTAGGTGGTGATGAGGTTGGCGTACTCACCATTGTTTTTGGTGAGCTCGTCATGTTTACCGCTCTCTATCATCTGACCATCATTCATCACAATTATACCATCACAGTGACTTAGGTACTACAACATACAATACAAAGTGTTGTCCAGTTTAAGATGACGGATATATACACAATTTATTTCTCTCTTACAATAACTTTTTTTACATCTAAGTATTTTCTTGTGTCCTACACAGACTCTTTTCTTCCTGCACACAAGTACATGTATTCATTCAATCGTCTTTGATTTTATGGAAAATGTTCAGGATATATAGACATATATATAGGTTTATCCAACAACTTCATGGCAGTGTATAGCTTAGCATGTGTTAACATACAACACAATGGCTGACAATCATGATCTACCTGTAGATGATGGATTCCAATCATGAGCTACTTGTAAATGATGGGACCCAATCATGACCTACCTGTAGATGATGGGACCCAATCATGATCTACCTGTAAATGATGGGATCCAATCATGAGCTACTTGTAAATGATGGGACCCAATCATGACCTACCTGTAAATGATGGGACCCAATCATGACCTACCTGTAAATGATGGGATCCAATCATGAGCTACTTGTAAATGATGGGATCCAATCATGAGCTACTTGTAAATGATGGGACCCAATCATGACCTACCTGTAGATGATGGGACCCAATCATGACCTACCTGTAGATGATGGGACCCAATCATGACCTACCTGTAGATGATGGGACCCAATCATGACCTACCTGTAGATGATGGGACCCAATCATGACCTACCTGTAGATGATGGGACCCAATCATGACCTACCTGTAGCTGATGGGTGACAAACAAAATAGTTTTTCCTTTTAAACACTTGATGAGACACTGGCTGAAGATGTGACGGCCAACATGGATGTCGACAGCAGAGAGAGGGTCATCCAAAAGATAAACATCCTTGTCAGCATACACAGCTCTTGCCAGACTGATTCTCTGCTTCTGTCCACCACTCATATTGATACCACGCTCACCAATCTATAAAGGAAAGCATCCCCCATGTACCAGATGTAAACTGAGTCCTTCAAAGTGAGACGTTTATAAACTGTACAAAATGTTAGTGTTGAATCCACATTATTTTTGTTTATTGGATCAGTCTGGAAATAAAGCAACCACAACAAAGAACCAACAGAAACTGTAATAATGGAAATGAACAAAGAACTTAATGATGTTGTACTTTTCAAGTAACAGTGAAATAATAATAAAACTAGGAAGGACAGACAACAGGCAAACAATGCACCAAATATTAAGGGCAATTTGAATACCTATCTGTAAATATCTTAAAAATTTATCCAATGAGTCTTTTGGAAATTAATCCCTGTTTACCCATTTTAATTCTACTGTTCTATTTACTGCGAGTTTTGCACTAAATTGGTCAGCTTAGCTTTAGAATGCTCCATGCAAAATGTGGTTGAAATTCTAACATTTGTTTAAGAGAAATTTAAGAGATTTCTAACATCTGGTTGACAAAGGAGGACACAAAATGTCACCAAGTTAAATGATAAATCAAGACCTGAACATACCTCTGTCATATCTCCATCTACAAAATCTTTAAAATCTTCTTCAAGGGAACAAGCGTGGACCACATTCTTGTATCTATAACGTAACAGCATGAGTGAGTCGCAGAAAGAGGTTTTTATTTATAGAATAAGAACAATGAATCATCGACAACACAAAAGTTTTATGAGATGAGTCTGATTAAGGGAGACAAACTTGAACTTACTTCTCCTCATCATAGACCTGTCCAAATAAGATGTTTTCACGAGCAGATGCGTTCATAATCCAGGCCTGCTGGGATACGTATGCTATACTACCTTTCACAGCAACTTTTCCCGACAAAAGCACCATCTGTCAGGGTCAGAGAGGGATCAAATATGACAAAAAAACAAGGTTATTTCATCACTAAGTTCAATCCAAAATGGCGATTAACGAAAAACAAGAATCTGTGATCATTGATTCAGAATACAACTACTTATTAGACTGACCTTGACCTCTTACATAGGTTAATTCTTCACTAATTAAAGCAAGCACAAGTGTTAATAATCAAAGTTAACTATAGTGATGACCTGTTCACATAAAGGACTGATGAACTTGCTAGATGTTGCCTCACTTGCCCCATGATTTAAATTAATACATCACAATTCAAATTATTAATGACTGATCAGGAACCCTCCAGTATATATCCAAATACTTGCCCGTCCCATCACAGCTGAGATTAGGGAGCTCTTCCCACATCCAACACTTCCACAGACTCCAATCAACTTTCCCTACAAAGAGCAGATCAATAGTTAGCGATCCAAGAGAGGAACACAACCAACATTTTGTTCACTAGCAGTGTCATAACAAATGACTAAACATTTGTCACACATAGAACAAGAATTATCGTTACCTTCTCCAGTACACAGACACCATATAGTATGTTCTCACCTTCTCTAGTACACAGACACCATATATCATGTTCTCACCTTCTCCTGAGTACACAGACACCATATAGCATGTTCTCACCTTCTCCTGAGTACACAGACACCATATAGCATGTTCTCACCTTCTCTTGAGTACACAGACACCATATAGCATGTTCTCACCTTTTCCAGTACAAAGTTGAGATCAGTTAGGGTTTGTATAACATCAGGATTCGTATCTGCTACCTCTTCATTATCTTGCAGTCGTTGTTTTTCCTCAATCTTGCCATTCTTAGATTTTCCATTTGCAACTGTCAAAAGAAAATATAAAATAAAACTTATGTCTATATTTTTATCACTAATTCTTAAACTACATTAGATGCTACTCTCTCAAATTATAATGCTACAAATTAATGAACACAGACACCACAAGCTTAAGCAATGCCATTGAAGATACATGTTCCTGAACTCAAAGTTTGGTCTGTTAGCAAAGGTGACCTTAACCTTCGATCCCACACCATAAGGGCAACAAAAATATCAAATTTGATATCACAGGACAACTTGCTTTTCCCTGAATAGCAGTGCTGACACCAATTTTGAAAGTGAAACTTAATGAATGACTTTTAAAACTATAGAAGTGAAATTTAATTCAGAACCCCTCAAGCCTTACAACTACCACTATTTATAAAAGAATTTTTAATATACTTGTATAGGTTATTATCAACACTGCCTATCAACCATTTTTTTTAATTATAGGATTTGAAATACATGTACATGTATATCATTATTAGGTTACGTAAGAAATTATGTATCTGCCCAAAACTCCTATTGCACTGTGGGTACTTTCAGTCTCCTAACTTCTGAGTGATAGATCAATTGGTTAGAGAAGAGGTGCATCAGGTTTGACACTCAATACCTGTAGTGGTTTGTGTGTCTAAGGTAGTGTCCTTGGGACACTTTAGTGTAATTACTATAGATGACATGTGATGGGCCTCCTGTATGTTGTTCAGAGAGGTAAATATCAGCTACAACAAGGAGCTTTGCCTCAAAATGACCATGGCTGTTCACATGATAAAAAAAAGAAAAAAAAAACACAGCAAACAAATATATAACTCTGTATTGTACATACTCTTGGCTTTCATATTGTTGCCCTCCTTACTGCTGCTGGCGTCCCATCCAAAACTGGCTTTCTTCAGCACTATTACATGGTCTGGATTTGTGATCTGGGAGGCATGTGGTTTGATATCCTCCATTAACAGTACACTCTGAAAGGTCAAAAGTTACATGCAACACATTATGAAATATCATTCCACACAGGATACAAGCAGTAACAGTTAATTCATTTCCTGAGAGTGGCTAGACTTTTAAGTTTGTCAAATGTTACTAATCAATGAGAGGTTTCCTGTATGTACAAGTTACTGTCTGTACAGGTATATGTAAATGTATCTAGTCTTTCCTGAATTTATAAAGTTGAAACTGAACGAGAAAACCCAAACCTTCCACTCCCAAATACAACTAGAATTGTTATAACGTCACCCCCATCCTCTCTTAGAAATAATCAAAACAAGATATTGCAAAGCAATAATACTTTAGTAATTCATCCAATCGGCGTGTTAGAAGTTCATTTGGTTAATGTAAAACCGTTAACTGTTTATCATGATAAATAATAAATGCTCTAATCACTACAGGAAAGTACTGTATACAGGGTTTATTGAAACTCTGAAAAGCATGCTTTCACAAACTCACACTTTCTGAGATTAATCTGCACAAGTTACTTGAAAAATTATATGGAAACCAATTTTCTATTTATAATAACAGTGACCTTGACTTTTGACCTTTGGCAAGCTCATTCTTGAAGAAGCAATGGTCAAAGTCTGAGCAGAATGAAATATGGTAAAATTTGATTACAATATCCTTTACTGATTTTGATTGAAGGGAATAATAAACTTTTTGTTTTGTTCATGTTTACAGTTAAAGTTACAAGAAAATGGTTCAGAATAAGTAGAACAAGCAAGAAAAATGTTCAAAAATATCAAAAAAAGTAAATGTATGAAGAGAAACCAAGTATTATCAGCAAGAAAAATGTTCAAATATATCAAAAAAAAGTAAATGTATGAAGAGAAACCATGATATACCATAGGCAGGAACAATGTGTAGTAGGAATGATATACTATAGGCAGGAACAATGTACCATAGTATTATCAGCAAGAACAATGTACAAAAAATGTTCAATATTCAGGATATCTTAAATTAACTATGCATGTTCATTTAGCAACAATACTGCAAAATAAGCAGGAACAATGTATAATTAGTAGGAATGATATACCATAGGCAGGAACAATGTATAATTAGTAGGAATGATATACTATAGGCAGGAACAATGTATAATTAGTAGGAATGATATACCATAGGCAGGAACAATGTATAATTAGTAGGAATGATATACCATAGGCAGGAACAATGTATAATTAGTAGGAATGATATACCATAGGCAGGAACAATGTATAATTAGTAGGAATGACATACCATAGGCAGGAACAATGTATAATTAGTAGGAATGTTCAGTAACCAGAAACAGTGTTAATAAGCAGAAACAGTGTTAGCAGAAACAGTGTTAATAAGCAGAAACAGTGTTCAGTAACCACAAACAGCGTTAATGAACAGAAACAGTGTTCAATAAACGGGAACAATGGCCAAAAGGAAGTTGCAACTAAAAGCAAGGGCAAGGTTGACTAAAGACTTAGCTTCAGTGTATACTAATTGAAATTGAATTAGGAATAGTGTTTCACAGCCATTAAATGGCACATCAAATGTCAGAGGTCAGGTATGAATATGTATATTCTTGTAGTTTTCTAAGAATATTAGAATACAGTCATAAATTTTCTCACACATAAAATGTATGTCTGTATGTTTCAGAATCACCTGGACTTCAGGGATAGAAATCAAGCTTGACATCTCAAAAGATGTCCTTTCAAAAGTCTATAACATGTCACCAGACAGACCAATACACACCCAAACACACCAAAGTGTAATGATCACGGTTTCAAAAAGACTGAAAATGTGGAAAAAAAGTGTCTAACTGAAATTGAGAACACATAATTTGATGTCAATACAACACAGCCAACCAAGGTTCAAAGAAAGCCATTTCTCTTTTCACAGCACAGTCTAAATCATTATTGCTCATGTAAGTACAGTGTGTCACTTGTTAAAGGACAGATCCAGAGAGATTGAGGAACTATGAACAGAACAACTGCTTGATAAGGACAAGACACACCTGTCATCCTTCCTAACAAGACACACCTGTCACTCTTCCTAACAAGACACACCTGCCACCCTTCCTAACAAGACATACCTGCCACCCTTCCTAACAAGACACACCTGTCAACCTTCCTAAGAAGACACACCTGTCATCCTTCCTAACAAGACACACCTGCCACCCTTCCTAACAAGACACACCTGTCAAACTTCCTAACAAGACACACCTGTCATCCTTCCTAAGAAGACACACCTGTCATCCTTCCTAAGAAGACACACCTGCCACCCTTCCTAAGAAGACACACCTGTCAACCTTCCTAAGAAGACACACCTGTCATCCTTCCTAACAAGACACACCTGCCACCCTTCCTAACAAGACACACATGTCAACCTTCCTAACAAGACACACCTGTCATCCTTCCTAACAAGACACACCTGCCACCCTTCCTAACAAGACATACCTATCACCCGTCCTAACAAGACATACCTGTCACCCGTCCTAACAAGAAACATCTGTCACCTGTCACCCTTCCTAACAAGACACACCTGCCACCCTTCCTAACAAGACACACCTGTCATCCTTCCTTAGAAGACACACCTGTCATCCTTCCTAAGAAGACACACCTGCCACCCTTCCTAACAAGACAAACCTATCAACCTTCCTAAGAAGACACACCTGTCATCCTTCCTAACAAGACACACCTGCCACCCTTCCTAACAAGACACACATGTCAACCTTCCTAAGAAGACACACCTGTCATCCTTCCTAACAAGACACACCTAACAAGACACACATGTCAACCTTCCTAAGAAGACACACCTGTCATCCTTCCTAACAAGACACACCTGCCACCCTTCCTAACAAGACATACCTGTCACCCGTCCTAACAAGACATACCTGTCACCAATCCTAACAAGAAACATCTGTCACCTGTCATCCTTCCTAAGAAGACACACCTGCCACCCTTCCTAACAAGACACACCTGTCATCCTTCCTTAGAAGACACACCTGTCATCCTTCCTAAGAAGACACACCTGCCACCCTTCCTAACAAGACACACTAAGAAGACACACCTGTCATCCTTCCTAACAAGACACACCTGCCACCCTTCCTAACAAGACATACCTGTCACCAATCCTAACAAGAAACATCTGTCACCTGTCACCCTTCCTAACAAGACATACCTGTCACCCGTCCTAACAAGAAACACCCATCACCTGTCACCCTTCCTAACAAGAAACACCCATCACCTGTCACCCTTCCTTACAAGAAACACCCATCACCTGTCACCCTTCCTTACAAGAAACACCTATCACCTGTCACCCTTCCTAACAAGAAACACCCATCACCTGTCACCCTTCCTTACAAGACACACCCATCACCTGTCACCCTTCCTAACAAGAAACACCCATCACCTGTCACCCTTCCTTACAAGAAACACCCATCACCTGTCACCCTTCCTAACAAGAAACACCCATCACCTGTCACCCTTCCTTACAAGACACACCCATCACCTGTCACCCTTCCTTACAAGAAACACCCATCACCTGTCACCCTTCCTAACAAGACACACCCATCACCTGTCACCCTTCCTAACAAGACACACCCATCACCTGTCACCCTTCCTAACAAGACACACCCATCACCTGTCACCCTTCCTAACAAGACACACCCATCACCAGTCACCCTTCCTTACAAGACACACCCATCACCTGTCACCCTTCCTAACAAGACACACCCATCACCTGTCACCCTTCCTAACAAGACACACCCATCACCTGTCACCCTTCCTTACAAGACACACCCATCACCTGTCACCCTTCCTTACAAGACACACCCATCATCTGTCACCCTTCCTTACAAGACACACCCATCACCTGTCACCCTTCCTTACAAGACACACCCATCACCTGTCACCCTTCCTTACAAGACACACTCATCACCTGTCACCCTTTCTTAAATAAACAGCAATTTCTTTACTTTGATAGAACTTAACTGTATCAGTCAACTCCTTGTTAATAAAAACTGCAGTTGGTAAAGTCAGCAATTTGTGGGTTTTTATAGCTTCAGTGTTACAGCCAGGCAAATGTTGGCTGTAGTACTTATACTCTGCCCTTTGCTAGACACATCCAAAATATGACTGACTGTTAGATTTGAAATATCTTATCCAATGATTTTCAAATGTATACCATGATGAATGCTTTCTTGTACTTCAGCTCACACTTTTATCAATGTAAACACTAAACATGATCAAATTTCAATCATCTGAAGAAGCCTAGCCTAGCGGGTGAAAGATATACAATGTACTCATTAAGGTAATCCAGTTTCATATTTTGTCACTGTTTGGAGCTTTTACTTTTGGATAAAAATCCAAACTGATGACCAAATTTTTGTCTTGATATAACAGTCTCCTTTGGGATGGTATCAGCACATTTGCCTGTGGACTTATCCTGAATGGCTGACTACGTGCAATGAGGTACATTCAGGTTTGTTATTTACAGACAGAGGATTATCACCATACCTTAAATCTGGCGCCACTAATCTTCAAATCTGTAAGAGTACGCACAGCCCCTGGTATCTGAGCCATCGCAGGCTTAAGCTTACTATGGATAGCGAGAAATGTGAAAGCCTGCAGAATCAGTAACAGAATGGAGATTTAGAACTGTAAAGCTAAAATATCTTCTCGGTCTGGTGTTTCCGTAAAGCTGTGACATCGAACGTAACCAATGTCACACAAAGCAACAGCACTAGCCTGAAAGAAACAGCTCACCAAGTAGGAAAAAGACTATTGAACCCCAGGAAAAAATGCATTCAGACCTAAAACAATCAAATCAATTTTTTCAAAATCCTACCAGTTGTTAGTCCTGAAGGAACTGATCACACAGAAACCTGATAATTGTTTCAAAATAAAAGCTACCTTTTACAGCAAGGCATTATATCAGATACACATCCCTGACCTTTTATTTCAAAAGTGTGACCTTAAATCCTTTAACAAGGAATTATTGACCACCAAACCCTAGTGAGAAGAACCACATGTTATGATACCAGTTTCATTATATATCAATTGCTTATCTATGATTGAACATCAATAATTCAAGATTTTCATTAAAAAAATATCCAATTTCAATCACAACTGATTCCTGCCTTCATACATGTGCTTGGTCCAACACTGAGCTTGCCCTCAAGATGGATGTGTATAACCTTACTTCAGCATAGAAAATAAATAAATGTGCTGAGGGCTTCAAGATATATCTTCTACATACCACCTACTACTCAACACACCCTACCATACAGCAGATGTATCACCAATTCTATAATACAACATTTACTATTGACCTCTGACAATGTATACTGATTCATACCCCAGCTGGTTACAAGAAGTAAGAAGTTTATTTCCAGAAAACTGACAACATTGATGTACCTCAAAAAGAAATGAGAGAAAAGTATGGGTGATAAAATGGAGGAAAGAGGTGACCATGGGGTGTAAGTTTTAATTGAGGATGTAGGTCTGCATATAATGTGTTGGCTGGAACAAAGGAAAACAGGGTATGCTTATATGCCTAGTACAAGTAATACTATTTCAACAACCTGGCACGTCAACAAACAATACTAAAGCCTTCCCTATCACTGACCTTGATCCTCTCCCCAGACACTTTTACGTCAGCATAAGTTTTCACTAGTTTGGGTATTTGACCAATAGTACGCTTCAATGAGTTGTTGGTGGCAACCAGGACGAATGCCTAAAATCATTTCAGAAAATATTTGGAAATAACACTTAAGATTTAATTATGCGAATAAAAAACCCGTGGGAGAGAAATCCGAAAACTCCTCAGAAGTCACCAGCTACCCAGAAAAAATTCTTCAACGTGTTTGAAATCAGACAAATCAGAGAGAATCATCAATGTCAGCGGTCAGGTCAATAAGAACATTTGTAATAACAGCCACCTGGAAAATCTGTAGACACATCAGAAATCTCTGTCACATAAGATTCCTAAATTACCAGTCAAAGAGAAAATCTGTAGACACATCAGAAATCTCTGTCACATAAGATTCCTAAATTACCAGTCAAAGAGAAAAATCTGTAGACACATCAGAAATCTCTGTCACATAAGATTCCTAAATTACCAGTCAAAGAGAAAATCTGTAGACACATCAGAAATCTCTGTCACATAAGATTCCTAAATTACCAGTCAAAGAGAAAATCTGTAGACACATCAGAAATCTCTGTCACATAAGATTCCTAAATCACCTGCCAAAGAAAAAAATCCTAAAACTTGTTTTAAGCTGAGAGTTACTATAAAAGGATCTTTGAACTCGTTAGGGGTTCAGTAGTCAATGTAAAACTCATCTCAGACTAGCAGAAATGGAACAACTGCAGTGAGAGGAATTGTTGGTCACTGGCCTTAGCATGGAAATATCACAGGACAAAGTATGATGGTAGTTTGCTGAAAGGTGAGAAAAGGATAAGTCTGTCAGAATGAATTGGTCACTTGTCAAAGTGTGATGAGTTGGTCACTTATCAAAGTGTGATGAGTTGGTCACTTGTCAAAGTGTGATGAGTTTGTCACTTGTCAAAGTGTGATGAGTTGGTCACTTGTCAAAGTGTGATGAGTTTGTCACTTGTCAAAGTGTGATGAGTTTGTCACTAACCAAAGTGTGACGAGTTTGTCACTTGTCAAAGTGTGATGAGTTGGTCATTAGTCTAAAGATGAAATAAAAATTTCGTCTCTAGTCTTATATAATACAGTGTATGTAGAGAATGGTCACTAACAAAAGTATGAAAAAGGATCAGTCACTGGCTAATGTGTCAGAATAAACTGGTCATTAGCCTAACTGATGTGTAGGAATGAGTTGGTTGTAAGCCTTACTGATGTGTAAAAATGAGTTGGTTATAAGCCTAACTGATGTGTAAGAATGAGTAGGTCATTGAATGACAAGGCTTTAGAGTTAGTTACAAGTATTTGCCTAACTGATGTGTAGGAATGAGTAGGTCATTGAATGACAAGGCTTTAGAGTTAGTTACAAGTATTTGCCTAACTGATGTGTAAGAATGAGTAGGTCATTGAATGACAAGGCTTTAGAGTTAGTTACAAGTATTTGCCTAACTGATGTGTAGGAATGAGTAGGTCATTGAATGACAAGGCTTTAGAGTTAGTTACAAGTATTTGCCTAACTGATGTGTAGGAATGAGTAGGTCATTGAATGACAAGGCTTTAGAGTTAGTTACAAGTATTTGCCTAACTGATGTGTAGGAATGAGTAGGTCATTGAATGACAAGGCTTTAGAGTTAGTTACAAGTATTTGCCTAACTGATGTGTAGGAATGAGTAGGTCATTGAATGACAAGGCTTTAGAGTTAGTTACAAGTATTTGCCTAACTGATGTGTAGGAATGAGTAGGTCATTGAATGACAAGGCTTTAGAGTTAGTTACAAGTATTTGCCTAACTGATGAATAAGAATGAATGGTTATAAGCCTAACTGATGTGTAAGAATGAGTAGGTCATTGAATGACAAGGCTTTAGAGTTAGTTACAAGTATTTGCCTAACTGATGAATAAGAATGAATGGTTATAAGCCTAACTGATGTGTAAGAATGAGTAGGTCATTGAATGACAAGGCTTTAGAGTTAGTTACAAGTATTTGCCTAACTGATGTGTAGGAATGAGTAGGTCATTGAATGACAAGGCTTTAGAGTTAGTTACAAGTATTTGCCTAACTGATGTGTAGGAATGAGTAGGTCATTGAATGACAAGGCTTTAGAGTTAGTTACAAGTATTTGCCTAACTGATGTGTAAGAATGAGTAGGTCATTGAATGACAAGGCTTTAGAGTTAGTTACAAGTATTTGCCTAACTGATGTGTAGGAATGAGTAGGTCATTGAATGACAAGGCTTTAGAGTTAGTTACAAGTATTTGCCTAACTGATGTGTAGGAATGAGTAGGTCATTGAATGACAAGGCTTTAGAGTTAGTTACAAGTATTTGCCTAACTGATGTGTAGGAATGAGTAGGTCATTGAATGACAAGGCTTTAGAGTTAGTTACAAGTATTTGCCTAACTGATGAATAAGAATGAATGGTTATAAGCCTAACTGATGTGTAAGAATGAGTAGGTCATTGAATGACAAGGCTTTAGAGTTAGTTACAAGTATTTGCCTAACTGATGAATAAGAATGAATGGTTATAAGCCTAACTGATGTGTAGGAATGAGTAGGTCATTGAATGACAAGGCTTTAGAGTTAGTTACAAGTATTTGCCTAACTGATGTGTAGGAATGAGTAGGTCATTGAATGACAAGGCTTTAGAGTTAGTTACAAGTATTTGCCTAACTGATGTGTAGGAATGAGTAGGTCATTGAATGACAAGGCTTTAGAGTTAGTTACAAGTATTTGCCTAACTGATGAATAAGAATGAATGGTTATAAGCCTAACTGATGTGTAGGAATGAGTAGGTCATTGAATGACAAGGCTTTAGAGTTAGTTACAAGTATTTGCCTAACTGATGTGTAGGAATGAGTAGGTCATTGAATGACAAGGCTTTAGAGTTAGTTACAAGTATTTGCCTAACTGATGTGTAGGAATGAGTAGGTCATTGAATGACAAGGCTTTAGAGTTAGTTACAAGTATTTGCCTAACTGATGTGTAGGAATGAGTAGGTCATTGAATGACAAGGCTTTAGAGTTAGTTACAAGTATTTGCCTAACTGATGTGTAAGAATATAAACTGATGATACAGCTTCTCTATTTTATGTGTTGGTCTTGACAATGTGTTTGCCACCATGCAAAGTGTGGAAACAGGAAAGTTTGAGACGTAGAAAGTCAGTGATTTAAGGGATAAGATGAGAAGGTTCCTCAAACCCTGTTAGTACAGAGGAATTGAAAATGGTAGCTATAAAAAGCAAGCTACAACACAGAAAACAGTCTAGAAGACCAGAATTACAAACCTCACCGACATAAGTATTATCTCAACACCTAGTGCTTTACCTTACAACGTGTAAATGATACTAGAGCTTCAGCAATCGCTCGTACTGCATAGGGAATAACTCCGAGGGCAAACCTCATGGAGTTGAAAACTGCTAAAAGAGTAAACGCCTGAAAAAAATTTCCATTAGTTTTTAATGATGAATGAAAAAATATTTAATAGATTTGTTTTAGAGCCAATCAAGTGTTCATGCCTTATTTATACATTTGTATAAACACAAACAAGATACTGGATGGTTTTACATTTATATCATATATATATTTCTTGAGTATAATAGAATATCTATACTTTTTACACAAGCGAAACACAAGTGAAAAATATAGATATATTCTGCCATACTAGTGTTATATATATGATATTTCATGGGAATCATCACTTTTTTATTACATTCTTAAAAGGAATAACAAATAAAAATACAGCCAATCCAAAAAGAATGCTCCCTGAAAACAACTTAATTAGACACAAAATTTAATCAAAGGGCAATAATTCTGTAATTTAAGGTTACATTGTGACACCTGATGATAGTGTAACAATGTGACATCTGATGACAGGGTTACATTGTGACATCTGATGATAGTATTACATTGTGACATCTGATGATAGTGTAACATTGTGACATCTGATGACAAGGTTACAATGTGACATCTGATGACAGGGTTACATTGTGACACCAGATGACAGGGTTACATAGTGACACCAGATGACAGGGTTACATTGTGACATCTGATGACATTGTTACATTGTGACACCAGATGACAGGGTTACATTGTGACACCAGATGACAGTAACATTGTGACACCAGATGACGGTAACATTGTGTCACCGGCTTTTCATGAATTTATTGTGAGGAACATTCTATAAATATGAGATAACAATGGTTCACGTATTATTAACTTTTTCAGCTCTGAATTTGTATTTTTGATATAATTACTAGTTTTGCTAAATTAAGTGTTGCATTTTCATGATTGAAAATGTGCTTTAAGAACAGGGGGGCCTTTAGGCCTTTATCATTCACTTGCCTGGCAACTTATAAGTTAAGTTTATTATAATGTACCAATACAGGATCATTTAAGATCCTCAACACTGGACTCAAATATACAATAATAACAATACTTTCAATCAATCAATTGTGACTACAGTTCAAAATTCTAAATAATTAATAGATAAATTTTCTTGATCTCTAAATGTGTATTTTAATCAAATCATGATAATTTTACATACTGTGATTGATCAGTTGTTTTACAGTTAATCATTACTACATTTCAAATGTTTGTACTTACCTGTGCTGCCGTGAGATCATTTCCTGTCAACACATGTGCGAGAATGACAAATGCAGAGGCCATAACAGGCACCATGGGGGCCGAGGATGTGCTGATACCCTGCACTATAGCAGCTTTCTCTAGTATATGTCTCTCATCAGACCTTATACCTATACAACACATGACAATTCTCACTGTAAACTGCTTCAACCAATCCTAGAGGTTATACAATGTGTAAGATTGTCAACAATTTGTATATATATATTTATATATGTCAGAAATAAAATTAATGATTGGAACAAAGCATCACAAACATTACAGAGCCTTACATAGTTCATGTTTACTGATATGAAGGTAGAAAGATTGCCAAGTGCATGAAGTTTGATCCAATGCCTTCAAGGAATGAAGCCCTTAGTGTGCCTATAAAGTAATGGTGACCTTGACCTCATTGCCCCTGCAACTCAAACTTGTCACAGCAATTATTGCCCTGTATAAAATCTGTGTGCATTTTGATCAAAATCCCTGAAGGAATGAAGCTACTAAATTGCTGAAAAGAATTTTTAATATCTTTATGTCAACTTTGACCTAGCACTTACAACCCTGAAACTAGAACTTGAGATATAACGGTTGTCGAGATGAATGTGAAGTTTGATCTAAATCATGACCATACATATGATCATAGGACCATACATAGGATAATATAACAATACACATAACCATAAGACTAGTCATTTGATCATATCTATGACTAAATGACCATACATATGACAATATACATGACCATATATGAACGAGTGTACATGTTATTATACATATTACCAAACCATATATATGACAATATGACAATACATATGACAATACAAATATACTGTAACATCCCTTTCAGTTTCAGGATGATTATTACATAAATAAACACTCAAAATGGGATTTATGCCAATTTTCTTGAATTTACAAACTTATACAAATTAATTATTTCAGAATTTCAGAAATTAAATTGGTATTAAGAATCAACAACAATAAGAAATTATTGTAACAATGAATCGCCTCAGATTACTGCAAAATTTCAACTTTTAAAACTTCAATAAATTATAAGTAATTGTATATTACCTGATATTTTTTTGGTAAATGGCACTTCCCAGGCATACATCTTGATGAGTTTTATACAGGTAAGTAGTTCTGACATCATTCGCACCTGGAATTTAATTAGAAATACACCTGTTCAGTAGTTTTACTATCGTTTGTACCTGTATCATTGATTAGTTTTGTACAGGTAAGTAGCTTCAACATCAATCATTTGTATCTTCAGTAGTATAACAGGGTTACAAATTCATCGTGACAGCTATGAGCTAAAATGAGAGATTTAAGAATCTTACCAAGAAAAGACATCAGTTTAGTGATACCTGTGTCTATAGAGTGTATTTATATAAAGTATCTTGAACAAGTACAATAAACATTATCTGTACCAAAAGACACAGGGTAAATGTACAAGTATACCAGCAGAGTCTACATCAATTCTACATAGGAGATATAGGGAACACTTTCATTTCTTTGTAACTCATATGTCTCCTCTTTGTAGTTATAATGTATTGTCTCCCCTGTGGATGCTGTATACTAAAGTGTCCCTTTTACCACTTACCCGTTTGTCTGTGATCTTAATTCCTTTCCGCCTGTAGTAAGCTGTCAGTTTACTAATCATTGCCTGAAATGTGAATACAATGCTTTAAAGTTGGTACAATATCTTACGTACACCAATCATATACTAAATATGCACTTGAAGTATGATCTAGGTGTGTTTGAGAGACTTGATCCACCATCCCCTCCTCCCCAGTAGCAACCAATATAAAGTATGGAGCTTTTTATTGTTATAAATAGAAAGCGTACATATGATTATCAAATTTGTGACAAGTAATGCTTGATCAAGCTAGAATGAAATCCAAAGCTAACAACAAGCTAAAAGTGAACATAAACTGAAATTTTCCAGTCAAAGTTCAAGGGTCGTGACTTAGGAACCAAGATAAACATCATATAATTACCTACAATGTTACCAGAGAACACAACACCTAATAGAAAGGTTTGTTAAAGTGAAGAAATTATCAAGATGTCCCCTCCAACACAAATTATCTTTCCTATTATTATTTTCCCTCTGGATTCCTTACTGAAGCCCAACTTTCGCTATCACCCTATCCATAAGACGATCTAAACATGAAAACTGTTTTACTATGTAGCAAATATGAATTCCCTTCCCACTGATGCTATTATAGATTTTGAAATGAGAGTGACAATATGGCAGCACTATAGAAAACAATTTATGGTATTGTGCAATGAGACTCAAAGTAGTTTACAAAAGAATACAACAAAAACCAACAGACAGTTTCTGATCAAACTCGGACAGCTGGTTTGGTGTAACTTTCACAAGTATGGACTGTGACCTTCTGACCTATAAAAAATATCCTAACCTACAGAAAATACAAAATACAAAATGCTTTCTTTAAGACTCAAGGGCTCAAAACTTGTTAATATGTATCTCATAGCACTGATTGCATTGTCAGATACTCATTCTTAGGGAGTGCCTGTTTCATACTCTCATTAACTTGGATTTAATAACTCCATCTGTTATACAGTAAACAGAATAGAAACCAAATCATGATGACAGTTAACGACAACACTAGAGCCAAGATATTTCGTGGCAGGGGGCATGGAAACAAAATGCAATGATACAACTTGTACATGTATGTCTATATGCTGCATATACATCATACAAATATTTGTATGCAGGTAAATATGGATTTACAAAATGAAAACTCCTTTATCAATTACGACATAAAAGTCTTTAAAAACACATTATTTGTGCTATCTATCCTGACAATATAAACATTCGTAAAAATAAACCATATACCAGGTAAATTTTAAAATATATCAAATTTTTTAAAATTTAAAACAGCAGTCTGAGGGTTGGGGAAAGGAAATGTAGACCAATTGTTTGAGCCTTGGGGTTGGAGGAAAGGAAATGTAGACCAATTGTTTGAGCCTTGGGGTTGGAGGAAAGGAAATGTAGACCAATTGTTTGAGCCTTGGGGTTGGAGGAAAGGAAATGTAGACCATTTGTTTGAGTCTGGGGGTTGGAGGAAAGGAAATGTTGGCTAATTGTTTTAGTTTGAGGGTAGGGGAAAAGGAAATGAAAATAAATTGTTTGAGTCTAAGGATGGGGAAAAAGGAAATGTAGACCAATTGTTTTAGTTTGAGGGTAGGGAAAAAGGAAATGTTGACTAATTTTTTGAATCTGAAATTGGGGAAAAATGATAGAGTTTTTTCATATCTGCCATTATAACTTACCATGAAAGGGTAAAATGCTAGGTAGGTGGCACTCCCTACAAGAGCCCATGGTCCAATCAGGTATACTGTGTATACGACACCATACAATAACACCACCGGCCCTCCAATCAACAAGGGGCCTATGGCTGCTGCTTCAAACACTCGCTGACCATCATTGCTACACAGGTTTACCAGCTACAACATAAAGTATAAATGTGTTGATGAAGTCTTCTTGTTTTGGTCTAGGTTTTAGGGTTGTATGCTACAGTATATACAACACACTATTATAATAAATGTTGGGTTGAGTCAGGAGATGTCTCTTCATTCAGAATTTTGTGGACAAATGTCTTCAATCAAATACTTAGTTTAAAAATCATCAGAAAATATGAATTATAAATGTATGCCAGTCATCCCTTCAAATTTTCTCTAGAGAGAGTCTGTCAGCTTTAGTTCATACCTAAAACAATTATCTTTACTATAGCCACATTTGTCCCAGGAAAAAAATGGTTATGTTTTAGTTTTCAATCTTTTAACAGCCTTTTTTCCCAAACTGACAAACAATATGCCAAATCCTCCATTTTTTAAACTATTATTTTCAATTGTTTCCCTCCATCAATAACCACTCAACTGTTTTGTTACAGTGATGATATAGCCACTTAAGATTCAAGACAACACGTCTGGCAAATTTGAAAAATATTTAGAATGAGAGTCGTATTATACTATAATAGTCTTACTTCTCCCACAGACTTATTCTTCAGGCTTCGCAGTTTCAGTATCTTCTTGTAGATCAGGCTAAGTGTCGCTGCTCTGAGTCTCACACCTAGAGATAAAAGCAGGGAGAGTTAAGGTGGAGTAAGTGAGACTTAAATATTACAGTATATTTATAGAGTAAAAGTGTTTAACCTCTTTTTTAAATAAAAATACACAGAAAATGATATCTACATTAAAGCTACTGTAAGTACTGAGTCACCTGTTTCCAAGGATAATTATTTCAACTCTATGGTTCACATTTCTATGAAATTTATTTGAAATGTAACATATTAATGAGTGACCATATGCCCATGTAATTCAGGGATTACCGATGATGACAACATAATTATCTAAAATAGTATTTCATTCTCAATGTAACGACTGACAATTATCCACAGCAGAATGGAACAGATTTATGGAAACTATGCATAAAACTATAATTTTTTTATTTTTAATTACATAATCCTTTTGTGATTTAGATTTAGTGTCATATATCACATTAATAATGTTGTACATTAAAATAGTAAAATTGTAATATTCATATTACATATAATCAAAATTACTGCAAACGTCCAAACACTGCAGGGTTATTATCTGGGAAAGCTGTCAAAACACTGTGGGGTTATTATCTGGGAAAGCTGTCAAAACACTGTGGGGTTATTATCTGGGAAAGCTGTCAAAACACTGCGGGGTTATTATCTGGGAAAGCTGTCAAAACACTGCGGGGTTATTATCTGGGAAAGCTGTCAAAACACTGCGGGGTTATTATCTGGGAAAGCTGTCAAAACACTGTGGGGTTAATATCTGGGAAAGCTGTCAAAACACTGCGGGGTTATTATCTGGGAAAACTGTCAAAACACTGTGGGGTTATTTTCTTGATAAACTGTCAAAACATGTGGGGTTATTTTCTTGATAAACTGTCAAATCACTGTGGTAATTATCTGGGAAAACTATCAAATCATTGTGGGGTAATCTTCTCAGTAAACTGCTAAACACTGTGAGGTAATTCTCTAAATAAACTGTCAAACGCTAGGCTTATTGTCCTGTACCAAGGCAATCCCATTACTGGATCAGTGGTAAAATGTCAGCGCCCAGGGCTTATTGTCCTGTACCAAGGCAATCCCATTACTGGATCAGTGGTAAAATGTCAGAGCCCAGGGCTTATTGACCTGTACCAAGGCAATCCCATTACTGGATCAGTGGTAAAATGTCAGCGCCCAGGGCTTATTGTCCTGTACCAAGGCAATCCCATTACTGGATCAGTGGTAAAATGTCACCACCCTGGGCTTATTGTCCTGTATCAAGGCAATCTCATTACTGGATCAGTGGTAAAATGTTGGCATTCTGGGCTTATTGTCCTGTACCAAGGCAATCCATTACTGGATCAGTGGTAAAATGTCAGTGCCCAGGGCTTATTGTCCTGTACCAAGGCAATCCCATTACTGGATCAGTGGTAAAATGTCAGTGCCCAGGGCTTATTGTCCTGTACCAAGGCAATCCCATTACTGGATCAGTGGTAAAATGTCAGAGCCCAGGGCTTATTGACCTGTACCAAGGCAATCCCATTACTGGATCAGTGGTAAAATGTCAGCGCCCAGGGCTTATTGTCCTGTACCAAGGCAATCCCATTACTGGATCAGTGGTAAAATGTCAGCGCCCAGGGCTTATTGTCCTGTACCAAGGCAATCCCATTACTGGATCAGTGGTAAAATGTCAGCGCAAAGGGTTTTTTGTCCTGTACCAAGGCAATCCCATTACTGGATCAGTGGTAAAATGTCAGCGCCCAGGGCTTATTGTCTTGTACCAAGGCAATCCCATTACTGGATCAGTGGTAAAATGTCAGCGCAAAGGGTTTTTTGTCCTGTACCAAGGCAATCCCATTACTGGATCAGTGGTAAAATGTCAGCACCCTGGGCTTATTGTCCTGTATCAAGGCAATCCCATTACTGGATCAGTGGTAAAATGTTGGCATTCTGGGCTTATTGTCCTGTACCAAGGCAATCCCATTACTGGATCAGTGGTAAAATGTCAGCACCCTGGGCTTATTGTCCTGTATCAAGGCAATCCCATTACTGGATCAGTGGTAAAATGTTGGCATTCTGGGCTTATTGTCCTGTACTAAGGCAATCCCATTACTGGATCAGTGGTAAAATGTCAGCGCAAAGGGTTTTTTGTCCTGTACCAAGGCAATCCCATTACTGGATCAGTGGTAAAATGTCAGCGCCCAGGGTTTATTGTCCTGTATCAAGGCAATCTCATTACTGGATCAGTGGTAAAATGTCACCACCCTGGGCTTATTGTCCTGTATCAAGGCAATCTCATTACTGGATCAGTGGTAAAATGTTGGCATTCTGGGCTTATTGTCCTGTAGGAATGTCTTTGGATTATAGGTAAAATATAATAAGGGCTCCCTAGGCATACTGACAATAAATAAGGTCACAGACCGGAACACGTATTCTGACCAGTGAGGACACAATCAGTACTGACCTGTTGTATAGTTAGTTATCCAGCCAAGGGCAAACATCAATGTCCGACAGAACTCCATCACTGAGATAATAATCACCAGCATCACACCATAACCAACGTCAAATTTCTCTCTGTCAGATAAAATCTTTAGTAGCCTGTTCAGTACTATTGCCTGAAATAGAGAGTGTGAAATTAACACTGAAATACAGCTTCCATTACACAATGTACATTGTACATAATATAATACACTCGCTATATGTATATAGATCTTGTCTTTTAATTTGATGTCATTTGCCAAAAGAATCCAGTGATGGCGAAATAAAATCCTGCTACGCCATATAACACCTGTAGATGAGTAACTTAATGTCAGTTTTACCTGTAGATGAGTAACTTAATGTCAGTTTTACCTGTAGATGAGTAACTTAATGTCAGTTTTACCTGTAGATGAGTAACTTAATGTCAGTTTTACCTGTAGATGAGTAACTTAATGTCAGTTTTACCTGTAGATGAGTAACTTAATGTCAGTTTTACCTGTAGATGAGTAACTTAATGTCAGTTTTATCTGTAGATCAGTAATTTGATGTCAGTTTTATCTGTAGATCAGTAATTTATCATCAATTTTACCTGTAGATAAGCAATTTATTGTCAGTTTTACCTGTAGATAAGTAATTTATTGTCAGTTTTACCTGTAGATAAGTAATTTATTGTCAGTTTTACCTGTAGATAAGTAATTTATTGTCAGTTTTACCTGTAGATAAGTAATTTATCATCAATTTTGACACCAGTTGCTGCTACATTAAAGTCACAATGTTCTGGGATTTTTAAATTAATATTTCATCTTTTACAGAATAAATTTCAAATACAGTTTAAATTCTTTACATGCTTTTTTACTTACAGGAGCAAAGAAGCTGAAGCTAACAGATAAAACGAAAGTGATTCCACCAAAGAAGAGACGCGTTCTTACAGCCCTGAAAATCACCCAGCCAAAAGAAGCCTTCTCCGGGCCCTTCCTCTTCAGCTCCTCTTTCCATAGTTTTTCTAGTCTGGAACAGACAGCAAAAAATCCTAAGAAGTGTTATATTCTGTGTTTCAGATCTCTTTCACATTATCTTGATATTTTCTTAAATAAATATAGAAACAACTAAATCTCAAAAGAATACTGAACCTGTACAGTTTTGACAAAAGTGCCGTTACTGACATCATCAGCTGATTAATTCATATAGGTTGTTAATAAAGTATGATCAAAATTGTATATGTTTATCTCTTAATACACGTGTATCTTTGTTCCTTTAATATACTTTTAATAACAATATTAATTTAGTTGATGTTAGTGCTCTATATAGCAAGGAACCGAGTACCTTTACTCTGATTTAAATTTCAACACTGCTGTTTTGTTTACTTTTTCAGATAAAGGAATAATCTAAAATTTTTCTGATTTAAATTTAAACACTGCTACAACGTTTTGTTTACCTTTCTGATGTAAAGGAATCACTTATCTTTATCTGATTTAAAATTCAACGCTGTTACAATGTTTTCTTTATCTTTCTGAGATAAAGGAATCATTTATCTCACCTCTGATTAAAAAGTCAACACTGCTACATTGTATTATTAAGCATACTATGAGTTTAAATTAGGCCTATAACCTTGCGTTGCATTTTACTATGCTTATTTTAATATCTATTATTATCTCTTGGGGGCTCTCACTCTGTTTTACCTGCGTGTTATCACTCTGTTAAAACATACGTTCATTTTTTGGCTCTTAATTCTTGGGGAATTTTACCCCCAATTCATAATAATAGAATATTCCCAATTTGTTTCAGCTTCTCTCATATCGTTGAGGGTCTAGCTAACATTTTCAGCTTCTCTCATATCGTTGAGGGTCTAGCTGGTGGTGAATATTCTATTTATAATGCTGTTTTTCTAGGGCCACTTGCAGAGTCTAGTAGCTTCTCTGGTATCGTCCAGGGTCTAGTAACTTCTCTGTAGGGACTCTTAATCTAGCTCCGAAACAGCTCAGAGTCTTGTTTTAAGTTATAATTTTCTAGTAGTTAATAGTGATTATGAATAGAGTGAGTAGCCCCTGTTACGCCAAACCGTAGCTTGTCTATTTTCTTTAGTGTAATAAACATTTAACTGTTCTTGTGCGTTCTTGTTGTATATAAACCTCTGATTAAAAAGTCAACACTGCTACAATGTTCTGTTTACCTTTCTGAGTTAATTTCTGCTCTATTTTTGTCGCTACATCTCATGTTGGTGATGAAACCGGAGCCTTTTTTGTAGATCTTCCACATGATGGGGGTCAGCCAGGCATAGGTAAGCAAAGAGAAAAACCCTGCTGTAGCCTCTGGAAGTTCATCTTTGGGACTTAAGATAAACAAAAGGTGTAGAAAAAAATTTACATACAACAAAACTGAAAAACATATCACAATCTTTGAATGACATAAACTTCATTTTGAGATTTGTGGACCATGAGCAAAACAGCAATTTAAAGAAAAAGGGGTGATCTATTTTTCCGTTTTATGGCTTCAGTATTTACTTAGTCTGATAACATTATTATGTAAAAGCATATTCTGTGTTTCTTGAATTGCAAGTCTTAGAGTACAAAAATCTGATATTCAAAATTAGGGCTACCATACACTGCTGCCATAAACAAGCATGCATATGTGTTATTGTCATACTTTCACTTTAGGATAACTTAATAGAGATAACAATCTGATACATGTACAGATTTAATAACTAATACACAACTGGTAATTCTAAAATTACTTATGGTACAAGTTCATTAATAAACATAGCTATTTATAACTCACGCTTTGGCTGTCCTGTAAGGCTTCAGTGAATTAAGAGCATGTCTGTACTTCCGAATCCCTCGCTTTTGTCTGGTACTGAGATCCAGACCAGATGCCATCTGACACTCAAGGTCAAGTAACCTACAAATAATAGCATTAATTCTGTTTATCTACACAAAAATAGACAATTAACACAGAAAACATCACTTTATCTACACAACAATAGACAATTAACACAGAAAACATCCTTTATCTACACAACAATAGACAATTAACACAGAAAACATCCTTTATCTACACAACAATAGACAATTAACACAGAAAACATCCTTTATCTACACAACAATAGACAATTAACACAGAAAACATCCTTTATCTACACAACAATAGACAATTAACACAGAAAACATCCTTTATCTACACAACAATAGACAATTAACACAGAAAACATCATTTATCCACACAACAATAGACAATTAACACAGAAAAAATCTACACAACAATAGGCAATTAACACAGAAAACATCCTTTATCCACACAACAATAGACAATTAACACAGAAAACATCCTTTATCCACACAACAATAGACAATTAACACAGAAAACATCCTTTATCTACACAACAATAGACAATTAACACAGAAAACATCCTTTATCTACACAACAATAGACAATTAACACAGAAAACATCCTTTATCTACACAACAATAGACAATTAACACAGAAAACATCGCTTGATCCACACAACAATAGTCAGACAACTAACCCAGTAAATATTACTAAATCAACACAACCATAGATAATTAATGATTAAAAATCAGTTTATCTACACAATTATTTAATTTATTTACCCTGCATCATCACTGTCAGAATCATCATTTTCTTCCTCTTCTTCCTCCCTCAGATGATCAGGTATTCCATCTGTGTCTTCTTTTGATTTGAGTGGAGAAGTTGCTGTGATCGTGTCAAAGTCAGCATCATCATCTTGTTTATCGTCCATCATAAAATTCTACAATGATATCAATCACCCTGTTTTAGTTTTATCGTAGTAAACAGAGCTAAGGCTGTATCTAACTCTTTGTCTTACACTCTATCAACGCCTGTAACCTTTCATATCAATACTGTAACAGAGGTCAAAGATTTGATACCAAGAAAAGACAATAGGTAAATGACTTCCATTGAGAACATTAAAAAATATTTACATCATTTTATACATACATTAACACTTAAACTAGAGAGGTAAACTACGTCATTGTGTGTGTACTTAGCTCACTTATTCTCCTTCCTCCTACATAAAACCTTGAATAAGATATTTATGTAAATGTGAAACTTACATATAACTTACATACAATACAGTTTGATATCCACAAACCTTGAATAAGATATTTATGTAAATGAACTTACATATAACTTACTTACAATACAGTTTGGTATCTACAAACCTTAAATAAGATATTTATGTAAACGTGTAAGTGAAATCACAGATAACTCACAACACAGTACGGTATCTAAATCTGAAGATTGATAACAATGTCTGTACAGATAGTTCCTTCCTTATATAGAGTGCAGTTCAAATAACTGAGTGTTAAACCCTACCTTTAAAATGACCCAGTCTAGTTAGTAACCCTACTAGGATTGACAACACAGATAGTGATGTCAGCTTTGAACACTACCAGTCTTTATAATGACCTTACTAAGGGTTTATAATGTCACAAATAATGACCCTAACGTTACCCGACTTTCTGAACATATTGAAACAGAAATTGGACTTACGATCATACGTTACCCGACTTCCTGAACATATTGAATCAGAAACTAGACTTACGGTCATACACAACGTCAGTACATGTACTATGATGTGAATAAGGTAAAACATCAGATTTGTTTACTTTAAATGTATAAATAGTTTATTGGATTTTTGATAAAGGACGTTTAACATAAGTCTGACAATCTATCTGTTCCCCTACATGTAGAATGTAATCACCCACTAGTGGTCGTTACAGATCCATGAATTCCAACACCAGTCATGAAAGACAAAAGTCCCTATTAGAAAATGCTTCCTGTGGTTCGATCAAAAGAACGTAATGAAATTCAGTGATAATTCGATACTGACATAGATTCAATTCATGTGTCATCCGTTTATCTACTAGGGACACATGTTTTTCTGTGATACCAGACTGTCATTTATATCTATTAATAATAATAATAAACTTTATTGTCTGAGGATTACATATTTAGCCAACGGCTAATCTTCCATATGGTCCTCTTGTTAGTAAAATACAGTATATATGTGTTAGTTACATATTGTAAATACATAGTTAACCTGTAGTAAGAAAGCAAGATATCACAGATAACAATTTGGATTGGAATATCACAGGATGCATAAATATCATACATAATATTACATTAATTTAAACAGCTCCAGCCTTTTACACATATATAATAGTGTAGCAAAGAAAAATGAAAATGACATAAGAAAATACCAATAATATAAAAATATGTGTTTACAATGTTGACACAAAAAATACGCTGGAGGATAAACAGTTAATTTCGGGTTAAAAGTTTTATAGGTAAGACAATAGGATAGTAATCTGCTAAAATATTGAATAGACTTAAAACAGTTCTTTAGAGAATTTTATTATGAAATGTGATCATCAATGCTCCATGAGGTGATTGCTGAGGGAACGTTTGAAGGAGGCAAAACGTGTTGCTGTCCTTATCTCATTTGGCAAATTGTTCCAGAGTTGGCTTCCTGCAACTACAAAATTATTGCCATAAAACTAGGTACGATGTTTAGGAATATGTAAAATATTGCTATGGCTTGATCTTGTACATCTGGTATGGATATCAGACTATAAGTTATACAAACTACATAAATATTCTGGAACAAGATGATGGACACATTTGTATACCATTGAACCTGTCCTGTAGCGATAAAAATCAGCTAAAGGCAACCAGTTTAAAACACAAAACAAATCAGCAGATGGAGTGTCATATGGTACATCTAAAATCACCCTTGCTGCCTGATTTTGAGCTTTGTAAAGCTTTTGTGACAGATTTTTTTGAACATCCACTCCAGACTGTTGAACAATACAGGAAGTGGGGAAAAACGCATGCTTTGAAATATTTGATTCCAGCGTTAGTTCGAAGGTATTTCTTAATTCTTTATTTTTCCTATTACATAGTTGACATGATCTTCCCAGCTTAAATACTTATCAATTTTTACACCCAGCAGTTTAGCAGATTGTACATGGCCAAGCTCTGTATTGTTTAAAGACAGATCCAAGACATAATCATTTCTACTATGTTTCTGCTTTATGGTTATAACTATACAGTTTGTTTTGTAAGCATTAATAATCATTCTATTTTCAGTACACCAGTTTTCGACTGCATTTAGGTCACATTGTAATTTATTTTGGACATTTAAAATAGAAGAATCAGAAGCTGATAGAGTTGTGTCATCAGCGTACATATCAGTTTTACACTGTATTTCTAAGGGAAGATCATTTATAAAATTAGAAAATAAAAGAGGTCCCAATATAGATCCCTGAGGGACTCCATGAGTAATAGTCATGCTTTGGGACAATTCACCTGAAATACTTACTTTTTGTAGTCTATTTGTGAAATAGGATTTAAACCAGCTCACCGCTAAATCATTGCACTGGTAGAGTTTCAACTTTTTGGATTAAAACATGATGATCTACGCAGTCAAACACTTTTCTTAAGTCTAAAAATACAACACCATTTATATTACCTTGATCAACTTCCTGTGTCCATGAGGTAACAATATTCAATAAGGCAGTTTCACAGGAGTGATCTTTTCAGATTGAGAGGACACCAACAGGTTATTTGCACATAGATATTTGTAAAATTCACGGTGTACATGCCTCTCACGAATCTTAGATAATGCATTTAAGACAGATATGGGTCTAAAATTGTACACATCTGATTTAGATCCATTCTATAAATTAATAAAACTTTTGCAAGTTTCCAATCACTAGGGAACTTACCAGACTTTATACTCAGGTTACAAATATATGTTTATCTGTAGACACCCATTTATCTGTGACACCTGTTTGTCTGTGACACATTTATCTGTGATATCTGTCTGTCTTTAATATTTATTGGTGACACCTGTTTATCTGTGACACATTTATCTCTGATATATGTCTGTCTTTGATATTTATCTGAAACCTGTTTATCTGTGACACATTTATCTGTGATATCTATCTATCTTTGATATTTATCTGTGACACCTGTTTATCTGTGACACATTTATCTGTGATATCTGTCTGTCTTTGATATTTATCTGTGACACCTGTTTATCTGTGACACATTTATCTGTGTTATCTGTCTGTCTTTGATATTTATCTGAAACCTGTTTATCTGTGACACATTTATCTGTGATATCTGTCTGTCTTTGATATTTATCTGTGACACCTGTTTATCTGTGACACATTTATCTGTGATATCTGTCTATCTTTGATATTTATCTGAAACCTGTTTATCTGTGACACATTTATCTGTGTTATCTGTCTGTCTTTGATATTTATCTGTGACACCTGTTTATCTGTGTCACATTTATCTGTGATATCTGTCTGTCTTTAATATTTATCTGAAACCTGTTTATCTGTGACACATTTATCTGTGATATCTGTCTGTCTTTGATATTTATCTGTGACACCTGTTTGTCTGTGACACATTTATCTCTGATGTATGTCTGTCTTTGATATTTATCTGAAACCTGTTTATCTGTGACACATTTATCTGTGATATCTATCTATCTTTGATATTTATCTGTGACACATTTATCTGTGATATCTGTCTGTCTTTGATATTTATCTGTGACACCTGTTTATCTGTGATACATTTATCTGTGATATATGTCTGTCTTTGATATTTATCTGAAACCTGTTTATCTGTGACACATTTATCTGTGATATCTATCTATCTTTGATATTTATCTGTGACACCTGTTTATCTGTGACACATTTATCTGTGATATCTATCTATCTTTGATATTTATCTGTGACACCTGTTTATCTGTGACACATTTATCTGTGATATCTGTCTGTCTTTGATATTTATCTGTGACACCTGTTTATCTGTGTCACATTTATCTGTGATATCTGTCTGTGTTTAATATTTATCTGTGACACCTGTTTATCTGTGACACATTTATCTGTGATATCTGTCTGTCTTTGATATTTATCTGTGACACCTGTTTGTCTGTGACACATTTATCTCTGATATATGTCTGTCTTTGATATTTATCTGAAACCTGTTTATCTGTGACACATTTATCTGTGATATCTGTCTGTCTTTAATATTTATCTGTGACACCTGTTTATCTGTGACACATTTATCTCTGATATATGTCTGTCTTTGATATTTATCTGAAACCTGTTTATCTGTGACACATTTATCTGTGATATCTATCTATCTTTGATATTTATCTGTGACACCTGTTTATCTGTGACACATTTATCTGTGATATCTGTCTGTCTTTGATATTTATCTGAAACCTGTTTATCTGTGACACATTTATCTGTGTTATCTGTCTGTCTTTAATATTTATCTGTGACACCTGTTTATCAGTGAAACATGTTTATATCATTAACATGTTTATTTATTACATATGTTAACCTGAGACATATCTGTGTATGTATTATCTGTGACATGTTTTTCTGTGACACATGTTTATCTCTGACACATGTTTATCTCTGACAATGTTTTCCTACTTCTCAAATGCATAATGCACTATCTGTGACATGCAACTCTCTACTACTGTCAATAACACATATATTCTCACCTCTGTCTGTGACATGTTTCTCCCAACTACTGTCTGTGACACCTATCTCCCAACTACTGTCTGTGACACCTATCTCCCAACTACTGTCTGTGACACCAATCTCCCAATTACTGTCTGTGACATATACCTCACTACTACTGTCTGTGACACCTATCTCCCAACTACTGTCTGTGACACCTATCTCCCAACTACTGTCTGTGACATATACCTCACTACTACTGTCTGTGACACATACATTCTCACCTCTGCCTGTGACATATTTCTCTCAACTACTGTCTTTGACACGTTCTTCCCAACTACTGTCTGTGACATCTATCTCCCAGCTACTGTCTGTGACACCAATCTCCCAATTACTGTCTATTACATATACCTCACTACTACTGTCTGTGACACCTATCTCCCAACTACTGTCTGTGACACCTATCTCCCAACTACTGTCTGTGACATATACCTCACTACTACTGTCTGTGACACATATATTCTCATCTCTGTCTGTGACATGTTTCTCTCAACTACTGTCTTTGACACCTTCTTCCCAAATGCATAATGTACTGTCTGTGACATATACCTCACTACTACTGTCAGTGACACATACATTCTTACCTCTGTCTATGACATGTCCCTTCCAACTATTGTCCTTGACACCTACATTTATTTTTTATTTTTCTACCTCTGTAACAGAAGTTATTAATTACTTGAATACTCTCAAAAGAGACATAACTCAAACAGGGCCTCTAGATCTGCATGTATATATCTAGATTATGTGTGACTGTCTATTGAATGCACTACATATAATATAGAAATTCTCTGAAGTTGAGGCAGTAAATTGTCCAAAAGTAAGTTAAATTCTGTTAAGTTTGCACTCACACTATATTCTCCCAAAAAGGATAAAAACTTTGAGCTTTTCATAGGTTACATCCATGTTTTCCTAAAATCCTTATTTGAAATGCAACCGAAATGAGTTTTTGATAATTTCTCAGCTCAAATCTGCGACATTTTCTTTAAATTACTAATCATCTCTCATATAGGATAAAAAAACTTGTTCAAACTTGAGGTAACAGTCGTGAGAAATCTTGGTATTATTTAGATCTCATTAGATAGGATGTACTTTAGCATGGAATATTTCAAATCTAACATTTAAAACCTTGAGAATATGTCATGTGAAGTGAAAAGTTTGTTAAATTCACTATTGCAATTGTGAAAGAACAGAGAAAATACACATTCTTATCGAGTGCTCTCACCAGGAATCCAACCTGTGTCTCTGGTGTGATAATCAACCAGCTCTACCAACTAAGGCAAAGAAGCATGCTCCATCAGCTGACTGACAGATACGATATTCAACACTATATACAAGTCACGACCCATTCCTATAACACTATAATATGAGTGACATTTTGTTTTTTCTTTTCCTTTTGAAACACAAGCGGATATATCATGTATGCTTATATTAAATAAATGTAATTAGTATACACAGGCATGCTTCTCATCTTTTCATGCTTGTACTTATGAGTGTTATATCATTTTTACTTAATGACAATGTAATATTACAAAAACACAATATATATATATAGTCCAAATAAATATGTTGAACTTTTATCAACCTTTTCCACATCTGACTGGTGCTGCGTGAGATCAATACAAAAATGCTGACAGAAGATCAGAATAATTTAAACACAAAATACTACATGAGTAATTCTCTGGTGTCTGTCCCTTATATTACATAGATAATGACCTCAGTAGTGTAATCCTCACTGATTACCTATGATCTACATTTGCAATAAACATCTTATCAACACTTTAAACAATTGTGATATTTATGACCTGCAGCTAAATTTTGTTTGGTCTGCAAAAAAGATTAATCTTTGAACATATTATGCAGACACTATAGATAGGTCATCAGACATACTCGTAAAACATATGTTACATATTACATAATTCTTATCATCGTGACATGCACCACTGTCTGACAATGCAAAAACAAAAACAAAACAAAAAGAAAGTTAATTATTCCACATAACGCGTACCTGTACGTGACACCATCTTACTACAGCAGCATCTGTTTACTGTGTAATATCGTAAAATTACTACAAATGTCATGTAAAAATCGCCTGATCATTAATGTGGACAGTGTGTTACCTGACCGTAACATTGTTGACGGGCCACGGTCATGTCATCTGGTGCATTGCACACATGTACATCGTAGCCTTACACAAGGGGTGGAGATTGGATCTTTACCTGTCAAGCTGCTGTTTTTTACAAGTCACCTCAGTACGCTAATCAATCAAATCATCTCATGGTCGATGTATCTTATTAACACCAGCTGATCACATCCAACACAGATCAATTTTTTAAACAAGAGACAATCGCCTTTCATCAGCAGCATAAGAAGACATGTCCTGCTTCCTGAACTTTTCTTTCAGTTTGCTGATTGCATTGTGAGGTCAAGGGTCATTGTATCGGGAGTCACCGACTACGTGACTAAAAACGGGAATGTTGACAAGAATTATTTGTATAACATTGTTGGTAAGCTATGCCTTGTAGAAATTACCAACCTTCATCAAAAAAAAATGATATATTGAAAGTGAATTTGATTTTAATGAATCATACACTCTTTTCGTGAAGTGTAAAAGCATTTAGTTTATATTGTCTGTGTTTGAACACGGACTTTCATATAGATAGTGTGTGGTCTGAAAATCAAGAGTTGCCTCCCTTGGGCTATTTAACTCTCTTGTTTGTGTTTTGATTAAAACCTACTTTTGACACAAGTTTTCCAACTTACATCAAGCCCTCTATCCAAAATAATTATACAACACCTAAATAAAAATAGCAGATAACTTTGAATAGTTTAATAAATAATATTATAGTTTGAGTTAGTGAATCTTTCCACACCCACCAGGCGTTCAACAGTATGTTAAAGTTTATAAATTAGAACAAAAATGATGTAAGAGATATCTCCTTCGAGCACTTGTTATATATTACATGGAGTTGGAAGTAGTGCACTGTAGTTCACTTTTTAAACTGGTTAGTTGACTTTCATTGTACATTATGGATGTTGGTAAGACGTTACCCGGCAACGGGAGGATTTACGGTGACAGAAAACCTGTCCACCAACCAAAACAACCAACCAATTAAAATCATACGTCCCTGTCTATAGTAAAGGGGATATCAAGTTATCGATCGCTTTTACGATGAGATGTGAAATCTTGCACGTGGTCCAGAGATCTGGTTCACAAACCCGTACCGATTATCCTGGATAATGAACCCCAGGGTTTTCACACACACAAAAAAAACTTCCCTGTTGCATCAGGGACGTGCGTTATACATACGTATTCAATTGTATCAACGATCTATTCTCATACACATTGAATAATAATAATAGTCGACTTTATTTTATGAGGATTTAAGAGCCTGTTTAGCTGGGACAATGAGTCTTCTTAATGAAGAATGGTTAAAAGTAATTGTATGCAGTTCAACTACATCCTAAAAAGAAATGTTAGTGTCCCTCTACTCCATCACTAGTTTAGTCAATTTAGAGCTTATGGTATTCACATTAAGTAAATGTATTGTATCTACATTATTGCTGTATCTAAATATCGACGTGACTATCCCCTGTTTTCTTTAAATATTTAAAAAAAAAAAAATCTCCGACATATCATCCGTTAGCGTTTTAGACTATGTTTCAATTAGCAAAATATCAATACATCTTTTCTAATAATAACTAAGATGGAAAAATATTTACATTATAATATCTCCCTACCACGCTGATTTCAAGGCCCATATAAACTATCTCGAAGACAGTTTTTTTCCAGAACTGAGAGTAGCGGTATATTTTGCCTCATTACACCACTTATCAAACTATCAAGAAACATGTTACAACATACATACACAAATGATTATAATATCCATTAAAAGATAATACTAAACTATGGTAATATATGATTTTTGATTACACTTACCTCGTCATCAACAATTTAATGGTTATCAATATAAATGAAATGTTCAATTAACGTTTGTTAAATGAAGGTAGTTCCAGACAGCATGGATTTGAATTTAAATATTTCGGCAGGTAAACTATGTACAATGTCCCTGAGTTCTCAGATCATCCAATCTTGTCATAATGTAATAAGATAAGTTGTTGTATAATCACTACCGCCATTAACATAAAATTAAATATTATTATAAAAAATACTTCATTTTTTTATTTACTTCTTACTTTAATAATTTATCATAATACATATAATTGGTTTATAAATTTAGAACAGAATAAAAGCCACGAAAATCATACTGAGATTTTTTCCTATCCTATTTGCCATCAGTGTAATAAAGATAATTGCTAACTGGACTAAATGTGAAACATACGCCCTGTATAATGCATATATACATGTACTATATAATGATTTAAATGCTAACTACAAGACCGATACCTGGAGTGACGTCACACAATTGGCCATTGAAAAGGAAACTCGTATGACAGCAATCTGATCAATGATGCATAACATAAATGGAGATAAAATGCATTAAAGCTTATCATATGTTGTAGAAATAGGCGTTTCCTACGAATTGGAAATAAAATCACACCAAATTAGCATAATTTGCCAAATTAAAAGGGCGACATTAATTTGGTACAAGCACGAGCATGAATGTTTTTTGAATAATCGAATAAATGTAAACACTTATTGATACTGAAATTAATTGATGATAATAAAAATATTGATAATGATATTCTTTATTTAACAGACAACAAAGGCTAATATCGACATATTTAAGACGTGCTGTTTACCATGTATGCAATATTGGTTCAATATTATCTAAATTCAATCCATTTGGTGACATATTTTGACGGATACAAAAATGTATGCATTCCATATTTCTGTAATAGCCTTACCATGCTACTATTATCATATAATCAGTATTACACGTGAGCAAGAGACATTCATCTGGAAATAGGGTTAGCTTTGCTAATTTCTTTCCTTTCTTGACCTTGTGAAAGGCAAACCCTTCTTTAACCCAGCTGCCCACCTTTACGACACACTAATACTATATCATGTTGTAATCGTATCTCGATTGGAACTATATACAAGTGAATTTTCAAGTCAAATTCTCGAGGCAATATGTCTCATTATCAAGAAACAAAATATAACACAAAATAATACATAAATCACATCACATACATAGAACATAAAACAAAGAAAAAAACTAAATTAGAGAACGGTTGAGTAGATTTAGGTGTCTCGATAATCCCTTCGGCTGATGGACGTCGAAGGCCCGTTATAAGGGAGAAAAAAAATCCCATTAAGATAAGGTATGAAAGATGGTGATTCAACTATTTATCTCAATTTTAGTTTATAACTTTGTATCTGTTTTATGTTTAACTATTGGAATTACTTTGTGACCGCGTCGCGCTTCTGTACAGACTCTGGTGGCCAATTTTGAAACGGCCACGTGAGCAGCCGTACAACAAACCATCCACGGGATTTTGATCCGACGATGCAACTTTCACTGGAACCAGGCAAACGGAGAAAGGAACAAGAAGTTGGACTTCAGATTTGTATCATTGTGAAAAATCTAAGGTTGTCATTACTTAAAATTATGAACTCAAACACTGCATCATAATAATCGATATATATGAAGCTAATTAATTCAATTCTATCGAGCGTTTTAATTTATTTAAAGATAAAGTAGATACACATCTATCAACATCGGGAGGCAATCAGGCTTCCTCTACAGCGACAGATGGGAGCGGAGGGAACATTAACACGACTAAGGAAATTCAGGGGAAGATTTTGAGACTCAGGCTGAAGTAGGACTCGGATATCATCTCCGAGTTGCTGAATGCCATTTCCAACATCAACGGCCTTGTTATGTAAATGTGTAACATATACCCAAAACATACAGACTATACATAACAGTCTCCGTGTCTTTGTGTAGATACATTTGTATGTTTTATACATTTGTATGTTTTATAGTAGTGTGTTTATATATTTGTAAAAATAATTAAATGACGAGCTTTTTTGCCTCTCAACAAATGTATTGTTTACTTCATTGCCATGTAAAGGGCAGAAAATTAATTGACATATATCAAATTCATATCATTCACAAGGTACTTTTGGCTATTCATTATATTCTTTATAGTTAAACAAAATTCGAAATCCAAAATGGAATTTTCAAAATTCAAAAATTAAAAGGAAAATCGAATTGAGTGACTTTGGCAACAAATACAGAAGAGTTAGCTCCCCTGTGTCATTTGTTATGGTAATTCGATGTCTGATAATATTCATATTCAGACGAGTAAACTTTTGAGGCGATTTAGTATTTTGGGGGAAAGGGTAAACTTAATGGTGATGAGCCAAACAGTACATGGGCCATTTTTTTGGGTGGCGTTGACAAATCTTTGAAATATGAGTTGTGCACAGATGATGACAATATTTTAAGAAAAATAATTACTCTTTCAGAGGAGCGGGACAGGGACATGCGTTCATAGGAAGGGCATATAAATAGGCATGGTATATAATGAATTTTTAATGTGTGTGCACTTGACTATAAGTTCATTAAAGTCGGATATGAAATCATTCGAATGAGAAAATGTTTTATATAACCGTGCACAGTGCAATAATTGTACAATAACAGTCATTACCTAATGACCACCTCGTCCGATCGTTATTGACACGGAACTGATTTTACAAATAAGTTATAGAAACGTGGATATTGACTGAGAAACAAATGCTAAACAAACAAAGCAAATGGACAACAAAGCAATTAGCAGTGACTTGTAATTAATAACTTCAGGACACCTTTTTCAGAAAATCTGATCGAATAGCTCTCATATCTATTATTATATTATATGGACTATTCGTCCTTCCTCTTTAAAATTCTCGAAAGTATATGAAAACATTATGAACCCAGGTAAAACGATGCCAAGAATGAATGTCCCTGACATAATCATGTCTGCATCGTACACTTCTCGTTAAAAAGTATTGTACATGTAAGTATCAACACCAATACATTGTACACTTCTTCAATAATGCTTGCAGGATTCGTCATTATTGTTTTATTTACTGTAAGTGAATCGGTCAGTATATATTCACAAGTGCCATTCTCGAATATAGTTCAGGACTTCATCTTTGTTCTATGTATACGATGTGGTCATACATATATATATATATATATATAAACTTGAAGAAAACGTAGATTTAAGTATTAGTGCTTTCATTTCTGAATCTTCGTGGTGCTAGACTACATGAATAATGTATACAGTGGTATTTGTCAACATGTAATTATGTATCCATGGTATATCTAGCTTGATTTATCATTTAACAGCTACTAAAACAAAAACGGAAGGGAGAGAAAAAGTGTGATAAAATATCCAGTAGTTTTAGTGAGAAATCACCACCGATTCGGAGATGTAACTCAAATATATAGATATTACCAGCAATGTTCTATAAACCCTTTATAGACGACATCATAATGTACTTGTTGTTCAGTGTTAGGAAGACTATCAATAATTAACTTCACATATGTCGTCTTCGTCTACACAACTTCATTCGTACCTTACGGCAACACAAGTTGGCTTAACTGTTCCAATTGTTATCTGTAGATGCTCTGTATTATATATACTGCAAGGCTATTGATTCTATGTATAGTCATGTATATGAAGACTACTATGATATAACTACATTGCATTCACTTCAGGTACTTCATTCCAGTTATAAGTGTGAAGGCTATCACTGACTAAGTCTAATGGTGACTTGATCTTATCTATCTAAATATATGTACAGTGTATATAATCATATATATCAAACAATATAGTTCAATTTGCCTAGCCCTTATAACTAACAAGAAACTTTAATTACATATGATATATATATTTACTATCTGTAGGTATTGTAACTTTTTTCATGTTACATGCTGGGATATTTCACTTTATATCAATTTACTCGCGTTGGACGTAAAATGAATAGCTCTACAAATATGTAGCTAGAACACAGACGTAAATAGATCTAAGTTCGAGCTATAGTCGGGATATCTTTTTGTTTCCATACAGTATGCATTTACTGTGATTATATTAAAAATTTGTTACATTGTAATTATGAAAAAAACACGGGTTCATTCTGTTAAAACCCAGTTTTTTATTAAAGTTTCTGCGTTTTTGATTAAGTCAGTACAGTCTTGAAATATTTATTCCAACATCTTATCTCTCAGACACTGTAGCAACACGGATTTAGATTTTAAGTCCGTGGTATAGGGCCTACATGCAAATATGACATACATTAATTAGTACTAGATGTTGTGAATCGAACGCACTCAACATAAACTTTGACTCACGTTAAATCTCGTTGTGAGCGAGATGCGAATTCCATCATGGAATCTTAAAAACTGTTGATTGTCGCGAAGGCGGCTTCACCCGCTGAAAACTCCATTGTTTCCCTCTGATACTTGGAATCCGATTGTGAAGGCAGTGCATGGGTTCAACGTGATCAGGTAGGTGATATCATACACTAGTTATATCATTCAGGTAAAATGTTTCGTGTATGCTACAAAACTGTCAACACCTGTCAAATTCGCACCTGTGAGTGACGATGTTACGGTGTTGTCGCATGTTACCTGTGTTTTGCTATCTCCGCCCAAGATAGTTGCCTTGTCATTTTCTTACAGCGATTCAAGGAACTGATCACTCATCTAAGTATAGTGCGAATTAGCAATCTTTAATAACAAAAAGATTACGGTTGGTTTATGAAATTTGCAATACGCGCCCCTGTTTTCATGTTGAGACTCGTTTCACATGATAACAACTAGCAGTCGAAGTGTCGATGTCCTTATGTTTATGTTACAACACGACGTCTTGCAAAGAATAGCATGAATTTACTCGAGGAATATTATTGTGACTTTTAATGTAAGTATTTATAAAAGAATGAAAGATAACCTACTATATTATTGATTTTTAAGTATAGTTTCTGTTCATCTGAGTTACCAGATTAAACATGATTTTTCATATATGTACATAATTATAATTCCAACTGACTCCAATCTGTTAGCACTGTAAAGCAGTATTTATAAATAATTTTGAGTTAATACAGAGCAATGCTATTGCCTGTTTTAATGTCTGTTAAAGAAATTCACTTTAATATGTACCATTGGTGCTACTTAAATATAGAACTAACAATGTTAAATACAGTTTAGGAAAGGTGAAGTACATCAAAGGTTGATATTATCTATAATAATAAAAAATTTCTTCAGAATAAAGATGCACAGATTTTTATACAAAACATATGAATAAATGGCACATATTACATGTTATACATAATCATGAATAAGTTGTTTGCTACATCTTTAATGTATCAGCTAGTGATATTTATAAATAAAGCCAAAAGTACATATATCCTAGGATTTCCCAAAGAAGCGTTGAAACGCTTATATGTTTAACAGTCTGACTTACCGTGTATTTTCTTTTCCTCATAAATAGTTCACAAATGCCCTGTTAATCATCTTGATGGCTTGCTTTATAGCTATTGTCAGGGATTCCCATGAATGATAGATATAATATATATAAGTTGTTCCTCGACTATCATAGATAGTTTGTTGATTAATCCTCACTAAACCTGGAACACAACCATCTCGCCTTAATTTTCAATGAACATAGCTCGTCAAATATATAGAGAAAATGTATACATAATATTCTTGAATTGTATTCAAATCCTTAATATTTTTATTGCACACTATCTCTAATTTCAGAAAAGATGGCAACAGAATTCATGTATTCCCACATACACAACCCTTCAATGGGGAGTCCTTACAGCAACTCTAGTTATGGTAGTCACTTGAATGGCTATGGATCAAGGCAGAATGGAAAGAGCTTTGCCTTCAGGAAAAGATTTGAGAGAGTGGATTGGAGAAAGATTGCTTCTGTAGACATAAATCAGATAGCACAGACTCTTGACTTCAATGCCCTACAAGAAAACATCATGAACATTACTTTTTGTAATATTGAAGCAGAGTTGGTAAGTTGTAAGTCTACAGTAATTTTTATGATCTTTGTATCAGGGTTTATGTATTCTAGATATCTCTACATTAACTCTCATATTATGATGACATATTACTACATAGCAATCCTGTAATAACCCAGAGTACCAACAGTCATGCATTCAGCTTGGTACAGAACAATGAAACAGCATTTCTTTTTTATTCTACTGAATGGATATATATATGTGACACAAGTTGTTATATAAATATATCTGTTAGTAGTGGGACTAATTAAAGTAACCCTTCACTATAAATGTGCAAGACCACAGAAAAGATTTTCTCCTACAACATCAATTGCAATATAGTTCTATGTGTTGTTTACTCAGTATGCATGTCGTTGATTCAGCTAATACAATGTTGATTCAGTACACATGTTGTAAATTAGTATACATAATGTTGACTCAGTTTGCATAATCCTGACTCAGTATATATAATATTGACTCAGAATGCATAACACCGACTCACTATGCATAGCATTGACTCAATATGCATAATATTGACTCAGCATACATGATATTGACTCAGTATACATGATATTGACTCGGTGAACATAATGTTGACTCGGTATACATAATGTTGACTCAGTATACATGATGTTCACTCAGTAGTAATTCTTGTAGGAATTTTTGAGTGATTCAAAATCACTGTTTCCAAATCAATGAGTCTCATTACTAAGAGATAAGGTTGGTCCTAAAAGTTTGAATGAGTTCCAGAAGAAAATCATGAGCCCAGTGCTCAAATATCTGAGTAAAAAAAAATCACTACTCATTACATATGTTGTTGAAGTAGTATACATTGTGTTGACTCATTTTACATGTTGTCAACTCAGTATACATAAACATGCTTTTTACTCTGCATACTTGATGTTGACTCAATGTAGTTGTTGACTCAGATACATGATGCAGACTCGGCATGTATTTTTGTTGACTCGATACACATGTTGTTGATTCAGTATACATAAAGTAGACTTAGTGTATGTTGTTGAATCAATACATATGATATTGATTTAGTATCAATGTTGTTGAGTTAATATGATTTTGACTTAGTGTACTGGATGTTGGCTCAGTATGCTGACTCGGAATAAATGTTGTTGACTTTGTAAACATGTTGTTGACACCTGCTCAGTATGTTGATGCAAACTGTTGAATGTTTTATGATTTTTAGCATCATTTTATTTGACAGGATTTACGTATGGTGGACCCAAACTTTGTCAAGTTATTCAAGCTAGCCCAGCTGTCTATCGAGTACTTACTGGTAAGCAGAAAGATTAAAGCAAACTTCATAGCAAGCTTTCGATATTCATTGTAAATAGGGTTTTATTGTAATTGAAAAACATAACATCCAGTTACAAGCCTTGTATAGGCCTTGAATAAAACTGCATAATACTTATTTGATACAATAACTTTTGATGAAATTTGGCCTGTTAAATTTGAACAGATGAAGATCATAAGGTAATATATCTCACAAAATTATACAGAGCAGTATAAGTGTTTGAGATGTAATGATTAAGTGCATGGTTCGGGTAAAGAAATAGTTGAATTTTCACAGCATTCTCAAGAATACCTCACAGGTGTGATAACTTCTATGGAGGAAAAGGTGAAGAAATCACAGGAGGTTTGTACATTTATTTAAAAACTTGATGTCAGATTTTAAATGTAATTGTTTATCTATGACCCTGTTTATTACTTTAAGCATGACTTGCACTTCAAATTTTTCAATATCTTTGAATATCAACTTTTTAAAATTTACAAATTTTAAACCTAAAACAAGTTATAATGTAGAACAATTTCAAAGGATCACTCTTGTTGACCCGAACATATATGCAACTTGGTGGAAGGCAAGTATATTGCTAGTGTGTGTTACAACTATGTGTTGCCACAGTACTAAATGACCACCCTCTTCTAACCTATTTTACAATTAATGTTGTAAATTATAGGAACAAAATGAGACGAAACAGGCTGAAGACAAGCTGAAACAGCAATTAGCAGACGTAAAGAAAGAAAGTCATAAGCGAAAGAAGTTACTCATGGCCCAACAACAGTTGATTCATGCTGGTTCTGGTAGTTATAACAAGGTAAAGGCATCATTCATGTATAACATCAGGTTAAGGTTGTATCTGTCAGTTCTATAGTACATTAGGTAAAGGTTGTATCAGTCAGCTCTATAATACATTAGGTAAAGGTTGTATCTGTCAGCTCTATAATACATTAGGTAAAGGTTGTATCAGTCAGCTCTATAATACATTAGGTAAAGGTTGTATCAGTCAGCTCTATAATACATTAGGTAAAGGTTGTATCAGTCAGCTCTATAATACATTAGGTAAAGGTTGTATCAGTCAGCTCTATAATACATTAGGTAAAGGTTGTATCAGTCAGCTCTATAATACATTAGGTAAAGGTTGTATCAGTCAGCTCTATAATACATTAGGTAAAGGTTGTATCTGTCAGCTCTATAATACATTAGGTAAAGGTTGTAGCAGTCAGCTCTACAATACATTAGGTAAAGCTTGTATCAGTCAGCTCTACATTTGGTAAAGGTTGTATCTGTCAGCTCTATGATACATTAGGTAAAGGTTGTATCAGTCAGCTCTATAATACATTAGGTAAAGGTTGTATCAGTCAGCTCTATAATACATTAGATAAAGGTTGTATCAGTCAGCTCTATAATCTATTCTTAACATCCAATGCACAGAGAAAATATTCTCTGGTTTCTTCATTGATTTGATGAAGCATCCATTTTTTTGTTTACAGTGTCCATTTTGCTCAAAGGCATTTCTGAACAGTTCCTTCCTTCAATCTCACATTAATCGTCGTCATGGTGATCAGTCTGTCCACTCAGCAGTGATTACAGCTCCAACTCAACCAGAGCCGGAGAAACCTTCAGAATTCCAATTGCAGATGGATGAACTCCGAGAGAGGCTACATGCCACTGAAACTCAACTACAACAGGAAAAAGTCAAACGCAAACAGGTATGGTATAAGTATTGTGCAGTAGCAATACCTTATTATTATTATGCATGTAGTTATATTGAAACATAGTCCTAAATATGACATAGCTGTATTATTACATGGGTACTGTTTTATTTGGTAAATAAACTGTGTAATAATTTTGTGTGTTAACTCCTGTTAATTAAACTCTTGTGATGTTAAACTTAATTATTGAAGTGACCTCACACACAGGGAGGTTACAGTGGCGACCATAGAATTAAATAAAGTTGAGTGGAATTCAAATTTGACATGAAAAAATATCTTTTCTGAAATGTTTACCACAATCATTGCTCATATCATAAAAAAATCTGAAATGAGTTTCCCATTGATATTCAATTTACGAAACTCAAACAAATTTCATCTTAGCCTGCAAAAGGCTCACGAAAACGAAAAATTCATAGGCTTGTTTCATAGATTACATATGAAATGGAAACTCATTTAAGTTTATATCTTGACTTTTTTATTTGTGCTACTGTTGTGTGATATAGCTGATATCACATTGACATCACATTTAATATATCTAAGAAAGGTGACACAAAGTTTCATGTGTCACAGGATTTGTAGTCTTTGTTGAAAGAGGGTGGAATGTAACAGAGATGAACAGGGTGTCATTTGTGACCAACTAGCTGAGCACTGTTAGTTAGAATATTTGTCTATGGTTTAGGTGTCCAGAGTTCAAATCCTGGTCTCTTTGTAACTTTTAACCACCAGACTTTGAATCCTAGTCTGGTTTATGCACTTTTCCTGACCTGAAAACAAGTGTACAGATTCACAACTTGAGAAATGTTAAAAAGGAAAGTTATAGTATGTGTACATCTGTATAAATTAATATACAACGATAAAAATGCTTTGTCAAGTGAGATTTTATATCGCAATATTTGATTTGATATTTCCAGGAAAAAGAGAGAAAAATGAAACTACAGCAAGTAGAAGGTATCTCTGTAAGTACTGCATCATGGTTCTGTTTAGTAGCAACACATTCTGGAAATACAGTGCGATCAGGTCATTTGATGAAGATAATGATAAAAGTGTGAAGAAACAAAACACGTACATTTAGCTGTGTATTTATACTACATTTCATACAACAATAGATACAAAATATACAACCTGTACCTACATAATTAGATCTGGTGAAAGTTATACAAAATGTCATTTTCAATGAATCTAGTGACGAACCTGTCTTAAAGGCTACATGTCTATAACAAATAACTGTATGTGATTGTACAAAATCATTTTAGAGATGAAACAAATCTATCAGTAGATATGTGTATATCTAAAGAACTATTTAATAAAGTTGGAAGTATTTTTTCAATTTCTATTTCTTACATTTTATGTTTTATCAAGGCAACAGCAAGTCACTGTAATTTGTTCTCATTTTGATTTTACGACTTACTGAATTTTATTTTTATTGGATTTTTCTTATTGATATTTAGGAGTCAGAGAAAGAAATGTACCAGAGAGAAATAAATGCATCTAATAAGAAAATTGGGGAGCTTGAAAGAGCTTTTAATGAGAAGTTGTCAAAGAGATCAGGTCTGGGTGAATTAGAAGATGACATTGAAGTTGAAAAAGAACTACTGCACAAGCAGCGTGAGGAAGTTGCCATGTTGAAAGAAGAGCTTGGAGCTAAGGTAGGCTTAATAACTTAATAATAACTAGGATTGTTGATATCAAAAAGGCAATTATGAAGGATTTTCTTTAATACAGAAAGAAGATAAGAGAAAATGGTGGATTATAACTAGTAGTAGTTGGAGTTCATTAGTGATCTATTTTTTGTCAGGTGTGACTTTATCATGATCAAAAGAAGTTGTCAGATAAAGTTTATAATCACTTCAACCTATCAATCATCCTTGCTCATCGTGTATGACCCATGACCTCTTGATTTGCGGGTGCAACACTTGTGCATACATGTACCATCTGGTATTCAGGCTGTGGAGGGAAGTCATTTCACAAGTATTATCTCATTTCAAATGGGTGGAAGGGCATGGGGAAGGGGAAGTTGGCAAGGTGGGGAGGGGGGACTGGTTTGTACAATATTATATCAATTCTATTGTTCATCAGAAATAATTACTAAAATTTACATATGTGAAAAGAAAACTGAAATACTAGGACTTCCAGTATATGTGCTTTTGGTGTAAGGATAAATCCTGATAGCCAGGTATTGTTCCTAAATTCATATGGCTATAGAAATATCATAGAATAAATAGGATATATCAGATGCAATGTAACATTGAATTGGAGGTGAACCATCACACTGCTTTACTTCAGGATTTCATTCATAAGTTAAAGTGTTATTTCTTATATAATCAGATCTGGAACACATTTTCAATCCCTGTACAAGTTCTGTTTATTATAATGTCTGGATATTGTAAGCTAGTTTGAGGTTTTACATTGTCTTGTTACCAATCAGAATAAATTCATCTTCTATATTTCATGAGATAATGCCAGCGAGTGCATCATAGTATAACTCTCGACTCAAACAAGGCAAAAATAAAAAAAGAAATAAAATGGTAGACAAAATTTTCTATTATATAACTAATTTTTATTTTCATATATCATACTATTATTACAGGTGAAATCTGTCGAGTCAGATGTAGAGATTCGATTTGCAAAGCAGGAGAAAAAATGGCAGAAAAAGGTTCAAAATTTGACACGCCAACATGCAGATGATATAGGAAAGGTAAGGCTGTAATATAGTCAACTGGTCATCAGGAAGTGATGAAGGCAATATATAGTGGAGAAATGTATACGGGGTGCCACCTAGTGATGGGACAATGATCAGCTTTATTCATATATCTCATAAAGTAACCTAGTCTGATGTGCTAAGTCATTGTAAATTTTTATAATTGATCGTCAGTACCTCAATATTTTCTTTTACATTAGTATAAACAAAATATAAGAATCAAGATAAGGATTATTGTGATTTGAAAATCTTGTGCAGTTACCCCGGTAGCAAACAACTGTTCAACTGTATCTGTTCTGGTTAGAAGTCATTAATGTTTAAAACATGTTGTATAGACATAGTGATGTTGACAATACTGTATTTGTAAGGTAAAAAATATGTATGTGATTATAACTATCTCATTCAGCTGAATATCGTCCTTGAGAAAGCCGGGCAAGCTCTGGCCCATGATAAAGACGGCCGCCAGCATCAAAAGGAGGTGCAATCTGTTCTTAAGGTTAGTAGCTAAAAATTAATAATATCAAGATGATATTTGGGGAGACAATATTTATATTTTGGCATTATGTTATTATATCATGAGATATTCTTAAATCTGATATATGCAAATAGAGGAACACATTGAATGTCTGTCACAGTGACTTTTTGATTTTGTGAGAATCAAATGTTAAACTGAAATATATGCACATCTTTCTAAAGTTCAAATGTAACTGGATAATAGACAAGGTTTTATGCTGAGGACCACTAGTAAAATGGCATCTCGAGAACTTTTATCACCACTTTCAAATCTTATTGTTTTGTTTTTTGTAGCGATCCAAGGAACAGGAGGAGTTATTGAGGAGTCAGGGAAGCCAGGGATACGAGGATGAAGTGGAAAAGATGTACAGGGAAGAGGTATAATATCTATTTCCTACTTTTTGTCTGTCATGTAGTTACGAATGTCATTACTTAAACTGTCTCCAACAGACTTCTGTTTGGTTAGGAACTGTCTCCAACAGACTTCTGTAATGTTAGGAACTGTCTTCAACAGACTTCTGTCATGTTAGGAACTGTCTCCACCAGACTTCTGTCATGTTAGGAACTATCTCCACCAGACTTCTGTCATGTTAGGAACTGTCTCCACCAGACTTCTGTCCTGTTAGGAACTGTCTCCACCAGACTTCTGTCATGTTAGGAACTATCTCCACCAGACTTCTGTCATGTTAGGAACTGTCTCCACCAGACTTCTGTCCTGTTAGGAACTGTCTCCACCAGACTTCTGTCATGTTAGGAACTGTCTCCACCAGACTTCTGTCATGTTAGGAACTATCTCCACCAGACTTCTGTCATGTTAGGAACTGTCTCCACCAGACTTCTGTCCTGTTAGGAACTGTCTCCACCATACTTCTGTCATGTTAGGAACTGTCTCCACCAGACTTCTGTCATGTTAGGAACCGTCTCCACCAGACTTCTGTCATTTTAGGAACTGTCTCCACCAGACTTTTTCATGTTAGGAACTGTCTCCACCATACTTCTGTCATGTTAGGAACTGTCTCCACCAGACTTCTTTCATGTTAGGAACTGTCTCCACCAGACTTCTGTCATGTTAGGAATCAATGCGATTTGATATTTTCATTAAGGTTACATATATATATCGAAAAGACATTTCAATCCATGTTATAAATTTGTACTTTCCTTTCCTTCATTATAGATATCAAGACTTTAATATAGCTGTAGAGTGAATATTTTACTGAATTTTTAGTACAAATCTCACAATCAGTTTTTACTCTTAAATGTAAGACTTTATTCATTATGAAGATGTAAACTTGAACCTCACTATCAAGAAAAGTACTGTTTACTACTGTCATTATATAGCTATACAACACCATTCCATTTCCTGAACTTCACAGTTCATGTTTACTCATACTTAAGTGAATGTATCACTTGATATTGATGTCTTATTCAGCAGTTAATAGCCCAGAGTGAGGTGACGCCTCTTCGTCTTGAAAATTCTAGTCAACGAAGGAGTATGATGATGCCGAGTGATGATGAAGACGATGAAACCACAGGTAAAATTGAATCACTTGAATTCAGATGGGAATTAAGACCTGAAATCTTTTTTTCAAAAGATAAAAATTGAACACTGAGGACATTACAGTTTTCCCCATTAAAATTAGTTTAAAGATAAACCTTTGTTTGTCTATTTGAAGATCAACTTATTATTTGTACCTTTCATTGAAACTCCATTCAATTGTAACAGATAAATGACATAGTATATTCAAATGACATTGAGTCTGATTCAGTTGTATGATGTAGATACTTATATTAAAATGAGGTTCTTAATTATACACTCTCTAACCATGAAATATAATTTTCCATCTTTGTAGAAATGGCCACGGCATCCCAGAGCTTAACCCAGTCCCTACACAGTACCTACAGGTGAGTCAGAGAATGTAGTCCGACCTAGTCCCTACACAGTACCTACAGGTGAGTCAGAGAATGTAGTCCAACCTAGTCCCTACACAGTACCTACAGGTGGGTCAGAGAATGTAGTCCAACCTAGTCCCTACACAGTACCTACAGGTGGGTCAGAGAATGTAGTCCGACCTAATCCCTACACAGTACCTACAGGTGGGTCAGAGAATGTGTAGTCCAACCCTGTCCCTACACATAAACTTACTTAGACATGATGGAATTGATGCAAGGCCTCAAGGTGATGAACAAAATTACAAAATAATAGTAATAAATTATATAATATTAACACTGAGTGTGATGTTTCTAGCTAGCATTTATAACGTTCTGTCATGATCTGGATAGAAAAGTAGGGGTCACATTGCCTCTTTAAAAAGTTCTGCCAAACAAGATGTAGTGGTTATCAATATGTCTAGGCACAAGTTTCAAAGCTTTTGTGTAATTGATTATGTTTGTTATGTAGGAGTGGAGAGTTGACTTTGAGAACTACCCAATTCCTGGAGGAATTACGTAAGAATCCTACACTGAAGGTGATGCGTGATGAACTAGCCTCATTACTACAAGACCATCTTCAGAAGATTGGTATTCCTCCAGTAAGTCTCCTGTACATTATACTGCGATTGGGTTAATCATAAACCCTCACCTGTTTCAAATGGTAAACAATGACCCCAATATTCTGAAAAATTACTAAGTAAGGCTGCTGTACAAGATATGGCTCTGTCATATTATTAATAATCATCACAAAATGGCCTGATAGTGAAGTATGATTTAACATTGCTTTGCTGGTGTAGTTATACACCAAGCTCTAGCTGTCATGTTACAAGAAATCTTCCCAAACATCCCCAAAACTGCTTTCACATAAACAAGTTGAAGAATCAAGGCAGCAAAGAAATATTCAGAGGTAAATGAACACACCTATTCTGGATATGGCAAATGTTACATTTATAGGCCATAATGTGCACTTTGAGAATTTGCTGCAGAGGATAAAATGACAGAACATTCCTAAAATGTATTGCTTTTAAACCTGTCTTGAATACAACTACCTGGAAATATATGTGTATGTCGTCCTAGAGTGGTGTGGTAACGTAGACATGAAATTAGCGAGTACAACTGACCCTTTATACTGGACATGTTGAATATTCCTCAGATAAGCCATGATCCTGACCTGTATCTGGTGTTTTACTTAAAAGGCTTACACAATAGTTATATTATGTGAAAGGAACAGTAACTTTGTTATATCCTGCATGCTGTCTGATTAAAAAATCAAATTGAATGTGTCTATATTGATTTACTGGACTTGTTCGTAAATATTTTGAAAATATATATATTTCCTTTTATTTAGGAAATGAGAGGTATTCCTGATGACGTTTTAGTCAGTAAGATGAGTCTTCTGAAAACTAGACGACTGGATACTGTAAAGGTTTGTACATTGTTGGGAGGATTTTGGTAAAGGGAGGTAATCTAAAGTCATCAATAGACAAATTTTGTTTATTTTTTCACTTGAAATAGTGAAAGAATACTACAAAAATAATATGTTATCTAATTAATATAATTCAGATCTGAGAATTGTTTCTTGAAGTTTGCTCAAAAGTTTTAGTCTAGTGATATATCTATTTCTAAATATAAAACAAAACGACCCGGGGCAAATTATTGTGAAGGTGTGTCTGCCTACATAATCATATTTTTGAGTTTTGGATTGGTAATGAATTGAAGTCTTCTCTGGTACACAACCTGGAATATCATAGTCTTAAAATGTTTCTGCTGATGGATCTAAGTAACTCATGAAAGCTTGTTACAAGTAAAACATAAAAATTCTGTCACTAAAGCCAAGAAATCTCATTAACAAATGTCTTTGAATTAAGCACTGTGTAGATATTAAAGAATATCAAGTTTTTTTTTTGATGCTATGGAAATGGTTGCTAGATCAGTTCTCTGTTGATAGAAAATCGACGTGCAGCATTTGTTTTTCTGATTCTGAGAGTTTTCATAATTATTATGTGGCTTCCCTTAGCAAAGAGATGACCAGGCAATTAAACATTCACTGATATTTTATATGTGAAAAAAATGATTACATTTCAATGTTACTGCAGATGGATTTCAAAATAGTATTACATTGTTATATGTAAATTGTTTTTGACTTATAGAAGTACCCAATCTTTCCTGAGTTTCGACGACAATGTAATGCTTATGCAGAACAGCAGGCTAAAGAAAGGCTGAAGGAGATGAAGCGTTCTCCAGTCACATCTCCAGGTGAGAACCCTTATGACATTTGTTGCAATATTTGATATCAAAATTGTCCATCTCATATCTTTGTATTCAAATGTCATTAATTGTATAGTAATATGACTAAAGGGAGGGGGTCAGAGCCACGATTGCTTAGATGGTCAGGTGACCTACGTCACCTTAGGTGAAGATCGAAGGTGTGTGGTTTGACACTCCCTACCATTGGCAGTTTGTGTTTCTCAGAAGGCTGAGAAATGGATGTTTCATGTCTAACATTTATTGACAGTGAAATACCTTGGCACAATTTTAAAATCTTCACAAATTCTTTCAAAGCTGGATCACGAACGACAAGCCCTCAAAGACCACAAGCTGTAAGTCCACCTGGCCAATCTGCAGCACAACGCAGGACCCCACAATCATCAGGAAAGGCAAGTCCTACTCGACCGAATCAACACCCTGCCCCTAAACCTCAACCCCGAGTCCCTAGCCCACAACGAACTATGCAGTCAACAGGAACTACAAGTGGAGGACGTACTGGGTATGTTAGCTTCTTTACTGTATCAAACTTCCTTCTCAAGGTTATCAAGGTTGATGACAGCAAATATATCTTATAGATTTTTTGAATGAAGAAAATGGTGAAGTAATTTTTAGTACTTCTTGGGTTTTTATTTTATAAGAAAACAGTTATTCATTATGTTTGTACATGAATTCAATTTTCACAACCATGCCATATCATTAAAAAATCATGGCATTTGGACAGTAACTGAAATACAGATGAGTTAGATTATCATAGGCAGGTTCCAGTGTAGAGGATTTATAGAATTGTCAGATCTGAATATTATGTATGTGTTCTGAAGTTCTCCATGACAGCATCTTACCCAACTAAAAAAATAAAAAATTGTTGAAATGAAATATTGGGTGTGTATTATGATATGATTTGAAATTGTTTCATATTAGAACTAAGAACAGGGGACATTCTGTTTATGAGTGCTAATGTCTTATTCTGATATTACATGACAGATCTAGTGTAGACTGGACCAGCACACAGTGGGATTCAGATGATGATGATGATGAGGATGAAAGTGAAGATGAACAGGCCTTCAGACATGTTACACAGATAAAATCAGGACCTCGTAACATCTCGCCATCACCCAAGCCCAGAACGTCACCCCATCAGCCAGCTCCTGTGACTCGTACCGCTGGTCCACAGGTCAAAACAGTTATGTCTAAACCTTTACATGATGATGATGACTGGGATGATGATGAAAGGTAGATTTAATAGAAATTAACAAAGATTCAGCTTTCTTTATCTAAAAGATTTTTTTCTTGCAGAACTCAAAAATTAAATCATATACTTATTTCATTAAAAAATTGTTTCCAATATGAATTCAGAAAAAAACCATAAAAAATGTATGTTTAAGATCACTTATTATGAAGTGTCTGTGAGATTAATCATCAGTATCTGTCATCTATTATGTGTCCTGTCAACTTTTTGCAGTTTAAAAATTTCATTTGATGACTACAAAAGGTTTATCACTAAACAAGGCCTGTGAAAACATTAACCTTGTTATGCTTCAATCTTTTTTGAATCAGAAAGTTTTGTTAAACTACACCAACTGATTTGTAAAATGACCATCCATACTTCTGACTGGCAGAACATTTCCTAATTTAGATATCATAATCTAATAAATCCTGATTAAAGTACAACAAAAGATTGAAGAATGAAATAGAACATTTTCTAAGTAACTATCAGTAATATATTGGTCTTCTAAATGTAGTCCGATCTCAATGTAGCAGAATTCAAAATACAGTTTTCAAGTCACTTATGACATTTATGAAAATGGCTGTTAAGGTTTCTTCCCATGGAGTTGGTAGACAAGTACTTGTTTAACAGTATGGATGAAATCTAGATATGTCACATCTTCAGATTAAGTAAGTCACAGGTATTAATGGCACAATCTGTATAACATGAAATTGAAATGTAAAGAAAGAAAAATGTTGATAGAATCACTTCCAAAAAAATTATATTTCTGTGGTTCATTAAATGAAATGATGAAAAAAAACTAAATTTTAATTTTTGTTTTCAAGTGAAATGGATCATGGAGGATTTGGTAAGCCAGCCATTCAGAGGTCAAGTAGCATGCCAATGAAAGGACCATCCAGTGTGCAACCCAAGGGTCAAAAAGTGGCCGAACTCTCACGCTCTATTGAGTATCAGTTAGCTGTAAGTTGTCACCGTTGTTATCTGTGTACTAAAAGGTGTTACTCCTTCATGTGTTTCAAGTGTTTTTGATGAAACTTGTTTCCCAGCAATATCAGTCAGTACAAGGAAGTTAGCACTGCATCTGTCAGTATCTCCAACCACATTTACTTAAAAGTACTGCCATGTATTTTATAAATGAGCAACAGGAATTTAACAGATTTCCAGTGATATGACCTAAGTTAGGCACCAGCTATGTAACAACTTTGGCAATTTGTAATACAGTATTGGCATGGAGTTTGTTCATATACTAACTATAATGTAAAGTTATTTAGAAAAATGTCTCAGATATTCGACATTTAAACCCTTTTTGGTTCAAAAAGCTGCAGTCTTAGTTTTGCCTAACAGTGCATTAAACTCTATTTCTATCGACCTAGTAATCGGGGCATTTAGGTCTTTCAAGTATTGTTGTTGGAATGTTTTTAGTGTTAGTTTTTATTGCTATGAAAGATTTATCAACAAACTAAAAATGGGAATGTTTCACCAACAACAAAGTAAACTTTTAAAATAAAGATATAAAGTATTATGTATTCAATTGATACTTATACTCAGAAAATTTAGAATATATTATGTTTGCTGATGCAGGGGAGGAAAGCAGCAAAGCCGGTAGGAGGGATAGATGTGATGTCTAAAGGAAAGAACAATGAGGTAGGTCAATTGGCCTGACACGTGTCTCTGATAACAATAGTTAGCACACACTGGATCTTGATATAGTATTGTTATCTGATACCCCCATATACTTAACACATGTACATAATAAGATGCACACTCAAGCGTTATTTGGTTTATGTTAATCAGCAATTGTACACAGAGTTTCATCAATATCACAGGCTGAAAATCCTCTTACCATATAAACTTGATGTATTTCACTTCAACAAACTTGTTTTCAACCCAAAAACATGTGACAAAATTTTCAGCTAATGTCACAGATAACAATTATTATCTCTTTCATCAGGAGGAGTCTGATAGTAACTGGGATGTATCTTCAGTAGAAGAGGACATCTCTCCCACCAGAGCTGCTCCAAAGTAAGTCAAATATTTGTCATTGAACTCGATAGGACTACTCCCAAATAAGTCAAATATTAGACATCTCACCCTATACAGTTGCTCCCAAGTAAGTCAAATATTAGACATCTCACCCTATAGAGCTCCTCCCAAGTAAATCAAATATTAGATATCTCACCCACTAGAGCTGCTCCCAAGTAAGTAAAATTTTAGACATACAAGCCCAATAGAGCTGCTCTCAAGTAAATCAAATATTAGATATCTAATAGAGTTATTACCAAGTAAGTCCAATGTTAACATTCAGCCATCCTTGTCAGAAGTTAGATTTTTGATAACACAAAAAGTGTATGTGTATATACATTATTTACTACTAGTATCTTTCAAACATTTAATCCATAGTGTGTAAATATATTTATAACTTCATAGCTTGGTAGTTGGTAGATTTTACTTTCTTTTGTCCTCTACAGGAAAGCACCATTACCGGTGAGAGGAAGTCATGCCTCGGACACCTCTAACACCTATGGGACAAGTGTCTGGGGGTCCTCATCTAAAGGTAAGTCACCTACAAAACCTGATAGAACCAGTAGTAGAATAGAATTATCTCTTAAAGGTTAAGTTCTTCTCTAGACAACCAGGTATGAATCCTGGATTTGACATGAAAATGTGTTGGGTTGTGTGCCTGACCATGTAAGATTTTCCCTCCTACTGTGTGACCTTATGCTTGTCGATGATTGTTACTTTTGATTCTAACAGTTCCTGTTGTTTAATTTTCTACCAAAATTGTAGTGCTATCCAGGAACGCACGTCAATAAGATGATTGTATGGATTAAATTACCTCCCTTCATCGCATATTCTTATTATTGTTATCAAATCATACCACAGTTATAATGGTTCAAATTATTGTTTTGGTTTGTTTACATTTTCTAACTATTATTTAGAACTCTTGTAATGTAGATTGTCCAATTATTTCAAAGTATGTTAGCCTGTAGCCTTAAGTAAAATAATCAACCATTAGCTCATTGCAAATACTCAACACATACTATATTTTTCATGATGTTTCCCAGGACATACTGTTTTTTACCAGTGTTTTTGTGATGTTTTGCTTTTTAGTTTATTATATGTTTAGGTGTTGTCCACACACCTGTGACTATTTTTTCATTGTGTCTACAGCTGCCAGTACTGTACCTGCTGGGTCGAGTGCTGTTAGAGGATCAAACTTCAGCGTGACAGATGTGAGCTCAGATGATGAGTTAGACCTAGACAACATATAGACCCAAGTTCAACATACTTGCCATGTTTTTACTCCCATATCAAGAAAAAGTACCTCTCAGTGGCCAGTCATGGCCCACTTGCATGAAACTGTGAAATATTCAGGTTCTTGGCCTTCCTTATTGGGCAAATGATATACCCAACCACCCAAGGACAGACAGCTTCCCTACACCAAGACACATTGTCAGTACAGAGACAGACAGAATACCAGTTCTCTGACTCATGATTTGGTACAATGATGGAAAAAATACCTGTACAGAGATGGATTAATTAACTGTACAGTAAAACTTGGTTTTAGTACTGAGACAGACAGATATCTGTACTCTTTCACCTTGTCTTTTCACCTCAAGTTCAGCGAGAAGACAATTTACAGAAATCTTAGAAAATGTATTTGTATTTCCTGTGAATTATGGTTGTGCTACAACATACCGTCCAATACATATACAACATCAATTAATGATTAGAGATTAGTTCATTTTTAGTTTATGTGCAACTTTATACAGTAAGTTTACTTACTGACTTTACTTATAAAATCCTTATATAGGAAATTGACTGACTTTTCTGGGTATCTAACTACAAACATAGTTGGAGTTAGGTTCGTAATTTTCAATTTTATGCACACAAAATTTAAACTGCTTCACTGAATATGTTACTTCAAGGTAAAAAAAAATTTAATAACTATCAGAAACAATACTATGTTTTTTTTTTTTTAAAAAAGGAGTTTATAAGTTTGAAGCTTTTTCCTTTAAAAATCTGTTCGTTTTAAAGATAAATTTGTGATATTTGTATTAAAATAATTTGAAATATTTGTGAATTATCTCCCTTCTGCATGATATTTATTTGTTGTTATGAAGAAAATGATTATCTTAGTATTTTGGGGAGACTACACGTCTGATAAAAACTACATAAAGTATTTTGCAGTAGAAAAAGACTGATAGATATTATCCGTTCCGATTGTTGTATGCATACATTACTATTGCAGATTCTTATCAAGAACACTTTGTCCTCAACAGATTTACGTGAAGCTGTGCTATTTGTTGACAACACTGATTCTATATCTTAGTTTGTCTGTAATGTGCATGTTTCTCAGCATGAGTTACTATTGCCTTTAGATGTTGTTAAGGTATGAGCAAAGCAAATCTCTGTAGTTACAGCCAAAATTGTGTACAAATGACTTTACCTATAGATTTAATTACAGACTAAAAAATCTGTATTTTAGAGGAGCATTGTAAATCTGAAAAGTAGACTTCAAAAGTTGTTCCATATGTTGTACAGTTACGACAACTGCAAAATATAGACAATATAAGATATGTAAATAATAGAGATTTTAGCTATATCAATATGTAGTTAACTATCAATGTTGTGTCACAAAAAGTAAACCTTAATGAAATATCAATTATTTCATTAAATTCAATTTAAATATGTTGTTAAAGATATTTTTATGGGTTAACTTTTTAAAAAAAATGCCCATTATCTGATATGAACTTTGAAAAAATAAGTTGTTTGTGATTTTATAAAGGGCTGAATGAATTATTTCTATTTATATCACAAAAAGTGCATTGGCCATAATAGTGCTTTTAACATTTGCCAATCAGAATTTTAATATGAAAAATGTGATACTCAAAATGTTCTTTTTTACAGGTGGTTTTAGCCTTTGAATTGTGTGATAGATATTTTTCATAACATGGTTTCTGAATTAGCATTTGTTAAGTTAGTTCTTGATAAATTTCCCTTGTAAAGAAAATTAAGTTGGGGATAAGAAGAATTTGAATTAAAATCTTTATAAAAGCAAACATTTTTGATGAATTAAATGAAGTTATACAGATTTTACACAAAATACTGTTTATCTATAATTATGATTTTAAATTGATTCCCTCCGCCAAGTGAATTTTTATTTTCAGTTATGTAATAGATTTTAGATAATACATATCAGAAAGTTTCTGGGTAAACATTACCGCTCCGTCCTGCTTCAGTACAATACAGATATCCTGGTATGGAGATGATAGTTGGAAATTTCTAGGAATACCACGTGAGGCCTTGAGTTTTGTGATCATTAGCCTAACAAGTGGTGTCTATATTATCTACATAACATGTTGACTGGTATTCCAGTTTCTACATACAATTTTTATGTACAATTGTTTTGAATTTTGATTTTAAAGTGTTTCCTTTAAGTGTTTAAAATGAATTTGAATGGGATTTTAATATTTACTCTTCTTAAAATTGCAATGTTGTGATTTATTGCAGATTTTGTTCCCTTTGTGCCTCTTGTGAATGACCTTGATATTTACAACTTCCATCCATTGTGTGACAGCCAATCACCACCTCTGTTAATATCATGTAATTCATGGCTGTTCTAACTTTATATTGTTGAGGTTAATTTATTATGCAACCAAACATTAAATTCTCAGTTCCGAGTTCATTTATGTGAAACTGATAAGAATCAATAATTATGTGTAAAGGATTGCCTGGTATTATAATTATACATTCAGATTAAGTTACTGGCTTTACATATCAGCTGTGACACATTTCTTAGTGATAATCATACATGGATTATGGATGGTTCTGATCTTTTAGAAACAAATACAAACTTAAGAATGTGATTGATTTGAACTTAATACTGGAATTTCATCATTAAATAAATGATATGTCAAAAGTAGAAAATTTGGATTAATTAAAGGGTACTATTACACATTAATGACGATATACTGACTATTAATTATCTGTTAACCTGTTTATTGAATTTCACAAACTTTTTATTGCCTTTACCTACTCGCCACTTGTCCGTCCAACAATGAGTAAGGTTTACACTCTCTGTTAGAATGATATTGTCCTGTTATTGTGATACCTATTTGTCTATTACCTGTTGATGTATATCATAACTTGTACATACATGCATATCACATTCTGTTGTTGTCACTTTTGCTTTGTTATTATTGATGTTTATCATGCTTAAATTAAAAAAAAACAAACAATATTCTGAAAGCTTGTATAGGTGACATGGAATTTCGTTTTATCCGTATTTTCAGATGTCGATTATGTTGATGATTTTTAGGCCTGGTTTTGTTTGAATGGCATATCAATTGTAATTGTAGACTTAACTCAGTTGCCGTTATATCGTGTTTAAATACTGGTATTACATATTGTGGTGCTCTGACTAAGGAGTCACATGACTTCTGATGTAACATCATAAACAAATATTTTACATTTCCAGTTTTATTTAGACAATTCCAGAATTATCAGTTTAGACTTCCCCACCGTTACAAATATGTTACCTGCCCAATTGAATATATTTAACTTCAAATGCTATAAAAGAGAAAATTTGCTCTCACTTTAGTGTATAAACTCATATTCCTCTCTGTAATTTGAATTGAATACTCTTTCTTATCTTAAATGAAATCGATTAATGTTGCAAAGGTACTTGTTGCATATAAATTGTATGACTTCCTGAAAACAAATTCAACATTATCAGAACACTTAATCTTAAAAATCATAATCAAAAAGAAAAAGCATGGAAATATTTCAGATTTTTGAATGGACTCGTCAACTCTATTTTAATAAACAGTTTTTGTATTTAGTTATTTGTGTATGATATTTTAGTTGATTACTTTAACTTAGAATTTTAGATTTAGCCTTGTCCAATATATATGATGTATGATCACAAACAATGCGGTCACAAGTCCATACATTTACTATTCATAGGTTGTATCTATACACACATACATCTGATCATTGATTTGTTAATAAAATTATTAGCAAATATTTCTAACTTAATTTGTGTTGTTTTTAATGTCACTTTATGTACAAATTACATATAGGTAAGAGTATGGTTATAATATGGGTTTAGGAGTGTTACTGCTGATAATCTCTGAAGATTGTCACTTGAAATAAGTTTTTGTATGTGTGATTTTAATTAATGTGTAAGAATATGTGTTTGAGTGTATGAGTAAGGCTTGATAAACTTTAAGAATATGTGTTTGAGTTTAAGAATATGACTTGATAAACTTTTAAGAAACTTTTAATGCATATGCAATGTAAAGTGTGACTTTTATATGTAACGAGCTTTTGTTGACGGGGAATAAACCGAGTGAGCGTGAGTTTTGATAAGATTTTAAGTGAAAGACCATGACAGACTTGGACAAATATAAGATTATGTAAATATGAAGAGTATGACTTTGATAAACGCATATTAGTGTGACTTTCAGTAAGATTGGATACATAATGTAGTGTTATTTCTGGTAAATGTCATTTTCTTTCATTTCTAGCTATATATACCTTCTTTTAAAAAGTCGTCAACTATGACTTCATAACATATTCATTCCCAGATGCTACTCACCATCATTACTTTGTCCACCCTGGTTTATGAAGATAAAATTGTTGTCAACATTTCAGGCATAAATTGGGAAGTATCTGGAGATCCTAATACAGGCCTCAGAAATCTTTGTCAATTCTTATCAGAAACAATACATTGTAAGATCAATAGGTTTTCCTTATTTCAAATCACTGACACTAAACGTCCACTGAAGTAATGTATCGGTAAAGGAACATTTTTATGCTTCAAGCATTGTAACACATCCAAGGATCAGAAAAAATAACGAGAAAATACCAACATGTCAACTTTATCATAATTCAAACTCAGATTCAATAAAACTGGGACAAAATATGAACAAAAGAAAGATTTTCTGAAAAAGACCAGGTGCTCCAGAAGAGTAAGCATTTTTTGCTTCATTGATGATACCTGCCATATACATCTTGGTCCATTCAAGTAAGTAATATCACGTCATGAGAACAAAGTATACAACTACAGAACCAACAGGCAGACTAACGAGATTATCCTGCCAGTTTGAAAGCTTTCTGATAAGTTTACACATAGAAAACAAACAAACCAGTCAAACAGTGAAACATCATGATTGTAGGTAATATTTTATAAAAATAATTCAATGAAAACAGTATAAACAATATAATAATATTGGAATTGACAATAAATGTATTCAATCGTTAACATCGTCAATTTTACATTTTATAAATCTTCCCAGGAGTTACCCTCCTTAAATACTTTTCGACGCTCACTGAGTGGTTCGGTGCTACCAATTAACTCCAGGTTATGTGTCGCGTCATCACCCACGTGCTCATGATTAGATGTTTTCACCACTTGATCTAAGACATCATTCTCTGTTATTCCTTCGTTGACTTTGAAGTCGACTGTACGCGCCCTTTTGAGGTAACGTCTCTTCATGGCCTCAATATCGGACAAAATGTTTTCGGATATATCATCCATATCGTCTGTAACTTCATTTGCCTTGGCCTTCTTCCATTGGTCATAATCTTCAAGATCCTGAATTATATCACCCAAACCTACGGATTTCAAAATGTCTTCGTCAATATTTAGTTTACGTAATGCATCTTTGTCCATCTTGAAAGGTTTTTGCCAGCTTGAGTGTTCATGCACATGCCCGGTTTCTTCGTCCCCGTGCATCAACACGCCGTGCAGGTCGTCAGAGTTAGGCCCTATGTTTTCGACCGGACGATCACGTCCTCTATCACTGGAGTGGGACGTGTCGCCATCTTTATGCATCATTTTATGCATCATATCCTCCGGGTCCACTGGACTCTTGACTTCACCGGAATTTGTGTTCCTATCCTTGTTATGGGACAGATCCCCGTCCTTATGCATCATTCGGTGCATCATATCATCCATATCATCTGGTCCTTTGTCGAATTTTGAATCTTGCTTCTGGTCGCTGTTTTTTTCGTCATCATGTGAAATGTCTCCATCTGCGTGCATGAGTTTGTGCATCATATTTTCAAGGTCGGCTTGCACTTTCGCAACTTTGGAGTCCAAATCTTTATCGTGATCATGTGATATGTCGCCATCCTTATGCATCAGTTTGTGCATCATGTTGTCAACTTCAGGCCCCTTAGCAATATCTGGAACCTCGTTTTTCTCGTGATCATGTGATATGTCGCCATCCTTATGCATCAGTTTGTGCATCGTGTTGTCAACTTCAGGCCCCTTAGCAATATCTGGAACCTCGTTTTTCTCGTGATCATGTGATATGTCGCCATCCTTATGCATCAGTTTGTGCATCATGTTGTCAACTTCAGGCCCCTTAGCAATATCTGGAACCTCGGTTTTCTCGTGATCATGTGATCTGTCGCCATCATTATGCATGAGTTTGTGCATCATATCGTCTAGATCGTCAGGTCCTTTAGCAATATTTGAACTTTGACCTTCATCTGCTTTCATTTTCTGGTGTTCTTTCTCGTGGTCAAGTCCTGGTTCGTCATCGCCATGCATTAACACTCCATGCATGTAATTCTCAATATCCTGAGGAAGATTGATTTTGTTGGGACTTTCTGGTTTTAACTCGGCATTGTCCTTGTGTTCGTGTACAGCATCCGTGTTGTCATCGCCGTGCATTAACACACCATGGAACATTTCTTCCGCATCTGTAGGCCCTACTTTGGCCTTTGTTCCTGTTTCTAGGTTAGACTTGAATCTGAGATACGCATCCTCAGCGTCGTGTTGCTCTCCCTTTGTTTTGTCTCCATGCATAAGTATCCCATGCATACAAGCCATGGGATCATCAGCGTCAGCACACGGCCCAACCAGTTTCCCTGAATTAAACAAACACTATACAGATCGCTTTGACAACATATTGTATACAGGTACAAATAATTCATAGCATTCACCAGGAAACCCGAAGTATTTAGCTTACATTGAATGTCGTGTAACAAGTAATAGAATGATAGGTAATAGATATATAGTTTATCATGAGGGAATACGTTTATAACGAACTTCAGACACTTGAGAGATAAAAGTTATCTAGAGTAAATACGTTTATAACGAACTTCACAGACCTGGGAGGTGTACGTTATCTAGAGTAAATACGTTTATAACGAACTTCAGACACTTGAGAGATAAAAGTTATCTAGAGTAAATACGTTTATAATGAACTTCGCAGACCTGGGAGGTGTACGTTATCTAGAGTAAATACGTTTATAACGAACTTCACACACCTGGGAGGTATATGTTATCTAGAGTAAATACGTTTATAACGAACTTCGCAGACCTGAGAGATATAAGTTATCTAGAGTAAATACGTTTATAACGAACTTCAGAGACCTGGGAGGTATAAGTTATCTAGAATAAATACGTTTATAACGAACTTCAGAGACCTGGGAGATACAAGTTATCTAGAGTAAATACGTTTATAACGAACTTCAGAGACCTGGGAGGTATTAGTTATCTAGAATAAATACGTTTATAATGAACTTCAGAGACCTGGGGTTGTGAATTATCTAGCGTAAATAAGTTTATGACGAGCTCTGAATATCTCCTAGAGTATTTCATACTTCTAGGGAAGCGGTAAGACGAGCCGTTAAGGTTAAGGTGAGATAACTTACAAAGAATATAAACAGAAGACATTTAATTATTTGTTGTTTATATCACTACTGACAAGCATACGAACCTTTTATCGTTGGTTTTCCGTTAACTGACCACTGCAGTAGAAATAAAACCAAAATCACACTGATATAATCTTGCCACATCGTCAATGATTTAAGATCCGTCCCCAAATAGATGTCGATAATCCTTTTATATGATTATACCAAACTGTCTCAGCACGTTATTACTGTATAATAACAGTTACGCTATCATACTGTTAACTGTGTTGTTTACGTTGAATGTCTGTATACGTGGTGACAGCTACGTGTGTCGTCGCCCCGTCATCCGACAGTATCGATAATCTGACGTCGGACAAAGCTGTGCAATCAACAGCTGTTGTGATATATCGATCACTCTAACATATATCTGTAGCATAGGATGGACCGCTGTGGTTAATGTGAAGAAATACATCCTGATACTCAATTGCGTAATTCATAAAAAAGAAAAGAAAAACGGAAACGAAAACAAAGTCAGAATACTTCAGATTTCTTCAATCTAAAATTACTTATCAGAAAAGAAAATAGAAAAAAAAATCGTTTGAAAATATAGACGCCATTGTTTTGTTACAACTTTACTATTCTTGATATTGAAAACCAATTTCGTTATCATGGAGAGAACTTAATCTTATTTTTTGTCTTAAATCTGACGTGAAAATCCCATGAATAAATTGTTCACAATTCAAAACCCTTAAATCCCTAAAACCTACAAACTCAAAACATTTCAGAAAAGCTCGCTAAGTAATAACTAAACACTGGTATTTTTCTTCACTTTAATACGGACGATACTTAAAGACAAATTGTAGTCAGAATATCGTTTATATGTAGCAGTTGTGTTTAGCAAAGTATATTGAACGTTTCCAGGATAAAACCAGTCACCTACATATCTAACTTATCATTGATATATTTACATGTACCTTGATATACACCTGATCGTAAAATAAAATGGACTCGTATTTCTTTTTGTTCTTTGCTTTATAAAAAAGGGTTTATGAACATTTGTGTGATGAAGAATTTATCTGTGTTACATATAGTATTTTATATAGAAGATGTAAATAATCGGATATGAGTTGTAATGAAAACATCGGGATAGTAATGGATAAGACCTCGAACTCGCGATCTACGGCACCAAATCGCTTAGGCAAGAAATCCCAGACTGCTTAACCATCACACCGCTATGATATCCCCCACTAGGACACTCGGCTGTTCTGAAGTTTACATACATAAACACACCACAAGGAAAAATGAACAACGAAAACTCACACGACACCTATCAATCTCATTGTAGTACATATATATGTAATGTATAAATAATATATTAATGTACTTATTTAAATACTGATATCCGTGATCGCATACCTGTACCTAACTTCGTGTCTTCCCTTATCAATTATCCAACTAAGTGTATTTATGTGGTCTTTTAAATAGCCTTACTGACATCTCGACGTCAAACATATCTAAACCAACTTTGGTGCACGATGGAAAAAGTTTTTGTCCGATTTTAGTAGTATATGTTTCTTCGAAAACGAACTGATAATTGAAAATTATGGGCATCCACTTAAAAAACCCAAAACATTTCATATCTGGCACAGATCTATTCCACTGTCATGATAATTGCGCAATATAAGTTTGAATGTGTTATTTCAATGTCAATAAATAATTGCTATCTCGTTGAAAGTATGAAAAGGTGTATTTACAGTTTCGTCACTTTTCTCGTTATTTTCTTCAGTGCCAACTGTTGATTCTAAGTTGATTCCATAGCTGGGCTCTTGTTCATCGTTACTGCTTTCATCAATTTCTTCTTGAGGGAGAAAGTCTTGTGCAACCTCTAGAAGTGGTCTAGCGAACGATTCAACATCAGAAATGAAGGTTTCGGAAAGATCCTCAAGATTAACAACTTCATTGCCCTGGTCTTGATTAAAATCTATCATGACATGTAAAATCGGATATTGTTGATCGTTTTTGTATGCCTTCTCCTCATTAATGGGTTTCTGTATTATCTCCTGTGGTTCTGTGCTATGGCTCTGTTCATGTAAATAAACTTGTTCTGAATCTTGGTGTCCTTCGCCAGTTAGGTCATCATCAGAGTAAACAAATGTCTGACCTTCTGTATCTGTAATCGTTATCCTGTCTTCATATTCATCTTTTCCGCCATCAATTAATAGATCTATTGCAATTACGAGGTCCTTGATATCAAACGGTTCCCCAAATTCTGTCAATTCCAAATCCTCATCATCGTTTTCGCTATTGCTAGATGACGTTTCGGTTTCTGCAGTAACTAGCCTGTTCTCTCCAGGGAAATCTTCTTTCTCTGTGGTATCCTGGTAGACCTCCCTCACCTCTCCATCGTCAGACATAAATCTATTGACAATATTCTCCGTATTGTTTATAGCTGGTGGTTCATTTGACCCTTGGATTGATTCCCTATCTTCTGTTTTACTCTCCATATTACTTGAGATGACGTCATCCCCACTGACAACCACGTCAGTGTCCTGATCGCTATACACCTTTCTATCACTAACATTCTGAGGTGTGTTACTTGTGATTGCGTTTCCATCACCAGCCTTATAAGTAGCTCTGCTCTCACCATTTTCGACAGAGGCTATTGTGTTATCATAATACGTACTACTTGGAACTACCGCCAATGAGTTTTCTCGTCCAGTGTCCTCTGTTAAACTGTAATAGTTAGAGTTATCGTTCCTGCTATTGGGAACGTCTGATATCTTTCCATCTGTAGATTTGCTTTGTATGCCACTGTTAGTATGGGCGTTCTGTGTGCCATTAACATTATTATTGATACTGATATCTTTAGTTTTGTACGGTAGGGTAGCCTGAGCTGTATTCTCTGTCTGAGAATAATGAAAACTCGTCTTAGGTTGAAACCTGAGATATGTATCCTGTACAGTACTCGACGGCTGTTCGTCACTAGCTACATCACCTATAAAAATGAAGGTACAAACGATAATCACTTTCTTTAGAATCTACTTGTATTTCATGAACATGCTTATACACCTGTAACAGGAAAAGACGGTACTATCACACAATACGTGAAGCTATTTTTGATGTCAACAAATCATAATAAACAAACACACATGTATATTTTTCAAACTTGTGTCCAACTTTTCCCAGCATTATTGAGAGTAATCGTCACGTTTACGAACCGCAGCCTTAAGTTAGAATTGAAGTCGACACGTTTATATTACCCGTACTTATTTTTAAAGATTGACAACAGTATTTTAGAGTTATCTCCCGTACAAAACATAACACTAAGGATAAGTAAATCATGATAACACTTACTTGTTAATTCTGTCACCACTGGTCTTGGCGAAACCTTACATGACATCAGTATCACTGTGATAACCAATGACCACAGCATCATCTCTGAGAAATGTTACACAAAATGTTTCTAACTCTGTCAGTACGTATCATATGTATATAATGGTGGTTATTTTAAGTTTACACTACAGTAGTGTCCCAATATCTTGACGTTATCCATATGTTATCGACAAATCTATAACGGGACAGCTCGGGCGTTAAATCAGAGGAATGGCTGGGAAAACATCTGGAAACATATTTTATTATTGATTGTAATATTCCCATTGTTGTCAGACATGGACTGAGTTTATGGTTGGTTTTATACCTGGAAGATGTCTGTAGATATTAAGAAATGTTTTTACATTAGTTTTTATTTTTAAATAAGTTAAGATTACGAATGGAGATTGAAAAAAGTAATAAAAAGAAAACATGTGTTAAATATATAGGTGTGTGGCTCGACTTAAATCTTAACTTTTCCACACTCATTAGATGTGTGTCAGTGTTAACTGGATTTTTAAAATACACCATAATGCGATCTCTGTATATAAGTATGATTTGTAGTCAACTGGAACACTGTGTTAAAATGTGGTCACCATACCAATCCATTGTTATTCACCAGTTTGAAGCAGTGTAAAAAAAGTTCTTAAAAAATTATGTTTTAAACCAAATTATGATAATAACAACATTTCCTATTTACAGATATGTCGCCATTTTCACTTACCAATCATGGAGAGTAGAAGAAACTACAGTGACAATGTATTTTTGTTAAAACATGTTAATTTACTTTTTAGTACTTCATCGGATGTTACGATCTAGTAGCTCAAAATTATTTTAATCCTAGTAAATTATCTTAATTTTTCTGACAATTTTTTCAACTATTCACTCTATTACTTTAAATCGGAAATGAAAATGATAAATTTTAGATAACTTAGTTCTACTTAGTATACGTTATGTTAAGCAATTTGTATTACGGTGGGTATATCTAATAGTTAACCATTTTACTTGTGTTTATGTCTATCGCAGTGTATACATTTTGTCTCCTCGCCAATGACATATATATATATCTATTTGACAATTTTATAGATTACTTTATTCGACCTTCGGATATGTTGAATTGAAAAAAAGTTAATTGTGCAAGAAATTGCGCCAAACATTTTTTTCATTTGATTACAATTTTGCTGTTAATTGTGAAGTTTCTTCGAGGTTTTCGGTCCCAATTATATAATACAGATCGGTAAACTGAATGAATGTAACATATATTTGATATTAGGATTCTTTTGAATGAATGTTGTCATTAATTTCTTATTTTCACAAGTGACAGGTTTATAACAAATAGTTACCATGTTTACTTTGCCGTGCTAGTGTTTACAAGAACTTCGATTAGCGCTGTACTATACCAAAGCAGCGTTAGTATCTTATTCCTTGATAACCGATGTCGTGCGCCTGTGTTACTTTGCTGTGTTAATGTTTACCAGAACTTCGATTAGCACTGTGCTATACCATGGTAGCATTGGTATCTTATTCCTTGACTACCGACGTCGAGCGCCTGTGTTACTTTGCCGTGCTAGGTTTTACCAGAACATCGATTAGCGCTTTACTATACCATAGCGGTGTTGGTATATTATTCCTTGACTACCGACGTCGAGCGCCTGTGTTTTCAATGTTTCCCAAAAATACCCATCTGTTGCTTCTGTAGATTGGGCTTAGTGTTAAGCTCATGATAGAAGTCAGTTAGGAGGAAAAAGTTGCACTTAAATGTATTTATTTCGCCAAAATACTTGGTAAACATCAATGGTAAGCTTGATTAAATGTAATAAATCTGACAACGTCTTACTTCCAGAATTCTCACATAAGTTAGCAAATAGAAGTTGTTTGGTAAGATGAATCGTTTTGTGTTAAGCAAGAAAACACTCACGAATTTACATATATTTTTAAATATAACAATGGTGTTTTGATTGTTAGTTTACTCAACCGTCATGTTGTTTAGTAAGTCTATTTAAACATCGATTAAAAGACACAAGTTAACATTTATCAATACAAACTTTGATTCCGGTATGGCATAGCCAAATATTGAATTAAGCTGCATCATACAGCTGTTTCGTCCTTTTAGAACTCGTCAGTGATATTAGAGCTGTAAAGTAATGAAATCTAGGACCCGACACAAGAAAATGAAATTAGATTGAAATATGCATGGACAACTGACAAGGTGGAGTCGCCAAAGTTATAATCCATGTTTGATTATATACCAAAATGCAACAGGAAGGGTTACGGCAAACCACGTGTACATTAGCCACATAATTGAAGGATTCCTTAACAGTATGATTTAAACTTTTAATTCCAGTATACGCAAGTCTGATAGATACTTAATTCTAATCCTTTGACTTTTACAATGATTTTACTTTTTTCATAGGTAATTCTCTATATAGTTGTGACCCTCGATTTAAATTCGTTGATTCAACACTTAATTCAGCTAGAACTGACAAGCAATGTCACTGCTTCACCTTTACCTATTACACAACAAACTTAAGAGAAAGACAATACGATATTTGGAATGCAGCCTTTTTTCAGTATGAGTCATGTTATCTATGTTATGTGTTATATAAAGTGTATTTTAATGACGAAATTTTAAATTAAGACAAAATATTTTCAGAAACATTGTGTTTTCAGCGAAACAATATGGTCACCTTAGTTTATGTCATAAAGAAAAAATCGTATTGTGATGTGATGAGATATAACGAGGAAAAACTTGGTATTAAATTGCATAGTTTTAATAAGAATGTAAAAAAAGCAAAATCGTCGTCAACAGCATCAATGATGATAATATCTTACATAGTTATGATCGTGTAGCAATGACTAAATTCGATAAATCATTGGTTAGACAGCTTACATTACACGCAATTCGTTATGGATTCCAACATATTACCTATACCATACATATAACGCTCTTCATCAAAATAAATATATATGTATCACGCTATTCTAATAAAATCTAATATTTGTTATCACAATATGTGTAATAAATAAACCTTAGAAGAAGGCAATGCCCCTACACTAAGCAACAGGATCCCAAACTAAACAACTTAAACATATGTCCTAAAATGTTGGACAAAATAGTGTATTTTGACAACACAAACTTTCTTATATTGAATGCATTGAAAAAAAAACCCAGTTTGATATAGATCTAAATAAAACGTAACGATCGGAATTTAATATCATTCTGCTCTGACCCGGGAGTCGGCACCAGTGTAGGTCAATTACGCAGTGGTGTTACAAAACAAAATGGCAAGTTGGCGCAATCAATTAAACCATTAATACGGCATATATTTGTAGAAATCAATTAAGTATATAATTTGTAATGAAACACACGTATATATAATCTCTTTACATTCTACAAAATGTGTAAATACGCAATAATTACTTGTAAAAGCGATACACAGGATAGCATCGAAGATGCTGAAGCCAATCTCTATAAAATAAGAGATTTGCTATAAAATAATTATTAGATAAAAATGGTAGCAAGCACAGCAATTAATGGATAATAAAATATATCCTGATATGTAGCCAATAGCATTGTTCCTTGAGCACGTGATACACAAACGTCAAAATATATTGTCTCTGCGCATGCTTTCATATTTGACACTACCTATCACAATGAGCTGGAATATTAACGCTGTTTTTTAGTATGAGCCAGTCGTACTATTTTCGTTTTTACACGACAGCATGTTGATAAATATAACTAGGATTATTTTCCTAAATAACAACTGTCTTAATGACGTCACTGATAATTGGGTACAGAAACAGTTTAAAAACGTATGAACGTCAGGCAGCACAGAGCTCCCAACATTCACTTTTGTTCTTAGATTCTTTTTTTGAAAAACAAAAATGAATATGTTACTGTACATCATCATACCCTACATATGTCCAAATATTTCTGATTTATTTTTAGAATAACAGACTTAAGTTGTTTTTAGGGTCAATTTTATTTCTTTTTCATTAAACGGTAATGGCCGATACCAGAATGATAAAACAAGAGGCCTAAAGGGCCTGTAGTCCTTAACGGTTACCTGACAAAAATCCTGATGTAGTCTTGTGAAACACGTGAAATATACAATTTTCAAAATTTAATAATTTTGGAACTCGTAATATCAACCACGTATATTTCCTATTTAAACTATTTTGATAGTTGAAATATCCTCACACTCACTTGAGGAGCAGGTCAGTTCCACATACAAAGACTCATTATAAATCAAATTTGAACCAGTTATGTCCATGAACGTTGGACATAGGCAATAATGTTTACTTCCTGTATCAACTGACCCATCCGCGAGACTATGAAAGGGAACACGAGGGACGCATTTTCGTATATTAAAAAGAAAATTAACACTTTTAAATTCGTAAACTAAATACTAAGCTATCAGTATCACTACGCCATTACAGTTCTATAGAATGACAGAACACGTTTAAACATCATATAAATTGTCCCCTTTGGACCCATTTAAACAATTCCGTATCACATAATCCTTGAGGTCAGACAACCTTAAATTGTGCTATCCAAGGTCATGAAACAAACCGAAAAATTACTGTTGGAATCTTAAATAAAGGAAAATGGTGTTCGATTTCTGGATTCACGAATTTCCAATCCATAATTTGTGGTGATAATTCATGCAACACATTCTTGAAATCTGTTGAATAATTTATCACATAATGACGTCGACAACTAATCGATTGAATATAGTCCACAACTGTAGATGATAAAGTATATACTTTAACGTTTAAGTATATGTCACACCTTTTACACTACACTTTACATTGTTCAAGTTACGCCTAACTTTGATACTTCGTTAATGCCAATAGGATGTCTCATCCTCTAAAGATATATTGTACACCATTCATGAATTTTACTTACGTTTTTGTTCTAATTGAAAAACTTCTTGATGTAGAATATTTATCAAAACGATGATGTTAAACTGAAATTAACTTTTTTTTATAAATACAGATTGAGTAATATTCTGTATGTTGTACAATATTCCATAAGCCAGTACAATGCGAGTTGTTAAATCACAAGGACAATTTGTTAAGATGCTGATGGATAATTGTATAAATATGCCGTTACTATCACATGATGCATATGAAAGTAACCCCGTTATAGTGGGCATCTTGTCTACGTATCAAAGGGCAGTAACTGGAAATATTAGTGACACGTGATGCACGTATATCTCACTACTGCTTGTTATTGTAACTGTAACACTGTCACGTGATTCATACATGGTATGATTACACATTATTTCAGTATATAGTACTTTGACGTGAAAATAGTCTTGTAGTGTCAGTATTTAAAACTGATACCTACATTGTTAGGATATACAATGTAAAGGAAAACAAACTTTTCATTTCTCTAAATGTGGATAAAAGCGACCGAGACATTGCATTAATGCTCCGTGAAGCCGTGTTTGTTAATACTAACAGATCACTGTGACGATTTCTCCTTCACCTCGTTTGTCGTAGTACTCTGAGTGTTGTGTGTAAATAAATATATTTAAATCAACGTTTGTCATATAAATGAGATCTGCTGTAACATAAGGCGTTAATCAATACATGATCGGATCGTGAACAAGGCAGTTTTAATTGTATTTGATGTTTCACCACCAGTAGAAACATTACACTTGTGTCATGTCTCCACTGTGTAACACCTTTAGCCAGAGATAACCTCGACGCTTCACTGTGCTATCTTTTCCTCGGCCCGTAAGGTCAAATCTCCTTATAGTGTTACCTCCCCTGTAAGAATTCTTCTCCGACATTGGTAGCACACAAACACCCATGAACTCGTCCTTGATGATATTGTGATTCCAAACCTGAAGTGGAAAAATTGAATCAACGCATGTACTTAGCCTAAAGCATTGTTAATGAGAAATATACAAAAGACACATATAGTAAAACAACAAGAAAATACCAACATGTTAACGTAATCATAATCGTAAATCAAACTATAAAACTAGGGCAAACTATAAACAAAAAACGATAAATACGGAAACTCCTGAAAAAGTACAGGGAGAGTAGGGGGCGTGTCTTCTGCTTCATCGACGACTACTAACACAGTAGTTTAGAAGGTGGACATTTTACTTACACAGTAGTCTAGAGGGTGGACATTTTACTTACACAGTAGTCTAGAGGGTGGACATTTTACTGACACAGTAGTCTAGAGGGTGGACATTTTACTTACACAGTAGTCTAGAGGGTGGACATTTTACTTACACAGTAGTCTAGAGGGTGGACATTTTACTTACACAGTAGTCTAGAGGGTGGACATTTTACTAACACAGTAGTCTAGAGGGTGGACATTTTACTAACACAGTAGTCTAGAGGGTGGACATTTTACTTACACAGTAGTCTAGAGGGTGGACATTTTACTTACACAGTAGTCTAGAGGGTGGACATTCTACTTACACAGTCTAGAGGAAGGACATCCTACTTACACAGTAGTCTAGAGGATGGACATTTTACTTACACAGTAGTCTAGAGGGTGGACATTCTACTTACACAGTAGTCTAGAGGGTGGACATTCTACTTACACAGTAGTCTAGAGAGTGGACATTTTACTGAGACAGTAGTCTAGATGGTGGACATTTTACTGAGACAGTAGTCTAGACGGTGGACATTCTACTTTCACAATAGTCTAGAGGGTGTACATTTTACTAACACAGTAGACTAGAGGGTGGACATTTTACTTACACAGTAGTCTAGAGGGTGGACATTTTACTTACACAGTAGTGTAGAGGGTGGACATTTTACTAACACAGTAGTCTAGAGGGAGGACATTTTACTAACACAGTAGTCTAGAGGGAGGACATTTTAAAACACAGTAGAACAGCACAGTGTTGTTATCACTTATCATAACACTTTTTCTTAGTGTATTATCACCTTTGAAGTGAATTTCAATACATCTTTTTTATTCAATTTCAAAAAGATTTTGTTTAATATTCCCGTTCTCTAACTTTAAAGAGAATGTGTTTAAAGAACTCATTAGTTTAGATACACAGATGTTATTTTACTGTGCTAGGGAGACCATTGATCGCTCGATCGTAAACTAAGAGGCGATAACAAAGATATATGTGGAACATCACGACAAACGGTTTACTTTAAAGAGAATGTGTTTAAAGAAGACAGATGTTAGTTTACTGTTACATTGACCGTAAACTAAGAGGCGATAACAAAGATATATGTGGAACATCACAACAAACGGTTTACCGAAAGAAGACACTTACACAGACAATGTAAACTGAATACAATAGAATAAATTGACTTCCCTTACTTGTTCTATATCGATCACTGGATGAATCTGTCTGTACGACAGTTTTACAACTTGTATGTAACTTATACGGAAATTTGTAGATTTAAAATACTTTATCACTGTCTTTGGGGAAGATTGTACAAAATAAATGCAAGTGAAAAACGTTTATACAAATTTTGAATAAAATATAATTAAGCAAAACAATGAATTAAATTGCACCATAGAGCTGTTTCGTCCTTCTTCACTTGTGCACTGATATTAAGGGTCTACATAATCAAACCTAGCAGGCGGAGGGAAATCTAGAGTGATAAAGATAGATGGTAAACTCTTATAAGGAGAGGTGTTCTGTGCCACGATTCGAATTTCGATCACTAAATGTTCACAAGCAGTGTCATCAACCTGTAATCTAGAGGTTGTACAAAAGACCCGAAAGTAAATAGCTTAAATTAGATACATTGTGCCAAATAATAAATTGGTATCATACAACTGTTTCGAACTTATAAGATTCGACAGTGATGCTGTTTCTAAATTTTGAAACCTGGGAGGCGACTAAGGAAAACCAAAATGGTAAAAATCTAATATCAAAATCAGTTGCACTAGGCCATTATTCCATGCATGTCGCCATTTTACTGTATCTGATAACCTAAGAAGAACGTCAAGTACATGTGCACATTCCGAATGAAATATGGCACTGTTCGAATGAATGAATCAATGGCCTGGACAAAATACCAGCATGTTATAAAATAAGTGTCGTGGTACATTTCCTCATTAGCCTTAAACAGCAGGCTATCAATAACAGCTTTTATACTACAGAAAATTACTGTGTTAGAAGGCGGTATTAACCAAACCTTATATATAAATTCTATGGTTGTTGTTTTAGATGTTCAGTACAGAGCTACGACAACTATCAACCCTTATTGTTAATCGCGCATATATGTATGTTTAAAATAGATCTTTTCATCTCTCATAGATATGTCGAATCAATCTGAAGGTCACTGATTTAAATCCTGACTATTTGTTGTTTACTTCAGTTGACAGCATTGTTGGTTTTATCGAGGAATCTCTCACCTCTATACGGATGTCCTTGTTCGGTTTTTGTCTATAAAATGTCACTCTTTCATTCCATTCCGGATTAACAGTGTTCGGGATGCTTTTAGTCCGCTGACTTTTCTTGTTACAATGTATCACGCAGTACGGATCTGCAGCTAAGAAAATCAAAAGGAAAACAAATCGGTATATCACATTACAAGTTTCTCATTGTAGGAAAAATACAACAAATCTTAATATATTACCCGCACAAACACCTTACCGTGCCATTGTAAACAAAGAAGAACACACAGGACACAAATATTGATCAGACGAATACTTCACCTTCTCAATGTAAACCAAACAACTCGCAGAACACAAATACTGTTAACACGAACTTCATCTCCTCGATGTAAACAAAGAACACACAGAACACAAATATTGATTACATGAATTTCATCTTCTCAATGTAAATAAAGGACACACAGAACACAAATATTGAACACACGAACCTCGTCTTCGCGATGTAAACAAACGACACACGAACTTCGTCTTCGCGATGTAAACAAAGGACACACGAACTTGGTCTTCGCGATGTAAACAAAGGACTCACAGAACACAAATATTGATTACATGAACTTCATCTTCTCAATGTAAACAAAGGACACACAGAACACAAATATTGAACACACGAACCTCGTCTTCGCGATGTAAACAAACGACAAACGAACTTCGTCTTCGCGATGTAAACAAAGGACACACGAACTTGGTCTTCGCGATGTAAACAAAGGACACACAGCACACAAATATTGATTACACGAACTTCGTCTTCGCGATGTAAACAAAGAACACACAGAACACAAATATTGATTACATGAACTTCATCTTCTCAATGTAAACAAAGGACACACAGAACACAAATATTGATTACACAAAATATATCAGTGTAAATAAATACCACAAAGCTGATTTTTATATTGTGACCATTGTCTTCATATCATGATCGTTGTTTGATTTGGGAAAACCCCTGTTACTATGTAATGTATAATGTATAAAGTCTAAAATCATTATGTCTGTAACTGAATTATAGATACTTGTTTATAATCCGAACCGTGAATGTGATAGAAAATAATGATATCAAAGGTCCCATAGGCCTTAATGATCACCTGAGTTGATTATATTTTTGTTTTTAACAAATGAAAAACATAAATTTAACGAACTGCCTTATCCAATATCTAGCATATAGATTAAAGCCTGCTGAGTATTGTCTGTAGCAAGTGTGGATTTAAAGGACATTGCAGAAATTTGGACAAATCCAACTCTTACGGCCCTGAACTTAAGTTTTCTAAATACTGAACCTTCTTGACTACGAAATTCTAACCCGTTTTGTAATTCCAATTGAAAATGAGACAGATACTCAAATGTATCATTCTAAAGTGTACAGAAAAGTTTTATATGCCGCGGGGGTTGGTGGGTGGGTGTGGTGGGATGAAATACCGAGGCTAAAGACCGACAGGATTTACTATTTCGAAGCATGGTAAAATAGTGAAGTTTCATATAAATGAACTTTGTAAACTTAGCTCCTTCCCTAGATGGGAGCTGCAATACCGCGGAGCCAAGGAATCCACAAGTTCGGTTAAGCACTTGTTTTATTAACGAAGAGTACATGTGTTTGATTTTACATGCCTACATCGGAAGATTGTTTCATTCCATACAACACCTGGGAAGGAGGACCATATAATGAAAAAACCTGGTTCAATAGTTTTGAGATGTACAAGAGAAGAAAGAGCTGGTTGCAGTTAATAGGCCATCACAGATTTGGCTCGAGTTGACTTAATGCACAGAAAATTGGTTTTAGAGTGCTAACTCCACACTGAATTTCGGAAGCAGTTTCACAAATTCGTCTACTCTAGATTAATAAAAAAATGTAAATTGTTTACGACGCACGACGATGGACAAAGACGATCGCAACTGGTCACGTGAGGCTTTGCCTCAGGTGACTTTAAATATAAATAGAATGCAGTTAGAACAATCTTATATAATAAATCTTTACTGAAAATAAAAACAACAATAATTTTGCCCTTTTAATTAAGAATTAATTAAGAAGAACCTAAACCGAAACCACATGTGTTGACAAACACGCTTTAAAGGGACCAAACGCTCTCTTTTTCTTACGTTGGTCTCTTTTGGAACGAACAAATCTTACACTGATGTGTATCTGTAGTGTCCAAATTTTGACCACTCAAATCATTAGTATAAATAAATTGCCACCCGGGAAATAATCGATGGCCTAAGCCATCAATACTCGAAAGTGAGATTAAAATATCGAATGGTTTTGAATAAAAAATGTTGATTACTCTTCAGAAAAAATGCAGAAACAAACATAAAAAAAACAAAGGAGAAAAAACAGCATTTTAACTTTATCATAATCCACATTCAAATAAATCAAATAAAGCTTAATAATGACAAAAGGGAAGATTTACCGGAGACCCCAGAAAAAGCGTAAAAATATGAAATTTATTTATATCTGAACTGTTATGACTGTACATAACCATACCTCCGTCCCAATCCTGCGCCTCTAGAGCCTCAGCTCGTACTACCGTTATTTGTGTAGCGGCTACTTTGGGCTTTTTGATTCCCTTCACGCCACAGCACTGTGGTGGGCGGGGCTCATCGTCGACAAGTTCTCTATATCAAAACACAATGCCATCAATATATCTTCTAATAGTAATTAACTGTCGGATAGAAATAATACTCAGACAGTAAATTATAGCAGCTTTCTCTGAACGTTTGGCTCGCTATCTCTAGAAATACTGTACTTTCCTGCAATGGGATGAAAGATGCAAAACAGACTGTCAATGACGTCAAGGTTTGGACCTAAAAAGGTACACTTAATCAATACTAGCCAGTAATGTTTACTAATGAGGTTAAATATTAGTCCTTTATGGTTTAAATATTAAAGATCTGTAAGGTTTGATGGAATAATGTTTCGAGAAAACGGAGTACATAATAAGCAAGATCGTACCTCAACATGGGTGCTGTTGTACAGAAGACACGAAGTAAATATTTGCCCGTCTTTCCTGGCTCAAATGTAGATGGTATAATGCAGTATGTTCCAGACTTCAGGTTAATTCGCGCGAACACACCGCGCGCGTTTGAGAACGGACCTGAATGCACCCTGTCCATGCGGTCATGCATACGGTACTTCCGGTTTAGATCGGTCTGAAAAATATTATAAATATTATAAATACTGAAAAGTTGTGTTATGAACGAAGGAATGTAATATATTTAAGGTTGCGTACTAAGCCTTACACAGGTTGAATGTTGCAATATTAATCTAGATAAATTTTATTTTTTGTATTTATTTTATTTTTAAAGCTTTCCGACATACATTGAACAGAATGCAATGTGAACGCCACATCGATTAATTCATTCACTCATCCATCCACTCCCTCATCATCATCGTCATCATCGTCATCATCGTCATCATCATCATCATCATCATCATCATCATCATCATCATCATCATCATCATCATCATCAAACATCAATCATCATCATCATCATCATCATCATCATCATCATCATCATCATCATCACCATCATCATCGTCATCATCATCATCATCATCATCATCATCATCACTAGATTAGGTTTATGCCGATATACAGTTATTTTGAATTTCTTTAATTCCCGTTAAAGATGACCCCATATTGGCTGTATAAATAAGATGAAAAATGAACTAAAAGATTAGCATTGTAAAGATATCACGGATAATTATTATATTTAAATCACTGAAGCCAGGAAATGGAAAGATAAAATTCTTGCATTTTACCCGTTTTTTTATTGCAACTTTTGTATACATGACGGGTCTAACATTTCTGTGTAGAAACTTCTGTAGTTGTATTGTACCTCATGAGGATTGAAAGGTTTGGGACCAAAATGCCGGTTACAACCTAATTTGTGATGATAGTTGGAAATGTCCCTTCTGGACCATACATAAAATAGTGATTCTGATGACTACAGAGAAATTAGATAAAGTTTTGTGCTCTTTAAACTCTATAACGCTACAGTCTCTATAACACTATAATCATACATCGTGTTAGCAAGTGTTGACATCATACATAGATAGATTTTAATTTTTTTTATGCAACTTGTAAAATTTTCGATTATATCAGATGTAGTGATAACATTCGACAAATACCTTCATCACAGTACAGCCTATAGTGTCGTTGCTTTTACCCTTGTCTTTGTCTATACGTTTGTCCCACTGCTCCAGTGACAGTAAAACCTCGGCGTCGTCCTCCTCCACCGTAAATACATACTGAAATATGTAATAATTATAGGGAACATCACATACTCATCATTTACACCTCGACGTCGTCCTCCTCCACCGTAAATACATACTGAAATATGTAATAATTATAGGGAACATCACATATTCATCATTTACACCTCGACGTCGTCCTCCTCCGTAAATACATACTGAAATATGTAATAATGATAGGGAACATCACATATTCATCATTTACACCTCGACGTCGTCCTCCTCCAACGTAAATACATACTGAAATATGTAATAATTATAGGGAACATCACATACTCATCATTTACACCTCGACGTCGTCCTCCTCCTCCGTAAATACATACTGAAATATGTAATAATTATAGGGAACATCACATACTCATCATTTACACCTCGACGTCGTCCTCCTCCACCGTAAATACATACTGAAATATGTAATAATTATAGGGAACATCACATACTCATCATTTACACCTCGACGTCGTCCTCCTCCTCCGTAAATACATACTGAAATATGTAATAATTATAGGGAACATCACATACTCATCATTTACACCTCGACGTCGTCCTCCTCCGTAAATACATACTGAAATATGTAATAATTATAGGGAACAACATCACATGTCATCATTTACACCATCATTTACACGTCGTCCTCCTCCACCGTAAATACATACTGAAATATGTAATAATTATAGGGAACATCACATACTCATCATTTACACCTCGACGTCGTCCTCCTCCACCGTAAATACATACTGAAATATGTAATAATTATAGGGAACATCACATATTCATCATTTACACCTCGACGTCGTCCTCCACCGTAAATACATACTGAAATATGTAATAATTATAGGTAACATCACATACTCATCATTTACACCTCGACGTCGTCCTCCTCCACCGTAAATACATACTGAAATATGTAATAATTATAGGTAACATCACATACTCATCATTTACACCTCGACGTCGTCCTCCTCCGTAAATACATACTGAAATATGTAATAATTATAGGTAACATCACATACTCATCATTTACACCTCGACGTCGTCCTCCTCCGTAAATACATACTGAAATATGTAATAATTATAGGTAACATCACATACTCATCATTTACACCTCGACGTCGTCCTCCTCCGTAAATACATACTGAAATATGTAATAATTATAGGTAACATCACATACTCATCATTTACACCTCGACGTCGTCCTCCTCCGTAAATACATACTGAAATATGTAATAATTATAGGTAACATCACATACTCATCATTTACACCTCGACGTCGTCCTCCTCCGTAAATACATACTGAAATATGTAATAATTATAGGTAACATCACATACTCATCATTTACACCTCGACGTCGTCCTCCTCCACCGTAAATACATACTGAAATATGTAATAATTATAGGTAACATCACATACTCATCATTTACACCTCGACGTCGTCCTCCTCCACCGTAAATACATACTGAAATATGTAATAATTATAGGTAACATCACATACTCATCATTTACACCTCGACGTCGTCCTCCTCCGTAAATACATACTGAAATATGTAATAATTATAGGGAACATCACATACTCATCATTTACACCTCGACGTCGTCCTCCTCCGTAAATACATACTGAAATATGTAATAATTATAGGTAACATCACATACTCATCATTTACACCTCGACGTCGTCCTCCTCCGTAAATACATACTGAAATATGTAATAATTATAGGTAACATCACATACTCATCATTTACACCTCGACGTCGTCCTCCTCCGTAAATACATACTGAAATATGTAATAATTATAGGGAACATCACATACTCATCATTTACACCTCGACGTCGTCCTCCTCCACCGTAAATACATACTGAAATATGTAATAATTATAGGTAACATCACATACTCATCATTTACACCTCGACGTCGTCCTCCTCCACCGTAAATACATACTGAAATATGTAATAATTATAGGGAACATCACATACTCATCATTTACACCTCGACGTCGTCCTCCTCCACCGTAAATACATACTGAAATATGTAATAATTATAGGGAACATCACATACTCATCATTTACACCTCGACGTCGTCCTCCTCCACCGTAAATACATACTGAAATATGTAATAATTATAGGGAACATCACATACTCATCATTTACACCTCGACGTCGTCCTCCTCCACCGTAAATACATACTGAAATATGTAATAATTATAGGGAACATCACATACTCATCATTTACACCTCGACGTCGTCCTCCTCCACCGTAAATACATACTGAAATATGTAATAATTATAGGGAACATCACATACTCATCATTTACACCTCGACGTCGTCCTCCTCCACCGTAAATACATACTGAAATATGTAATAATTATAGGGAACATCACATACTCATCATTTACACCTCGACGTCGTCCTCCTCCACCGTAAATACATACTGAAATATGTAATAATTATAGGGAACATCACATACTCATCATTTACACCTCGACGTCGTCCTCCTCCACCGTAAATACATACTGAAATATGTAATAATTATAGGGAACATCACATACTCATCATTTACACCTCGACGTCGTCCTCCTCCGTAAATACATACTGAAATATGTAATAATTATAGGGAACATCACATACTCATCATTTACACCTCGACGTCGTCCTCCTCCACCGTAAATACATACTGAAATATGTAATAATTATAGGGAACATCACATACTCATCATTTACACCTCGACGTCGTCCTCCTCCGTAAATACATACTGAAATATGTAATAATTATAGGTAACATCACATACTCATCATTTACACCTCGACGTCGTCCTCCTCCGTAAATACATACTGAAATATGTAATAATTATAGGGAACATCACATACTCATCATTTACACCTCGACGTCGTCCTCCTCCGTAAATACATACTGAAATATGTAATAATTATAGGGAACATCACATACTCATCATTTACACCTCGACGTCGTCCTCCTCCACCGTAAATACATACTGAAATATGTAATAATTATAGGGAACATCACATACTCATCATTTACACCTCGACGTCGTCCTCCTCCGTAAATACATACTGAAATATGTAATAATTATAGGTAACATCACATACTCATCATTTACACCTCGACGTCGTCCTCCTCCGTAAATACATACTGAAATATGTAATAATTATAGGGAACATCACATACTCATCATTTACACCTCGACGTCGTCCTCCTCCGTAAATACATACTGAAATATGTAATAATTATAGGTAACATCACATACTCATCATTTACACCTCGACGTCGTCCTCCTCCGTAAATACATACTGAAATATGTAATAATTATAGGGAACATCACATACTCATCATTTACACCTCGACGTCGTCCTCCTCCGTAAATACATACTGAAATATGTAATAATTATAGGGAACATCACATACTCATCATTTACACCTCGACGTCGTCCTCCTCCGTAAATACATACTGAAATATGTAATAATTATAGGGAACATCACATACTCATCATTTACACCTCGACGTCGTCCTCCTCCACCGTAAATACATACTGAAATATGTAATAATTATAGGTAACATCACATACTCATCATTTACACCTCGACGTCGTCCTCCTCCACCGTAAATACATACTGAAATATGTAATAATTATAGGGAACATCACATACTCATCATTTACACCTCGACGTCGTCCTCCTCCACCGTAAATACATACTGAAATATGTAATAATTATAGGGAACATCACATACTCATCATTTACACCTCGACGTCGTCCTCCTCCGTAAATACATACTGAAATATGTAATAATTATAGGGAACATCACATACTCATCATTTACACCTCGACGTCGTCCTCCTCCACCGTAAATACATACTGAAATATGTAATAATTATAGGGAACATCACATACTCATCATTTACACCTCGACGTCGTCCTCCTCCGTAAATACATACTGAAATATGTAATAATTATAGGGAACATCACATACTCATCATTTACACCTCGACGTCGTCCTCCTCCAACATCAATACTTACTTCTACTACAAAGTGTGATAACCATCACAGTAGTAATTGTCATCATTACCAATATGATACCCTCTAAAGGATTTTTCCCTTTCAGAGATATTCGGCATACGAAGAGGAATTATTGTAGAATATGACGTCACGATGCTGTCAACATTATAAACGACTCTCTCGACGTTTTATAAAGAGCACTGGGCCAATGGCCTTTATAAACCGTCGAGAGTCGCGTATAATTAAATTCAAGGAAGAAAAAAAAAACAAGACAGATCAATGTGGCTGCTTTTGTTGTGAACGGAGGTGGAATATTTAGCGGTGATAAAGTCAGCAAGGTAGGAAATAAATAGTGCTGACGCAGCGAATTGATTCTCGACAAAGATTCATCAGACTGCTTTCTAGTTTTACAATTCAAAGCCAACTTATCATCTGGTCTCCCTTTATTTGTTTTTGCACTAAACGGCAATAAAATATCATATTGGCGACTACTTGAATTTCCTCCGTGAATGTTCGGATATAAAGTAAACACATAGTCTGATGTGTTGCGTTCTGTGAAGAATGCTTAAGATAGACAGAGTATCTAATTCGGAGACATCACAGATTAAATACAGTTCCTATTTACCTTTTGTAGATAAAACACGTTATCGTATATATTGAAGCCAAAAATAATTTCTCCAAAGGTGTATAACGTACCTATGTTTGATAACAATGCTTTATAGTGGAATATTGCAATAATTGTGACAAGTATTTGCATTTTTTACAAAGAATCTTGATATAACACAGTCACTTCGTCTATATACCAAAGACACTTCGTCTAAATACCAAAGACACTTCGTCTGTACACTACCGACACTTCAATATACCACCGACACTTCATCAATATACCACAGGCACTTCGTCTATATACCACAGACACTTCGTCTAAATACCAAAGACACTTCGTCTGAATACCACGGAGACTTCGTCTATACACTACCGATACTTCAATATACCACCGACACTTCAATATACCACCGACACGACATCAATATACCACAAACACTTCGTCTATATACCACCAACACCCCGTCTATATACCACAGACACTTTGTCTATATACCACCGACACCCCGTCTATATACCACTGACACCCCGTCTGTATATCACCGACACCTCGTCTATACACCATCGACACCTCGTCTATACACCATCGACACCCCGTCTATATACCACCGACACCTCGTCTATATATCACCGACACCTCGTCTATACACCACCGACACCTCGTCTATATACCACAGACACCTCGTCCATATACCATAGATATTTCGTCTATATACCACCGACACCCCGTCTGTATATCACCGACACTTTGTCCATATACCGCAGACACCCCGTCTATATACCACTGACACCTCGTCTATATACCAGATATTTCGTCTATATACCATCGACACCCCGTCTATATAACACAGACACCTCGTCTATATACCACAGATATTTCGTCTATATACCACCGACACCCCGTCTATATACCACCGACACCTTGTCTATACAACACCGACACCTCGTCTATATACCACCGACACCCCGTCTATATACCACCGACACCCCGTCTATATACCACTGACACCTCGTCTATATACCACAGATATTTCGTCTATATACCACCGACACCCCGTCTGTATATCACCGACACCGCGTCTATACACCACCGACACCTCGTCTATATACCACCGACACTTTGTCTATATACCACCGACACTTTGTCTATATACCACAGACACTTTGTCTATACAACACCGACACCTCGTCTATATACCACCGACACCCCGTCTGTATATCACCGACACTTTGTCCATATACCACAGACACCCCGTCTATATACCACTGACACCTCGTCTATATACCAGATATTTCGTCTATATACCACCGACACCCCGTCTATATACCACTGACACCTCGTCTATATACCACAGATATTTCGTCTATATACCACCGACACTTTGTCCATATACCACAGACACTTTGTCTATACAACACCGACATCTCGTCTCTATATCGTCTCTATACTACCGACATCCCGTCTATATAACACAGACACCTCGTCTATATACCACAGATATTTCGTCTATATACCACCGACACCCCGTCTATATACCACCGACACTTTGTCTATATAACACAGACACCTCGTCTATATACCACAGATATTTCGTCTATATACCACCGACACCCCGTCTATATACCACCGACACCTTGTCTATATACAACACCGACACCTCGTCTATATACCACCGACACCCCGTCTATATACCACCGACACCCCGTCTATATACCACTGACACCTCGTCTATATACCACAGATATTTCGTCTATATACCACCGACACCCCGTCTGTATATCACCGACACCGCGTCTATACACCACCGACACCTCGTCTATATACCACCGACACTTTGTCTATATACCACCGACACTTTGTCTATATACCACAGACACTTTGTCTATACAACACCGACACCTCGTCTATATACCACCGACACCCCGTCTGTATATCACCGACACTTTGTCCATATACCACAGACACCCCGTCTATATACCACTGACACCTCGTCTATATACCAGATATTTCGTCTATATACCACCGACACCCCGTCTATATACCACTGACACCTCGTCTATATACCACAGATATTTCGTCTATATACCACCGACACTTTGTCCATATACCACAGACACTTTGTCTATACAACACCGACATCTCGTCTCTATTTCGTCTATATACCACCGACACCCCGTCTATATAACACAGACACCTCGTCTATATACCACATATATTTCGTCTATATACCACCGACACCCCGTCTATATACCACCGACACTTTGTCTATATACCACAGACACCTTGTCTATACAACACCGACACCTCGTCTATATACCACCGACACCCCGTCTATATACCACCGACACCCCGTCTATATACCACTGACACCTCGTCTATATACCACAGATATTTCGTCTATATACCACCGACACCCCGTCTGTATATCACCGACACCGCGTCTATACACCACCGACACCCCGTCTATATACCACAGACACTTTGTCTATATACCACCGACACTTTGTCTATATACCACCGACACCCCGTCTATACAACACCGACACCTCCTCTATACAACACCGACACCTCGTCTATATACCATCGACACCCTGTCTATATACCACCGACACCTCGTCTATATACCACCGACACCCCGTCTATATACCACCGACACCTCGTCTATATATCACCGACACCTCGTCTATACACCACCGACACCTCGTCTATATACCACAGACACCTCGTCTATATACCACAGACACCTCGTCTATATATCACCGACACCTCGTCTATATATCACCGACACCTTGTCTATACACCACCGACACCTCGTCTATATACCACAGACACCTCGTCGATATACCACCGACACCTCGTCTATACACCACCGACACCCCGTCTATATACCACCGACACTTTGTCTATATACCACAGACACTTTGTCTATACAACACCGACACCTCGTCTATATACCACCGACACTTTGTCTATATACCACTGACACCTCGTCTATATACCAGATATTTCGTCTATATACCACCGACACTTTGTCTATATACCACCGACACTTTGTCTATATACCACCGACACTTTGTCTATATACCACAGACACTTTGTCTATATAACACCGACACCTCGTCTATATACCACCGACACCCCGTCTATATACCACTGACACCTCGTCTATATACCAGATATTTCGTCTATATACCACCGACACCCCGTCTATATACCACCGACACTTTGTCTATATACCACAGACACTTTGTCTATACAACACCGACACCTCGTCTATATACCACCGACACCCCGTCTGTATATCACCGACATTGCGTCTATACACCTCCGACACCCCGTCTATATACCACCGACACCCCGTCTATATACCACCGACACTTTGTCTATACAACACCGACACCTCGTCTATATACCACCGACACCCTGTCTATATACCACCGACACCTCGTCTATATACCACCGACACCCCGTCTGTATACCACTGACACCTCGTCTATATACCACTGACACCTCGTTTATATATCACCGACACTTCCTCTACATGTATACACCTGATACATATTCACCGTCAGATAGTACCATTGAAATTCTTGGCAACTGTAGACTGTCACTGTCACACCATATAATAAACAACGAGTATTGTTCTTTGGAAGACTATGTCAAAATACACAAGGGGTTGTTCAATTTAACATCGGTATACTCGGATTGGCAGAATGTACGGAAGTCTCTTGGGCGCTGAATATCACAATGTATTTTTTGTACGACCAGGAAGAGTTTGCGAACAGTTTTATTTCACACGGATGTTTCCCTAACAAAATCGCCTTGAAATGTATAGTAAAGGATGCAATATCAAAAACTTCTGAATGTAACAGGGAAAGAGCGCATATTAAAACGGACTGATCTAACTCGTTTTCAGAATATCCATCCAAGCATCGCTCCGCATAAACTATGGTTATTGTGCCAAAAAACACCGAAGATATGCAGAGAAATCGGGTTTCTTGTCAAACTTGGTGCCCAACCGATTACCGGTTGTATCTGCGGTTCTTGTGAACAAAATGTTGAAACATTGTGAACTATTTATCAATAGACTGTCGGATATATTTTGATGAAAGTGACTGTCTCACAACAACAATAGTGAATGTACTTTCGGTTGTTCAGAGCGTTAGTATTCTAAGTGATGTAAACAAAGCGTAGTCCAGTTGACTACAGTACATTGTTACCATCTGGTGTTTTTGGTCTATAATCTGTTTACCGTCTCGTATCTCGTCACACTATGTTCGACCTTAATGTACATAGAATTATAGAGCAGCCGAAAAAGCAGAGTCTGTACCATCTCGTACACTACGTACGTCAGTGGTAATACGCTACACACTGGTCATTTGTCTGATGAAGGTGACCGTGCGGTCATCGAAACGTCCAACTCTAATCATCTACTGGTTGTGTTGTAAGAACTTCTATTCTAATGACATGACCAACCCGAAGAAAATGTTTATAAAAAAAAATTCAAAATGAAGTCTGCACTTCTGCATTGGTTGCAGCGCCTGTAGTGTGAATTTACATTATATGTATATCGGAGGAAAAACTGTTTAATGGCCAAACCATATCTCGTACATAGTTGTTTTATTTTCTAATTTTCTACCACAGGCACTTCGTCTACATATATATACCACAGAGACTTCGTCTACATCTATATACCACAGACACTTCGTCTACATCTATAAACCACAGGCACTTCGTCTACATCTATATACAACAGAGACACTCCGTCTACATCTATATACCAAAGACACTTCGTCTACATCTATATACTATAGACACTTCGTCTAACTCTATATACCACAGACAGTTCGTCTAACTCTATATACCACAGACACTTCGTCTAACTCTATATACCACAGACACTTCGTCTACATCTATATACTATAGACACTTCGTCTACATCTATATACCACAGACACTTCGTCTACATCTATGTACCAAAGACACATCGTCTACATCTATATACCACAGACACATCGTCTACATCTATATACCACAGTCACTTCGTCTACATCTATATACCACAGACACTTTGTCTACATCTATATACCACAGTCACTTCGTCTAACTCTATATACCACAGACACTTCGTCTACATCTATATACCACAGTCACTTCGTCTAACTCTATATACCACAGACACTTCGTCTACATCTATATACCACAGACACTTCGTCTAACTCTATATACCACAGACACTTCGTCTACATCTATATACCACAGACACTTCGTCTACATCTATATACCACAGACACTTCGTCTACATCTATATACCACAGACACTTCGTCTACATCTATATACCACAGACACTTCGTCTACATCTATATACCAAAGATAATTCGTCTACATCTATATACCACAGACACTTCGTCTACCGAAGTACTTCGGGGTCTCCTGAAACAGACTTATATTTTTGACAGATATGTACTGTTGACAAATTTACTCAAATAAAATGTATTAGCATTGTGCGTGTTGTGGATGAGATTGTCACTGTTATCTCATATACAAGGGAGATATTATGACAGCATCATTTCACCGTGACCAACCTATCATATTGTTAACTTAAAGGATGTTGAGTCACCTTAAAGCCCATACCTGCGGATTGTTGAGGAAAGATCCATTGTTTCCACATCCACCACACCTGTCTTGGCGTTTCCACTCGCCGAAAGCTTTGCCTTGTTTCCAAGTTTTCTTGAAGGAGAAGAATGACGTGTTGATCATGTGACAAATATCCATGGAAGTGAAGTATCGATAAAAGTCCTCAAACGCCATCCTGGAAAAAATATGATATCCTGTTACATGGTAGTATGTAGTAGTGTGAACTTCACGTCATTCGAAGCTGCGTAACTTAACAAGTGGTACTTGTAAAAGCAAACTTGGTTATATTGTAAAACAGTAATTGTACTTCATTAGTGGTATCCCGTCAGAAACATTGTAACGATGTGCAACAGTTAATAGTGTAAATAACTAGGATGTCTCGCTGTAAACTTGGTAGTATAATACCATTAGTGGATATCTTGTTACAAACCTGGTAGTGTAATATATTAATGCATAAGTGCGTGTTTAGTGACGTAACCCGTTTGTAGACACAAAGACATATGTACGTGCTAAGTGAAGTAGACCATATATAGACACAAGACACATGCATGTGTTTTAGCGAAGTAGACCATTTGCAGAAACAAAGACACATGTATATATATGTTTAGTGGCGTAAACCATATATAGACACAAGACACATGTATGCGTTTAGTGAAGTAGACCATTTGTAGACACAAAGACACATGTATGTGTTTAGTGAAGTAAACCATTTGTAGAAACAAAGACACATGTATATGTTTATTGAATTAGACTATTTGTAGAAACAAAGACACATGTATATGTTCAGTGAAGCAGACTTTTTGTAGACACAAAGACACATGTATGTGTTCAGTGAAGCAGACCATTTGTAGACACAAAGACACATGTATGTGTTTAGTGAAGCAGACCATTTGTAGACACAAAGACACATGTATGTGTTCAGTGAAGCAGACCATTTGTAGACACAAAGACACATGTATGTGTTTAGTGAAGTAGACCATTTGTAGACACAAAGACACATGTATGTGTTTAGTGAAGTAGACCATTTGTAGACACAAAGACACATGTATGTGTTTAGTGAATTAGACCATTTGTAGAAACAAAGACACATGTATGTGTTCAGTGAAGCAGACTATTTGTAGACACAAAGACACATGTATGTGTTCAGTGAAGCAGACCATTTGTAGACACAAAGACACATGTATGTGTTCAGTGAAGCAGACCATTTGTAGACACAAAGACACATGTATGTGTTTAGTGAAGTAGACCATTTGTAGACACAAAGACACATGTATGTGTTTAGTGAAGTAGACCATTTGTAGACACAAAGACACATGTATGTGTTTAGTGAATTAGACCATTTGTAGAAACAAAGACACATGTATGTGTTCAGTGAAGCAGACTATTTGTAGACACAAAGACACATGTATGTGTTCAGTGAAGCAGACCATTTGTAGACACAAAGACACATGTATGTGTTTAGTGAATTAGACCATTTGTAGACACAAAGACACATGTATGTGTTTAGTGAAGTAGACCATTTGTAGACACAAAGACACATGTATGTGTTTAGAGAAACAGACCATTTGTAGACACAACCATTTGTAGACACAAAGACACGTGTATGTGTTTAGAGGAACATACCATTTGTAGAAACAAAGACACATGTATGTGTTTAGTGAATTAGACCATTTGTAGAAACAAAGACAAATGTATGTGTTCAGTGAAGCAGACTATTTGTAGACACAAAGACACATGTATGTGTTCAGTGAAGCAGACCATTTGTAGAAACAAAGACACATGTATATGTTTATTGAATTAGACTATTTGTAGAAACAAAGACACATGTATGTGTTCAGTGAAGCAGACCATTTGTAGACACAAAGACACATGTATGTGTTTAGTGAAGTAGACCATTTGTAGACACAAAGACACATGTATGTGTTTAGTGAATTAGACCATTTGTAGACACAAAGACACGTGTATGTGTTTAGAGAAACAGACCATTTGTAGACACAAAGACACATGTATGTGTTTAGTGAAGTAGACCATTTGTAGACACAAAGACACGTGTATGTGTTTAGAGGAACATACCATTTGTAGAAACAAAGACACATGTATGTGTTTAGTGAAGTAGACCATTTGTAGAAACAAAAACACATGCATGTGTTTAGTGAAGTAAACCATTTGTAGAAACAAAGACACATGTATATTTTTATTGAATTAGACAATTTGTAGAAACAAAGACACATGTATGTGTTCAGTGAAGCAGACCATTTGTAGACACAAAGACACATGTATGTGTTTAGTGAAGTAGACCATTTGTAGACACAAAGACACATGTATGTGTTTAGAGAAACAGAACATTTGTAGACACAAAGACACATGTATGTGTTTAGTGAAGTAGACCATTTGTAGACACAAAGACACGTGTATGTGTTTAGAGAAACAGACCATTTGTAGACAAAAAGACACATGTATGTGTTTAGTGAAGTAGACCATTTGTAGACACAAAGACACGTGTATGTGTTTAGTGAAGTAGACCATTTGTAGACACAAAGACACATGTATGTGTTTAGTGAAGTAGACCATTTGTAGACACAAAAACACTTGTATGTGTTAAGTGGCATAAACCAATTTTAGACACAAACAACGACACAGGTACGTGTTAAGAGGCGTGATATATCTATAGACACAAACAACGACACAGGTACGTGTTAAGAGGCGTGATATATCTATAGACACAAACAACGACACAGGTACGTGTTAAGAGGCGTGATATATCTATAGACACAAACAACGACACAGGTACGTGTTAAGAGGCGTGGTATATCTATAGACACAACGACACAGGTACGTGTTAAGAGGCGTGATATATCTATAGACACAACGACACAGGTACGTGTTAAGAGGCGTGGTATATCTATAGACACAACGACACAGGTACGTGTTAAGAGGCGTGGTATATCTATAGACACAACGACACAGGTACGTGTTAAGAGGCGTGGTATATCTATAGACACAACGACACAGGTACGTGTTAAGAGGCGTGATATATCTATAGACACAACGACACAGGTACGTGTTAAGAGGCGTGATATATCTATAGACACAACGACACAGGTACGTGTTAAGAGGCGTGATATATCTATAGACACAACGACACGGGTACGTGTTAAGAGGCGTGATATATCTATAGACACAACGACACGGGTACGTGTTAAGAGGCGTGATATATCTATAGACACAACGACACGGGTACGTGTTAAGAGGCGTGATATATCTATAGACACAACGACACAGGTACGTGTTAAGAGGCGTGATATATCTATAGACACAACGACACAGGTACGTGTTAAGAGGCGTGATATATCTATAGACACAACGACACAGGTACGTGTTAAGAGGCGTGATATATCTATAGACACAAACAACGACACAGGTACGTGTTAAGAGGCGTGATATATCTATAGACACAAACAACGACACAGGTACGTGTTAAGAGGCGTGATATATCTATAGACACAACGACACAGGTACCTGCTTTATGGTGTAAACCAGTTTTATACACGACACATGTACCTGTTTAATGGCGTGAACTATTTTTAGACACACCCTTAAATGTACGTGTTTAGTGACGTGATGTTATCGTAGATATGCTTTTTGAAAAACAATATATATCTGAATTACACTTTTCCAATCGCCCCATTAAATATCAAGCGATCCTTATTGGATTAAGGATGGTATGTGCCGACATTATGTTAACATCAGGTATATTAAGGTATGTAATGTGACATTGGTAGGACAATTAATTACGAAAATAATACCACGTAACGTTTGAAACATGGATATCACCCTAAGCAACATCCAATTCTCATCGCCTAATAAAAACAGTAGATTGGTACTAAACAGTCTACGAGATCAAAGCATATGTCGACCAGGAACTAACTACGACAGAACATATTCAACACAGGAAGACAACGGAAACGTTTTAATGAGTCTCCATGGAAACCAACAGTAGCAGAAAGTATTTTTGAATATCGATTTATACGAGACACAATGAATTCTACTGTTCACTGTATACATGTGCTCTTGATGTTAAAAGCATCAAATTATGAAAACTTATTAATTCTACATTGCGATGTTATACATATATAGTCCATTACATCCGCTTTTGATTTCTCTATAAATCACCTCACACCTCAGTCACCCCATGATTACTGTCTAGGAGCAGCTGCATGATGCTGGTAAACAAATACGTATCAAAAGATGAAATATTTTAGTAAACCATGATAAGCAATCCAAGAACTCAATTTCAAAATAACAAAAACATTTAAATAAGCAAATAATTTCCTGTGCCACAATTTACAATGAGCGAATCATTCTTTGTTTATCTATGACTTCATATCAGTTCAGTTCCTAATTACCTTGTACTTTGCGATACCTCAGTTCATACAGATAATCAACATGTACATTCGAATCTGCAGGCAACTTACCAAAATTCACCGTTGTCATCAAACGTCAGTCCAAGTTCCTTTTTGTCACTTTCACTAACCTTTTTCCATTCAGAAGACCTACACAATAAAAAAATCAATCTTAAGTCGGGACAATAAAAAAAACCCAACTTTATTTTGATGCCATATATGGAGGAAAACGTCGTGTCCATGTGATGCAAAAGGTTTCCAAATGTTAACTAAGTTCAATAAAGTTTACCATCAGCGTTTTGTCATTTTTCCCGTTCGCATTATTGAAACTTTTTTCATTTCCGATTTTCGAACAGTTTGTTTATGTTTAAAGCTTGACCAACTCCCTATTCATTTCCGGTGATCATTACTCCTTTCCCCTCTAAAATTATCATGTATTCTACTGGTTGTGTTATAAGAACTTCTATTCTATTGGCATTACAAACCTGAAGATAATATCACAAAAATATTTACATTTCCGGTTATTGTTTTTTTTAATACATAGCACGTTGTCATGGTTACGTGCTTTCTGTTATAAGTTTCCATGTACACGTCAAAACCAGTGTTTATCTTCAATCATACCCATCACTCCAAGGTCCTCTCCATTCCGTTCCTCCCCAAGGGTTTCTTAGTCGTATCATGTTCATCTTCTGTCGGTTGAACACAGCGAACAAATTTTTACCTACAAGCTTGATTTTCTTGACGGCTGTGATACTGTAAGCATGTCCTTTGACTAATCCACATGACAGTTGCGACTCCATCTCTCGTCCTGTAGCCTGTAAATATAAATTAACTTTAGCAGGTCTCGTATTACTGTAAATACATATTGTAAAACTTGTTGTCGGTACAAGGTCTTCTAAAGGAAGGTGTTGTTGTATTTCGTATAAATGATCGTCTTTCTTTTCTTCTATAAATATATTTCCCTATCCAATGAACATGCACTTACAAAGGAGAATTGTGGCCTGATAAAAATGCAACTGGCTCTAAGTCAAATTGGGTAAAAAAATGACCATTTTGTTCATGTAAAAAATGCCAAGATACAAAGCATAACACGATCTTTCCTAATGGACGAAGCGCTGATAGGATTCGATCGATGGACTTTAGTCTGCTCTAATAAAACGATCATTAGAGACAGGTTGTGTACGACATTAAATTAGGATTACGGCCTACCCTTATTGAAGCGCTCATGAGAGACCGATTATCAAAGGAGTTCCGGAGGATCTTGAAGAGTTTTTTCTTGTCCTCTTCTGTTCGATAATCCTCTAACTCTATCCCTTCTCCCACTCCACCTGTCATGTCCACCATAGCGTCCCGTGCCTTCCCAGCTATCAGAGACTCGTAGTCTCCGAACAATCTACAAGTGAACAATAACTGGCGCTATTCATGTTTTACATTATTCAACATTATGGAACATACTTTTGTTAATAGTACATTGTAAGTTGTTTTAGAATCTTTGAGCAAAAAGTGTATATTTAGTTTAAAAAACATTTTATTTCCGACATTTACATATTACAAGAACAACTACAAATAATGAAAAGAGGAATGGAAAACAAGCTGGAATTGAACACTGGTTCAGTTTTAGTAAAGCGTTAACATTTTTACAGTATTCACCAAAAGGACTATGAATACCGGCATTAGCGTTAACCTCACAGAATCTCGATTTTATCCTCTCGGAAATACTGGAGATTAAGACGACCCAAATATTTACATTGTAGAATCTATAGTTTCTCATCATATAGCCATGCTTTCTCGCAAAAATACTATTTCTACGGTTTCTGTGATACTTGGATACTCAGAATTCAGAAGTACAGATATTGACTGTTTCTTGGTTTCAGACAAAAATGCCACCGGTTGTTGACTAAAGATTAATGACGCCAGTTAGTGTGCTACTGGTGGTTAACTAAAGGTTATTGACGCCAGTAAGTTTGCCACCGGTTGTTGACTAAAGGTTAATGATGCCACTTAGTTTGCCACCGGTGGTTAACTAAATGTTATTGACGTCAGATTGTGTGCCACTGGTGGTTAACTATGATTAATGGCTCCAGTTAGTGTGCCACCGGTTGTTGACTAAAGGTTAATGATGCCACTTAGTTTGCCACCGGTGGTTAACTAAATGTTATTGACGTCAGATTGTGTGCCACTGGTGGTTAACTATGATTAATGACTCCAGTTAGTGTGCCACTGGTGGTTAACTAAAGGTTATTGACGCCAGTTATTTTGCCACTAGTGGTTAACCAAAGGTTATTGACGTCAGTTTGTGTGCCACTGGTAGTTAACTAAAGGTTAATGACGCCAGTTAGTTTGCCACTGGTGGTTAACTAAAGGTTATTGACGTCTGTAAGACAAACAATTTCATTCGTTTTTTTTGTAGAGTAACAAAACAGTAAACCGTATTTATACTGATCCATGTGCAAGTTACAACATTATCTACTCAAAAATTCCAAATGGGACTAGACCTGTCAACTTGTTATTCTTATTTCAAAGTTTAATTTGCAGTGTTTCTATTCGTGTAGTTTATGAAATGTCTTATAAATAGTTATTTTCATTGTCATTTGAAACACTTCTATCCATGTGATAACCTTGAGTTAATGTCATGTGACTTACTTCGATAGGGCAATAAATAACATTTATGAAGCATTATTTCGAGCAAGATATCTTTAAACACATTAAATCAAATTACGTTTATCAACAATATAGAATCATTTAAGATCGTCTACACCGGTCTCAAATGTATAATAATATCATTAATTGAATCGATTGTGACACCAGAACCAATTTCTATTGAATTTCGTACTTATCATTATATATAACAGCTCTAGATCTTTTTCCAGTTTTTGAAAGAATGACACATATATTACTCCCAATTTCATAGCGTACTTTGCATATGCTTTCTCCAGTAGAGCAGGCCAGAATTCGTTTCCACTCTTGGAATGTGCGAAGATGAGTCTACCATAACGGGTGGGAAGATAGTCATCTATCACCACATCCAGCCACTGACCACACTGCCAGAACTTAAAGTGGAAAATACCGGCGTGTTTCTTCCCAGTCTGCCATTCCTGTTCCTCGGGGTCAGGTACGATCTGAACGACGACAAGAAAAATGTAACGAAAACGTATTTAAAATATAAAATATATCAAACAAAGACACATTCAAACGAAAGAAATATTTACACGGAGACCCCTAAAAATGTACAAGAAGAATAAGTTCATGTGTTTCGGAAGGGTAAGTGGTCTCTACATTATCGTATAATTAGCCATGTAAATCCTGGTCAATCTGTGTAAATCCTGGCCAATCCGTGTAAATCCTGGTCAATCCGTGTAATCCGTGTACATCCTGGCCAATCCGTGTAAATCCTGGTCAATCCGTGTAAATCCTGGCCAATCCGTGTAAATCCTGGCCAATCCGTGTAAATCCTGGTCAATCCGTGTAAATCCTGGCCAATCCGTGTAAATCCTGGTCAATCCGTGTAATCCGTGTACATCCTGGCCAATCCGTGTAAATCCTGGTCAATCCGTGTAAATCCTGGCCAATCCATGTAAATCCAGGCCAATCCGTGTAACAAATGTCACTTTCACAAAAAAGTAGGATTAACAACACGGAATCCACCAAGTTTATTGACAAGCACTAAGTACCTCACATCGTACAAGAGGAGAAAACATTTCTCAGTGAAATTATGGTGGCTACCATTGAACTTAATCAACCTGCATCTCTCGAAACCCGGAGTCGATATCTTCTCTACTGAAACATGTTTTTATATGAGAAATGGAGACAGATACACATACAACTTTTTCAAAATTGAAAGTTTTTTTAACAAATGATTGTTGGGTATGGCCCTATCAAATGATCTTGTCTTATAAACTGGGTGTCAAAAATGATTTGCGATATCGAGGGTATCAACAAAACCCAAGCTCAGTTCTTCAAAATTGTAAAATTATTTTTTCGAGTTGCTGATACATAGTATCTAAGCTGTTCTATAAGTACAGAGCTGCAAGCAATTCCAAATGTCATAACAACCTAGAGATAAGACTAGTTTATGCATAAATCTAGATATCTAGGTATACCTATTAATCATCATATGTCGTTTTCAAAATCCCATCTTAAATAGTATATGACTTACAATCCACTCTACTATGCATATTGGTAACAAGAAAAATGTTTCAGTAAAGATGTAGTTTTGATTCAGATTTACGTGTTGTACAAGACTCGTCAACGTGAAATTTTAATGTGTATGATAATGTTATTTTTCCTTGAGGAATTCTGCTAAAGATGATTCAGAGTTAGGCGAGATATGGTTTGTATCGGTGCCTGGCGTCTGTCAAGTGTTGGGGAGTTATTGCCCTCCTCGTTTATTTATATACAGACATGCATCAAACGCACAATGTCAGTTTCAGGTCGTGCAAGCTTTACAATCGGCAATATCTACTACTGGAAAGTAGAAGTATTGGCCTCAACATCGCATTTTCAACTTTATTACAAACGTGATAGATGTTTGAGGCTTGTCTGCATCCTGGCGTTAACAGTGGGGTGTGTATTCCCACACACCACACGGTCTCTATCGTCAATCCGGCGGGATTTGTTAGCATGCTCAAGTCTGTCTAGTTGTTGAACCCGACACCTACATGTATAACATATTCTCGCATATATATATGTTTTTGTTTAAAGTTAGAACCTTCTCTGTGTACATCTTGTCTGTCTACATACCCTAAGTGAAAAGATTGTGATATCGTCTTTGCCAAGTTCGTAAGGATGTTTGGCCTGTTGATGAGTTCATTAACATGGAAATGTGAAGCAACATTTCTGACTTGACATTTTAATTACATGTTATCGAGTTTAAGGTTTCGGAAGGGATCTAAAACAAATACCCAATACATATGACTCATCAGTACCAGTCATATCCTAGCAGCTGTTTCATTCCACAGATAACTGCAATATGTATATCTAACTTTTAAACGAAATAATTTCAAATCTTTAAAGTTTTCTTTGATGAAATCACCCAAAACTATTTCATCCCACGTGAAATTAAAATTCGTTTATGTGAGAAAAACTTGGTTGTTTTATGGATAGCACATGAAACACTATAGGCGTAGCTCAGGAACTTTGTAAAAACGAAAATGAACAAAATCGCCGTGAGCAGATATCAACACGACCAGCTGTGAGAACACGCTATACATTGCTTTTACAACTGTGTATCTATTTATCCACGAAGGACAAACTGAAGTCCTAAGAAATGGCAAAAAGTAGACGTCCCACTATCTGATGCCAGCAGCAAGACATCCAAACATCAGAAACATTCGTATTATTTTTTTCTGAACGACAAAAAACATACTGACATCTTCATCAGTAAGAAACGAATCAATGATATATCGATATGAATATTAATAAAGGAAAACTTAAAAGGAGATTATGTAAATAGATTTCTAAGGGTGACAGTTTTCTGCTTCTTCGATGACGCCATTCGTATATAGGTATATCTAAGTAAGTTCTCGTTCTCCCCTGAACATAGGGATTGCAACAACAAACCAGCAGACATATCAAATACATATCTACGTAAAACATTTCTAACATTGAACTCACAACGAAATCGATACACCTTAGTAAAATAGTGATGGCGACTTCGAAACTTTCTGATAATTTCCATCAAACGTTTTTGCGATTTTGTACATCAGATGTCACAGAAGTAGTTATATTTAGAACGAGTCCTCGAATACCGAACAAACTTTGACAATGAAGACCAAAGTATGAAGCAGCAGGGATGTTACTATACTACTATCAAGAAATGGCACATTCATAATAGAGAAATTGAAATGTTCACGGTTATCATATGGTAAAGAGGAAATATGTCTCCGTTGATAGCACACAGAATGAAGATAAGATTTAGTGGAGTGTGTTCTTTATGTCATTTCTGACGGGTATATCACTAAACATTTTGTTGATGAGATTTATTGGAGTCTTTTCTTCATATCATTTCTGACGGGTATATCCGGGGAATCACTAAATGTCTTGATCAGAAGATTGGACAAATCAATAAAAAAATAAAAAACTTGGTAAGGTATTTATCACCTGCTTTCAATAAGGCTTTCAACAATCAAGTACCAAAGAAAGCAAAGAAGTCAGTCAAGAGAGGACTGCAGCTTGTAGTTATGGGTATGGCAATAGTCAACAGTGATTAGTGTAAGTTTAAATACCTTGTTTCGGAATTGTTGTAAAATAAATAAAGTTGATTTTAACCTATTCGAAGATATTACCTTTTAACTCAACGAAGACATTGTCAAAATAAAAATCAATCAATTATTGTAAAGCTTTTCTCCTCAGAATGTCACCTGTAGTTTGCTAGTTTGTGTTTGCTCTACCAATATCAATATTGAACATTAAATTACCATTAACACATTCACGGTGTAGCTGAATGATACATAATGATAAAACTAGGGTTTCGTTCATATTTCTTAACCTGCATCTCGTTTATACCTGTGCAAATTATATATTATATCACACTGCTACACGCAGCTACAGCACATACTATTTGAGCATAGGTCATATCTTTGCTGTAAGTATATGTTGCGTGTTTATAAGCATGTGCCGCACCGTTGCTACCGGTAGCATATTCATAAGTTTTTGAGCCTTCGGCATATCTCTGCTATAGTTTGCATAATGCATATCTACATACCTATAGAGCTATGGTGCTGTGTAAACACTGGGATCGTGTCTACACCAAATATGGAACATTTCTTTACCTTTTGGAGTACGTGACAACCATTGCTACAGGTACAACTAGTCTACACAAGTTTTAGAGTATGTAATACCCGTTGCTATAGATACAACTTGTCTACACAACTTTTAGAGTATGTGATAACCGTTGCTATAGATACAACTTGTCTACACAACTTTTAGAGTGTGTGGTAACCGTTGCTATAGATACAACTTGTCTACACAACTTTTAGAGTATGTGATAACCGTTGCTATAGATACAACTTGTCTACACAACTTTTAGAGTGTGTGGTAACCGTTGCTATAGATACAACTTGTCTACACAATTTCACAGTATATAATAACCATAGCTACAGGTACAACTTGTCTACACAACTTTTACAGTATATAATAATCATAGCTACCGGTAAAGCTTGTCTACACATTTTTCACAGTATATAATAACCATAGCTACAGGTACAACGTGTCTACACAACTTTTACAGTATATAATAACCATAGCTACAGGTACAACTTGTCTACACAACTTTTACAGTATATAATAACCATAGCTACAGGTACAACTTGTCTACACAACTTTTACAGTATATAATAACCATAGCTACAGGTACAGCTTGTCTACACAACGTTTACAGTATATAATAACCATAGCTACAGGTACAGCTTGTCTACACAACGTTTATATATAATAACCATAGCTACAGGTACAGCTTGTCTACACAACGTTTACAGTATATAATAACCATAGCTACAGGTACAGCTTGTCTACACAACGTTTACAGTATATAATAACCATAGCTACAGGTACAATTGGTCTACACAACTTTTTTGAAGTATGTTACCTGTTACCACAGCCTACATTTGTACACACCTTTTTCCAGAGTTTGGGATCCTCCGCGATACAGGCACACGCTGCTACAAACCAACAGTTACCCAAGCTTCCCTGAGAGAAATCATCGGCACTTGCTCCTTCCGTAAAAAATTTCGGATTTGCACATATATCCTGAAATTCATAAAACACGACCATAAATCCAATTGATTTTGATAACGGCGACGTGTGAATACGTTTTACAATCACGGTATTTAGAGTATTGTTGTATAACGATTTGATGAATGTATCTGATTTATCTAATAAAGACAAAAAGGTCAATAACAGAATAAATTTTGCTGTATTAACTGCTTTATAACAAATACTGTCTAACTTCATTATCTCGAAGTCGGCGGGTCCGGACGAAGACTTCGAGTTATCAGAGTATTCGATTTAGATTTAATGTAAAATCGTGACTTACACTAGGACGTTTCCAGACGATGTCGGCCGGGGCAGGACGACTAAAAAACAACGAGGATCCAGAGGGTGGGAAATCCTTGTCGACAAAGAGTTTTCCACCACGAGAGCAGGAACTTTTGATCTTGTAGTACTTCTGGCCTTTATATGGCACAGTTGAATCCGTCAGTCCCAGAACCATGATTCTGAAAGATGGAGATATTACAGTGTTAAAGAACGACTAATTATCCTGGCCATTCATGATCATCTAATGAACCAGTAATGATGATGTAAAGAGATCAGGGATGGAATTTTTTACATCAGTCACTGCTACGTTCTATATCATACCAGATAATCTCAGCAGCGACACAGATTACCTAAATGTAGGCCCATGTCAAAGGTGTTTTTCTTCAAATAATGCAATAAATATCAAGCCACAGTACCAAATTATACATTAAGACAACGCCATTGTTCAAAGTGATCATCTCAGTAAATGTTATAGACTATAGACAGTGGGTTGTCTAACAAATACGTGACTTCAGCTGCTAGACGTCTAGACAACGTCCAAACAAACGACTGTTATTTCGATTTAAAACGGCAGCGAAATGCCTTGTGCTGTGAGAAATATATCGAAATGCGACCAAATGTGTTATCTGCTACTGATAACCATCCATTTAACACGCAAAAGACCACATCATTCGTCATAGACATAGGCTTTAACGTAGTTATGTTATTAAATTCTAAGCAGGAAATAAGACAAATGTTAACTCTTCGTGTCAAATGTTTTTATATCTATCAAATAATTCATATTTACGTACGTAAGATCACATTTCTAATGAAGATATCATTATTGTATTTTCCCAGCGATGCTAAACTATATTCCCATTTAAAAACATGCCAGGAGAAAGCACTTCTTTGACAATGACTATAACAGTAAGAGATTACATACCAGAAGAAAGCACTTATTTGACAATGACTATAACAGTAAGAGATTATTACTAAACTGCCTTTGCTATATACCGTGTCTCACACCATCCCTAACAGATCGGTCTGGAACTGGTCTGACAGGTGTCGGCGTCTACACAATGTGTAGCTTTCCGCATTAATTCATATCTCATCGCTAGCCACCGATCTTCACGGGTGATAATATTGCTGGAGCAGTATTACGTAACAACGTACATCCGGGCTCTTATCGTTGGAATAAGTTTGTGTCTATTTAGTCAAATAAGAGGTCCGATGGGCTTTAGCGTTCAATGTTATATGGGATCCACTGTCAGATGATTATGATATTGTTTTGGTCAGAATCACGTTCTTATAATTTCTACTACCATCTAATTAAAGCTTTGTTTCAATATCAGACAAAAAAATCAGTGGAAAGGTCGTACAGATCTGAATATATCCACCAAGTTTCAAAATTATCCACCAAGAAGGTTAAAACAACATTAGGGTGCATTCTAGCAGCAACATGTCCACGGAAGATGACGTCATCGACACATCGACATATTTATAGAATCTTAATCAACACAAATTATATGAAAGAAGGGCGAAATATGACAAAAAGAAAGATGTAGACGGAAACTACATTAAAAGAACAAGGAGAATAAGACCAGGTACTCTGGAAAAGTAAGCGTCTCCTACTTTTACAGCGCCAACACCCGGAAGAATAAACTGACAACGGGCTAACCAGGCTAGTGGAATTATCATAAAGAACTTTTCAATATTTTTCATATCTTTGTACTTGATCGTCAATTTACGTTAGAAACGAACCGGTCTGTGGTGGCTTAGTTGTGTCCTTGTTCATGACATTAAATCCAAAACGTTCTCAATGGTAGGCAACTAACCTCCCGTATGCTGTTAGAATTGCTTTGATGTGTAACAATCAATTACCATTGTTCACAAGCATATATTTTCAGGGTGACACTCGAGCTCTCCCCTGGTCAATGTTTTGTTATATCTAGTTATATAACGAGGCAATTACATCATCTACTGTTAATAGTTTGGTGTATGTGTTTCTTTAGACCGGAATGGTTTACTTATATTTCCAGGTTTCTCTAACGCCTCTTTTGTGTTATTAACCTATGTTTACCTGTCTATATGAACAAGGGACAACACTACGGATTACCGAATGTGATTAGAACTCTGTCATTTCAATGGGACTAATTAATTTACATAATTGGATTTCAATTTATAAATTGTATATATATATTGGAATACCAATATATACGGACTTCATTATCATCACACTCCTAACTGTCATCATATTTTGATTTACAAATTTTAAACAAATGCTTTGAAGAATAATAACCTCTAACACAAAGGAACTTTGAACTTCCTGGGTTTTTTTGTCTCATCTCACAATACACCAGATAAATCGTAACAAGCGTAACACAAAACGAGTCATATGAAATATTTATTCCCTTCAACACTGACCATTTCAATGCTTTCAGAATATGTTTGGGGACAGAACCGCTAACCTTAACCTCAGTGACTAACACTCAACACAACGGTCGAAGGTTCAGTAGTGGTAAGCGGTAAGAACAAGGTTTAGATGTTTTGTCACATCTCAGATAAGGCAATGGTTAGCGGTTACCATTTTCGCCCCCTACCAACAAAATAATAGATATTCAAATTAGAAAACTCAATAACATTTTCATTTGGGATATAATCAATTACAAAATAGTTCTAATCCAAAGCTTCAAAATGACTTTGGATCATGTACAAGCTACCACCACTACGTTTTATGTAGTTCAATTAAAAATCTTTGACTCCGTTACTCTGTAGCAAAGACCTGTATCTTTTACAAACCGGCCATTTCCTTTTAGTTCAAACAAAATCTACTTCTCTTAGAGTTCAAATTCCATTGTAGATTTATTGTCGATATGGTTCTGGAGACAAAATGTTTTCGACAAACATAACGAATAGAAATTGTTACATAAATCACATAAATTGTAAAACCCCTCGATGTAGTTTTCAGGTTTACTTCTCTCAGTAAGTTCCCCTACACACGCCTCTGTCTCGCTACGCACGTTCCCCTTATGCACCCCTCAGTTTTCGCTCTATTTTAAGTGTTTATAGCACAAGTCGTTTCTGCAACATGTTGCTTTCATTACAGTTGCTGGCACCGATTCTTTAAAATATCAACATGAAAATTTCGTAAGTTACGATAACTTTCTAAAACGAAATGGTTGACGACTTCCTAGTTATGATGTGTAGCGGTAGGAGGTACCTAACACTGTGCCGCCAGTACGTTAGTCTAAAATCCTACATAGACAGATTTTGTCTTAAAATATAAATCAACGCTAATACCGGCTCCATTATTATCGAGGTGAACCGGAAGAAGTATGTAATATATAAATATTCGCGGAGCTTTGAAAGCTAGAACAAACTTACTTTAATATATATATAAACTGTTAAGACAATGTATCTGTGTAGAGGGATTCAAAGATTTTTACGTTAATGAAAGATTTTGTTTTTTTTTTACTTCGCATATATTGACGTTCTATTAAAATTGCCAAAGTTATCTAGGTTTTGACATTTCTTTCAATGAATTTTCGGTTATATCTGACGCTTTCTATGTTCTAAAATTTAGGCCCTTAGCATCACTGATGAATTTAAGGAGGAAACAGCTGTATGATGCATTTTATTCATAATTTGACTGTGATTCCAAATTTGTATTAAAGGTGCTAATCACCTGCATGTCTACATTAATTATTGTATCTTGTTCAATAAATGAATTATCACTTAACATTGTACGAAAGCTGTTTAAATCTCGTTATCTCTCGAACGCAGTAATCGGTATATAAAGTCACCTTGTTATCGGATGATAACAACCAACTATTTCTTTTTTTTTTTAATAATTTAGAAAAAAATTACCCAATGATTTTTGTTAACAAATAAGCTACATGGTTTAAAAATGTAAAAAATTTCAGAAACTATACTGATCGGGTTCTCTGTAACGCTCTCTTTGAAATCGGTATATTGAGTAGCAGGTCTATATAGACCGAACACCCTGGTTAGTTAGTGTGGGAAATAAGACATGTGATTAAATGGAGGACATGTATACTTTCATGATCACATCGTTTTACACGTTTCCAGTGTTATATAATAACTACCTACTGTGTAGCTTTTATACCAACATCGAAAATAGGACAATTATTACAGTTTTCAAGTTACACTACAGAAATCTTGATGATTTTTTAAATCGTTATTTACATCACATACCTCTTGTCCTTCCCCTGTCGTGCGAGTTCTATGAATCGATGAAATAGCAGTCACTGGAATAATTGCTCAATATGTTTGTGGACAAAAGTTGTTAGTAAATGCACAACAGGTATTTTGACACCTGTCTCTTCCTAATACAGTGTGTTAATCTTTAGTTCCTATCTAATCAGACTAAGATTGTGAATCCCATTCTAGCTTTAAAGTTTACACAGAAGCTGGATGTTGTTATTTTACCACTGACCTAAAACATAGTATATATGTCATTTCGTAGTAATCCTATATGTTGTAGTGTTATGTAATGAAATAAAATCAAATTGAAATATCTTCCCCTTAACTACAGATTTACTTTCCTGTACGAGCTCACACATCTTATCGTTGGTAGGAAAAGAACAACTTAATGCTTTGATCTATCATTTGTTTCTTTACGTCAAATTCTTTAATCTTGAGTCAGACATTTCTGTCGGTGTTATCATCAGTCGTTGGTTATCTGTGATACCAATGTGTAATTTCCCTCGGGCAATGGAGGGTCCAGCCCTTCACCACATCGTTAGGAGAGATTATCAAGGTACGCAGACGTTTTCCTGTTCGGGAGAACATCTTTAGATTCCCTGCTTAAGTCTATCAACGCAGACGTCGTTACACTGTCACTGTCAGATTTGCCGAGCTGACAAAACTCCGAACCATTTTCAGTTTTGGCATAGCGGACTTGTATACATTGTGTGTATTAAATGTGTATATAGTTAAATATATGAATATATACGTCTTGCGAGCTGCGGTAATAGCAAAAAATAAACTTTATTTTCAACAACTTTTTATCATAAATGAACATTTCATCATTAAATCAGGTAACGCCGAATCGAAAGTAGCATAGATACATGTATCAGTGATGAAAAACTAGAAAGCTGTAGTGACAAAAACAAAACCCTCTCATTTATTGAACATCACTGCACTATAAATACACCGTAAATACACTCAATTAACCTGGCAGATGAGAGAAGACAAACACGTGTCATGATCTATGTTCTATATTTAGATTTTTCTTAAAAAAACAGTGGTCGGCTACAGGATTGTCAGAGCAAGAAAGGTCAAGAACAGGGCCAACCATTAACCTAAAGTATACATCTTATCACCCACTCATCTCATCTTTTAGCAAATGGGATGGAGTGAGAGGCGTTACATTTTTGTAGCTGAGAACCACATGGTAATGCAGATATAAATATTTGCACGTGTTTAGGAATATGTATAATTACACGGAACAGATTGAAAGTTATTTACAATCAACACGTGTAAATCTATACTCAACAAACTTGCATATGGAACAATCCCCGTTTTTCTTTCATTTCCAAAGACATCTTGCCTTTAAAAGGGATAAAGAACCCGAATTGATTCGCTCGTGTAAAACACCTGCAGATTTAACCACCTATTTCGCCAGTGAAAACACACTGTATTATCCAACAGTGGTATAGTAATAATGTATGCTTATATGCTTAAGCAAACACTCGTATACCCTTGAGATATTTTTTCTTACTTTTTCATTTTAATGCACTTTGTCCCCAGACCCCAGACCCTAACCCCCTCCTCCTCCTCTGGGTTTCGCCTTGGGACGAGAATACACCCCTTAAAACATTTGCTACGCCACCGACTGATCAACATTGCACCTGTTTGTATTGATCATTTTCGGAGGTAAAATTACACGACACTGATGAAACAGCGCCACAGGACTTTTAAACAGACCTAATACTGTCAACTGTCACACACACACCATTCTAGAATAAACTAGATACTTTACTTTCGGAACTCACAAATTTGCAAAAATGTTTTTTTTTTTTTTTCATTTAGATTCAGTAGACATAAAGATGGTTTCATATGATGAGGTTTACAGAACACTGATCCCAAGGCCGTTGTCCTGTATAAGTAAGTGTTTATAAAATTCAATATGGTATGGATCCCTTTTTCACATTTTACAATACCGCTGAGTTTGATTCGGAAAAGTGATGCAGGAAAACATTCTGTGGTTATTTGCTTTTATTTTGGTGTTCTCTATATGTATTAATTCTAAATTTCACGAAAAATTATGGAATTCTAGTTTAAATAAGACAGATAATGTCCTACCAATGTGGTGTTTTTAAGTCTAGGCGGCTAACTCACGGTCCTTGTAGTCATCATTAAGATCGAAGGGAGAGAGATCAATTACATACAACTAGATACAAAATTATCGGATATTAACATTAAGTTCTGTGTGATGTACATCTGATTTAATAACCCGGAAAGACGTAATTGTCAGGTCCTGCACCATTACTGAATGACTGGATCATATCTTTGTATAATTCTCTACATTTCACCCATGGCATTAGACTTCGTCTGAAGCTAGATTTCGTGTAATAAATTAGACTTCGCCCACGTAACTAGACTTCGTCAAAATGACTAGACATTGCCAAACAAACTAAACATAGTCTTATCGAGTAGTCATTGGCTAACAAAGCAGACATGGTTCCATCCGACGGACCAGACTTTACCAACTGAACCAAACATGGCTAGACTTTGTCTAATGGACTAGATGTTGCCATATTGACTAGAATTTGCCCAATTATCAGACTTTGTCCTATGGACTAGACTTTGCCAAAAGGACAAGACTTCGCCTAATGTACTAGACTTTGCCCAATGGACTGGACTTTGCCCCATGTACTAGACTTTGCCAAATGTACTAGGCTTTGCTCAGTGAACTAGCCTTTGCCCCATGTACTAGACTTTGCGAAATGTACTAGACTTTGCCCAATAGACTGGACTTTGCCCCATGTACTAGACTTTGCCAAATGTACTAGACTTTGCCCAATGGACTTGACTTTGCTCCGCGGACTAGACTTTGCTCCGTGGACTAGACTTTGCCCAATTGACTAGGCTTTGCTCAATGGTCTAGGCGCTGTCAGCTGAAGTACCACACTACCATATTTCTCTAGTCTGCAGAATGACACTGAGCGTAAAATAGACTTATGATCTGGACAGATTAGGTCGGTGTCAGTATGATTTAAGTGTGAATAGTCCAGTCTTATTTTCCACAACAAAATGTCATTTCGTGGCTATTTAACCATAACATCATTTCAAATAATATTAGCTTTTGAGAGTTTGATCATTTGAGTTTACACCTCTAAATGAAGGTGACACGTTTCATTGTTCTCGACTCCAGACCACACCAAGTAACATTTTTAGTAAGTTTGGTACAAACCTCCTCCGAGTTCAACTATTGGAATTTAACATACTACAAGAAAGAAATGTAAACAAAATGGCTTAAGTACAAACATGTTCCTCATCCAAATGTCAGGAAAATACCCCGACAAAGAAAAAAAGGCGTGGACGTGTTAGTAAAAACACTAGAACGGCCAAGTTTGCAGACAAGATAACAGTAGGGGGACAATCACTAGCGTGTGTTATATGCATTGACTTCTACATTTCTAACATTTATTTTACCATGAACACAGCTTACCACGTATCCCTGTGAGTGATGATGTACAAGTCAATCCTCGTTGACGAGATGTTTACGGGGAATCACACACTTATGGTTGTCATTGTGTCATTATGTCGTAATGCAGCAATCAAGCTGATGTCATGTTATACATGACCGCGCATTCCCGTGCGGCGCTCTACATTGCACGTGAGGTCGGATAAATTGATGTGCACTAGCTGCTAGATTGTGTAGAAGTGTTTCACCAATTGACATAACAAATATAGCTGTGGGTGTGTATGTGTACACAAACACACTGGGGTAAATGTTACCATGTAAATAAACCACCTTCTGATTAAGTCCCACATCAATCACACACATAATGGGCTGGTAGGTCGGCACACAGTGGCACCATGGACTGTGGTCTTTACATTCCTATATACCTACCATACTAAATGGTATGTTGTCTGTACTTTTAAAGTTTGTTTGTTTGTATGTATGTATGTATGTATGTGTGTGTGTAGGTGTGTGTGTGTGTGTGTGTGTGTGTGTGTGTGTATTTTTTTCATTTATCTGACGGCAAATTCCATAGATTTTATTTGAAGAATTACGACAAATGCTTACATGACCCGCTATTTGAAAGTTATGTGGATTGAACATTCCGATGTATGCAGCTTGAAGCTCAAAACGAACCTGTCTGTGCTGACTTAGTTGTGTCCCTGTGCTTGACACTAAATCTAAAACGTTCTGAATGGTAGACAACGGACCTCCCGCATGCTGTTGAGTGAGGTCTCCTCCATATACTTGATTTCAGCAAATGCTTCATAATGTCGACGTGTCGATTAAAGTGGCGTGCAAACACGTGCTGGATTCCATTTATAGCTCCGTGAAAAGGGTGATAGCACAAGTAATATTTAATACTGATCTATTTATGTAAGTGTCTCATACCAAAACCTATAGTATACATCAAAACCCGTGTACTTAAATCAGGTAGAAGACACCCATTTAAAGAATTCTATCAAAATAAATGCAAATGGTACATTGTTTCTGCACCATCATTCAGAGGACATATCTATTTATTATTCCTGTTAAAAGTGGTAAAAACCACCCATGTATCTGAGGCAACGAGAAATGTCACAAATTATCTGACTAATTGAAAATAATCTACATGCTCCATACAATATGTTATACATTTATATATTCTTTCTTGTAAAGTTATCGTTGTCCTGTCGTATCAGCCTGTTTCTATAGCACCGACTCATGATCCACATATATGTATTTTAACGCTATAGCACACATATGTATTGATCATGGGTCGTAAATTCGTGACAAATCCCTGTGCAAAGAACCACCTTTTAAACTTTGGCAACATTCTTCAGTAAAATCTCTTTCTTACATATTTAGCCTAATGCTGTACCGGTTTTATCTTTATACACATGTATAAGCGGTAGTGTATAGTAATTTCCCTGGTTACTCATTTCTCTAATCTATTCGGCACATGTTCATCAGATTCTGGCCGACGATCATCAAACTCGTTTGTCAAAAGTTGCCTTTTTTTACTGTTCCAAGAGTTTGTGATTTTTCAGGAGCGTTACAATGGTTGCAGTTAATCTGGTTTCTCCCAAGTCGGAGAAGTCAATAATTTTCTTGTGACATGTTGACATCAATCGCGCTCGCCTCATTTGAAGATTTTATCTGATGGTTACAGAAACAATCTACACGGATCCTTTTTGTCTGCTGAAGTCAGACGGACTTCACAAAATGTAACCATATTCGATTACGACAAAGAGGTAGATGCCAAGAAATCCAATTATCAGGCGGTTTTAAGGTGTTACGATAGAATCCATGGAAAATGTCACTATCTGAGCGGAGAGTTGAATATCAGCAGAGTGATTTGAAAACAGATAACGTTCATGAAGACCATGATTTAAAACGAGACAAACTGGTTAAAATCCTATCACTAGATCCGCTCCAAACCTTTTAACGGAAAAGATAGGGAATGAGCGTTAGGTAGTGTTCAGTAATAGTCAGTCAATGGGAGTTTCCCTCACACAAAGTGGACAAAATCGCTAGTTGTACATTTCGCTTATCCAGGTTAACATATATCACAAATGCACATGCGTTATTCATAACGGGTGTTATATATTTACTTTCTGTACTGGTACTTCGGTATGCGTTAGATTGTCTTCCTTAAATGAAGACCGAAACCTATGTTAAATATAAATTAAATAAACACACATATTCACCAATGTATCACCTCTAGTAGCATATGATCGCCTAACTGAGAGCATGTGTAATTCATATAATTTTTTTCCTATACAAGAATTATGTACATCATAAGGATAGTGAATTATTAATGAACTGTATTTCTTAATTATAATTGCCAATTATGTTTTTCAATTGATGTATATCTAGTATGCTCAAGTAATGTTATTGTTAACAATTGTATATGCGTTGATATGTAAATGACTATTATTCTGTTTGTAAAATCTTCAGCTTGGAGGAAATAAAGAGAATAATAATAGTTTATATTCATGGTACGTGTGTAGATATCCACACTGTTCTGGGTAACGATATAACAGTTCAATGATGTTAAAAACAGCAGTGATTATATATAAATACTTACCTTAGTCTGTCGACAGGAAAACGGATTCACGCACTCACTGACCCTACGACGTCTATACTGTTCATAACACTTCACCAAATCAGTGTCGGACACAATAACACAATTCACGCTTCCAAAGTCCAGTAACTGAGGAAATGGAACTCCTGAAGTTCAGTGACGTGAACGCACGTGAGTCATGCTAAACTGTGAATAAAGAAAGGATTCAAAGTTTGGTAAGGGGAACTGTGTACAGCCGCCGGAGCCCGATAGAACATTAGTCGTGCCATATCTCCGATAGTATCGCCAGCCATGCCAAGTTCGTTATGTATGTGTAACATGCAGGGAGGGCGACCAGGAAGTATAACATTGTTATGCCACGGACATATATATATTTATCTCGCTTGGTCTGGCAGACTCAGCAGACTCGCCTTATGCACCCATGGGTTTAAGACAGACCTTTCATCACCTCATATTCTAATGAGTTTACGACAGATTCTGCCTCACCCCGTATACAAACAGGGTGTTGGTTTATAACAGACTTGGCCTCACCCGTATACTTACGGGATTAGACTGACACGCCTTACAGTGTATATGATACCAGAGTTATGGCACACTCCGCCTCATCCGTATTCTAACGGGGTTAGAGCAAACTCGCCTTATATAATACCAGGGTAATGACACAATCAACCTCACCACGTATACTAAGGAGGCTAAGCAGACTCGCCTTAAATACTACCCGGGTTTTGACATACTCATCCTCACCACGTATACTAACGGGGTTAGGTAGACTCGCCTTCAATACTACCAGTGTTATGACATACTCTGCCTCACCTGGTATGCTAACGGAGTTTGGCAGACCTTATATATAACCTTAAATACTACCAGGGTTATGGCATACTCCTCATCCTGTATACTAACGGGGTTAAGCGGACTCGCCTTATATGATACCAGGATTATGGCATACTCAACCTCACCCCGTATACTAACGGGGTTAGGCAGACTCGCCTTATATATAACCAGGGTTATGACACCCCGTATACTAACGGGGTTAGGCAGACGCGCCTCATACACTACCAGGGTTATGACATACCCAACCCCGTATACTCTACCCCGTATACTTACGCGGTTAGGCAGACTCACCTTAAATACTACCAGGGTTGCGGCATACTCAACCTCATCCTGTTTACTAACGGGGTGAATCAGACTCGCCTTATATACTACCAGGGTTATGACATACTCTGCCTCACCCGGTAAGCTAATGGAAATTGGCAGACTGGCCTTATATACTACCAGGGTTATGACATACTCCGCCTCACCCGTATACTCACGGGGTTAGGCAGATTCGCCTTAAATACTGCCCAAAGCTGACATACTTCGCCCTACCCGTATACTAACAGGGCTAGGCAGACTCGCCTTATACACTACCAGGGTGATGACATACTCAACCTCACCCCGTATACTAACGACGCTAAGCAGACTCGCCTTATACACTACCAGGGTTATGACATACTCCGCATCACCCGGTATACTTACAGGGCTAGACAGACTCGTCTTAAGTACTACCAGGGTGATGACATACTCCGCCTCACCCGTATACTAACAGGGCTAGGCAGACTCGCCTTATACACTTCCAGGGTGATGACATACCCAACCTCACCCCGTATACTAACGACGCTAAGCAGACTCGCCGTACTACTGTTATGACAACGTATACTAACGGGGTTAGGCACCACGTATACTAAGGCAGACTCGCCTCTACCAGTGTTTATACACTACCCGGGCCTTATATATTTTGACATACAGACTCGCTTTATACACTACCAGGGATATGACATACGCTGCCTCACCCATATACTAACAGGGTTAGGCAGACTCGCCTTAAATACTACCCGATGTATGACATACTCCGCCTCACCCTGTATACTAAGGAGGCTAAGCAGACTCGCCTTAGACTCGCCTTCAATACTACCAGTGTTATGACATACTCTGCCTCACCTGGTATGCTAACGGAGTTTGGCAGACTGGCCTTATATACTACCCGGATTATGACAAACTCAACCTCACCACGTATACTAACGAGGCTAAGCAGACTCGCCTTAAATACTACCAGGGTTATGACATACGCTGTCTCACCCGTATACTAACGGGGTTAGGCAGACTCGCCTTATATATAACCAGGGTTATGACATACTTAACCTCACCCCGTATACTAACGGGGTTAGGCAGACGCGCCTCATACACTACCAGGGTTATGACATACCCAACCTCACCCCGTATACTTACGCGGTTAGGCAGACTCACCTTAAATACTACCAGGGTTGCGGCATACTCAACCTCATCCTGTTTACTAACGGGGTGAATCAGACTCGCCTTATATACTACCAGGGTTATGACATACTCTGCCTCTCCCGGTAAGCTAATGGAAATTGGCAGACTGGCCTTATATACTACCAGGGTTATGACATACTCCGCCTCACACGTATACTAACGGGGTTAGGCAGACTCGCCTTAAATACTGCCCAAAGCAGACATACTTCGCCTCACCCGTATACTAACAGGGCTAGGCAGACTCGCCTTATACACTACCAGGGTGATGACATACTCAACTTCACCCTGTATACTAACGACGCTAAGCAGACTCACCTTATACACTACCAGGGTTATGACATACTCCGCATCACCCGTTATACTAACAGGGCTAGGCAGACTCGCCTTATACACTACAAGGGTTATGACATACTCTGCCTCACCCGTATACTAACGGGGCTAGGCAGACTTGCCTTATACACTACCAGGGTGATGACATACCCAACCTCACCCCGTATACTAACGAGGCTAAGCAGACTCGCCTTAGTTACTACCCGGGTTATGACATACTCCGCCTCACCCGTATACTAACGGGTTAGGCAGACTCGCCTTAAATACTACCCGATGTATGACATACTCCGCCTCACCCTGTATACTAAGGAGGCTAAGCAGACTCGCCTTAAATACTACCAGTGTTATGGCATACTCATTCTCACCACGTATACTAACGGGGTTAGGCAGACACGCCTTATATACTACCAGGGTTATGACATACTCCGCCTCACCCTGTATACTAACAGGGCTAGACAGACTCGCCTTATACACTACAAGGGTTATGACATACTCTGCCTCAACCGTATACTAACGGGGTTAGGCAGACTCGCCTTATATATTACCAGGGTTATGACATTCTTAACCTAACCCCGTAAACTAACGGTGCTAAGCAGACTTGTCTTTAATACTACCAGGGTTGTGATATACTCCGCTTCACCCGGATACTAAAAGGGAAAGGCAGACTCGCTTTATACACTACCAGGGATATGACATACGCTGCCTCACCCATATACTAACAGGGTTAGGCAGACTCGCCTTAAATACTACCCGGATTATGACAAACTCAACCTCACCACGTATACTAACGAGGCTAAGCAGACTCGCCTTAAATACTACCAGTGTTATGACATACTCTGCCTCACCTGGTATGCTAACGGAGTTTGGCAGACTGGACTTATATACTACCCGGATTATGACAAACTCAACCTCACCACGTATACTAACGAGGCTAAGCAGACTCGCCTTAAATACTACCAGGGTTATCACATACTCCGCCTCACCCGTATACTAACGGGGTTAGGCAGACTCGCCTTATATATAACCAGGGTTATGACATACTTAACCTCACCCCGTATACTAACGAGGTTAGGCAGACGCGCCTCATACACTACCAGGGTTATGACATACCCAACCTCACCCGTATACTTACGCGGTTAGGCAGACTCACCTTAAATACTACCAGGGTTGCGGCATACTCAACCTCATCCTGTTTACTAACGGGGTGAATCAGACTCGCCTTATATACTACCAGGGTTATGACATACTCTGCCTCACCCGGTATGCTAACGGAAATTGGCAGACTGGCCTTATATACTACCAGGGTTATGACATACTCCGCCTCACACGTATACTAACGGGGTTAGGCAGACTCGCCTTAAATACTGCCCAAAGCTGACATACTTCGCCTCACCCGTATACTAACAGTGCTAGGCAGACTCGCCTTATACACTACCAGGGTGATGACATACTCAACCTCACCCCGTATACTAACGACGCTAAGCAGACTCGCCTTATACACTACCAGGGTTATGACATACTCCGCATCACCCGTTATACTAACAGGGCTAGACAGACTCGCCTTATACACTACAAGGGTTATGGCATACTCATTCTCACCACGTATACTAACGGGGTTAGGCAGACACGCCTTATACACTACAAGGGTTATGACATACTCTGCCTCAACCGTATACTAACGGGTTAGGCAGACTCGCCTTATATATTACCAGGGTTAAGACATACTTAACCTCACCCGGTTAACTAACGGGGTTAGGCAGACTCGCCTTAAATACTACCATGGTTAAGACATACTCCGCTTCACCCTGTATACTAACGTGGTTAGGCAGACTCGCCTTATATACTACCAGGGTTATGGCATACTCCCCATCACGCATATACTAACGGGGTTAGGCAGACTCGCCTTATACACTACCAGGGTGTTGACATACTCCGCCTCATCCGGTATATTAACGGGGTTGAGCTGACTCGCCTTTAATACTACCAGGTTTTTGACATACTCACCTCACCACGTATAGTAACGGGGTTAAGCAGACTTGCCTTGAATACAACCATGGTTATGACATATTCAACCTCTTCCCGTATACTAATGGGGTTAAGCAGACTCGCCTCATATACTACCCGGGCTATGACATACTCCGCCTCATCCCGTATACTAACGGGGTTAAGCAGAATCGCCTGAAATACAACCAGGGTAAAGACATACTCCGCTTCACCCTGTATTCTAACGGGGTTAGGCAGACTCGCCTTATATAATACCAGGTTTTTGTCCAGTACGACACGATAGGCTGACTAACTCCGGTGTCCAGATAAAATGGACTGCTCAGCTCGCTTGACATGTACGACAGGTTGACTAATTCAGGTATCTCTATAGGATTAATTGGTAGGATTTTCACGTGATCAGTAAGATGCGATAGGCTGACTATTTCAGATGTCTCCATAAGATTGACTGGTAAACTCGCATTGCCACTGCGACGCATTAGGCTGAGTAGCTCAGATGTATCCAGAAGAATCACTGGTTAGATATTCACGTTATCTGTACGACGGGAAAGGATGACTAATTCAGGTGTCTCCATAAGACTGACTAGTCAGATCTTGATGCCTAATGTTGATATGTCATTAAGCCTACATTCGGATTTATGAGAAAATATCATTCTGACAGATTAGTTCACGCGTTTAATCATGTTCTAATTGATAGCGACACTCCTCCCTTCCCCATACACTTGTACCCAAACAACGCTCGTTGACAACCAAAAGGATTTTTTCTGTGGACAAGTTAAACGTTTTTTTCAAGAATGTACTTAAAACTGAGAAGACACTGTACAAAAATAGGATCGTTTTCCTTGACCATATAGCGTCCACGCACATATAAGATTTCAGTTCTTGACCAAGCTATACCTCCAATACAGAAATGCCCATTTCCTTTCGCAGTTGATACAATATTTCTTTTCCAAATATCTCGAATTTCTAGCAAAATGTCGGCAACTGCCAAACTCACAACACACTTTCCAGAGATGAAGGTTGAACACTTTGGGGATGTTTCACGATTTCCACAATGATGCGAAATATTTTATTTTTGTACAGTAGGAAGTTGAATGTATTTGATGATTGTTAATATTGGTTTCGTTGTTGTTTACCCTTTCTTTATTTGGGAACCTAACATATCTATTTGGATTGACTTACATGGTCAGTAAAATCGATGGAACAGAAGACGCTTACCATTCCGGAACCTGTCATGTTATTATCCTTGCACTTTTCAGGAGCGAGTAATTCTTTGTTTTTCTTTTGTCATCATTTTATCGAATTGAAGTTTGAATTTAAATTCTGTTATTTGTATCATATCGGTATGTTTCTTTGTGATGGCGACATTATGTGGTATCTCGAGACAGGCCCAAGATTTTTAAGTAAATGTATGTGAACTTAGCCTTTTACTATTATATCACACACCATGTCTTCTTATTTCAAATCGTCGCACTGAGGGCGATTTTGATGTTAATCTTTCTTTTTTCATGTTTTGCTTTGGTTTAATCGTGCTTGGATTATGATTTCCTCTAACTTGTCGGTAGTTTCGTCATTGCTGTTGTCATGGTAAGTTGACACATTATCACATTATTCAGGCTGTTGACTTATTTGTTTTAGTAAAACTGGTTCTATGGATCTAGTTGATGTTTTTGAAATAGTTTTTGTTCAGCAGTAAATTCACTGATCACACACCACGTTTCATACCACGGAAGTAAAGGCTGGTGAGCGCAATCGATGTACATGTAATAGGGAAAACAGCTATTCTATAATTAATTCTAATTTTGGACTAGTGTTGCAAAGGAAAAGCCAGCTAGGTTTATAAACCATAATACGTTTCTGCTCCATGAATCTTCTCAGATTCTAGAAATCACTAGGGAAAGTATTGTCCTATAACTGATGAACTGTGTTAACTAGTCGTTACATAAAGATACTGACAAGCCTAGCGTATAACTTAAATAAATATACACAAAAGACACTGATTTAGAACTCGATACAGTAAACAAATACTGAATTATACTGTATTATACAACTTTTTCGTCCCTCCATGCATCGTCATGTATGATAAAGGAAGAGAAAATGTTTAAAATGAAACAGGAATTATACAAATGCATGGTGTCAATATTTATCATGTATATCCGATATAGATGGACATAATCGGAAAATGTTTTAAAATGTAGAGTCATCGTACGAGTGGAGAATTAGGTGAACTACTCCTCAATTTTTGTCCTAATTTTCTATTCTCAGGCTTGGCATTATCGCTGTCTTGTTACTAAACGATTTTAAGGTAATTTAAGGATTTTTTTTCTGATTCGTCAGTCGATACATGGATGATAGTGCTTATTCTGTACCCAATACATGTATTATTAGTGACTATAAACTATATATAGAATTCTGCTGACAAATATCAGCCATTATATGAACAATATCTTGTGTTTCTAGTTGACAACATCTTCGTCATGTATGGTAATAAGATCTTCCGACAAATTTATATCTATAGGAATTAAGTGTGCATCTCTCTTGGCTGACTTAACTTTGTTTTCATACGAAGCTGAATTTACCGACAAAAACTCTAAATACAAAAAAGTGGCGGTAAATATGTGTCTGTTGATTAGTGAAAGACGCTGTTAATTTACTGCTTGATAAAGATCATGATGTAAGTAGTTGGAATTAGAAGTGGTCGAGTTTTAATGCCATTATATCTATCCTTGTTAGTGTTAAATCTTGTGTAATACTAAACGATTAAACTATCCAATAGGACCTTCAAGCTTGATTGTTACAAGGGAAAACAGTATTTTCGGAACTGATTTCGTTATCTATTAATGGCATGCCGTCTGAAACCTAATTGGCAATACAAATAGGTGATCAATCATTTTAATGTGTATTTTAATACTGTTTTCTGAAAATCAAGACTACCTGCAAAACATGGCAGATTAGTTTTGCTCTCCCATGCTACGCAGTTTTAGATCTAAACTCATTCGTAAGAGTTTGCAGTCGAATGAAAATTCGATATCGCTTCTCCTGTATGTATCTTCGGTGAGTGTTAGACTACAACGGTAAATTTAAAAGCCGTTAGATGTCTCTGCCTCCATTGACAGAAAAAGTATTTTTTCTTTATTAGAAAATTTTAGAAGATAGATGCTTATTCTTGAAACACAAAAGCAAATATTTGACATCTATTTTACATATATGGATAGAGCTGATCTAGTAGGAAAAGTGCATTTCAATTTTTGAGCCGGGCCGTTACACTTTACAGACATTAGATTTAATTATCAACAACTCAAAGATTATTTTGAAATATCGTTATAACGAGCTTATCAAGCGAAGTATGATAAAACCTTACTCTTAACTAAATTTTGTGAATCATATTAATATAGAATTAAAAAGCATAGAATCAATGTGCTCTTGTGGAAAATAATATAGACCATCGTAGCCTAAATTGACGCATAGTATTGATATCCAAGACCTAAACAATGTCAATGAAAATTCATCAAGCACTTGATTTACAAACATAATATTGATCACTTTGTCTTGCAGTTTTAGCTTTTCAGAAGATCGTCCCCACAACAAATAAAATTTCTGAGTGCGGTGTAAATGCCAAGAATGTTGAAAATGGAAGGCGCTAAATACAGTAATAATTTGTTAAAAAAATTTGGTAGATGCTTAATACACTCTAAGTCCAAGAGTCCAAAAGTCGAAGAGAAAGTCACCCTTAAAATCTTAGAATTGTTTGTTTACATTTGAGGGTTTTATCTAATAGATCTGGTGTTATCAGATGATGAATCAAATTTCGGCTGTATTAGATATAAAGGGTTCATTTACATCACAATATAGTGTGATATTTGATGTGTAAATAAATTCAAAGGAATTTACATAAAATGTCATTGAAAAATATCCTAGAGGGTACAGGAATATAGGACGGAAGAATGTAATGTCAATCACCGGTATATCAGATGAGGACGGATTCGTTTCGTCTTTTACTACAATAACAATAGAGTTATCTCCCTTGCAGTACTAGTCCATCGTTATTCAGCGATAACTAATAAGAAATACACAAAGTAAGGATTTTATTTCACAATCAATGTATAATAAATGAGATGACTGTGTATTATAGGTTACAAACTAACATGTTAGATGTAAGCATACATACTTAACAAGGTCAACTGAATCATTTCGGTGCTATGGACATTAACTGCTAACGCAGTGCTGATACAATCGACCAATTAAAGGTAATATGTGCATTACATTAGAATGGAATAAACACGATATAAGCAAAGATATACCAGCATGTCAACAGAATCATAATAAAAAAACCAGAACTTTTATGCGATCACTGCTAAAACGTACAAGGAGATTAAAACTATGTGTTCCGGTCTGAAAGCGTTTTCTACGTCATCAATAACACACCCGATGCAAATCGTGGTCAATCCAAGAAAGTAATGCCACGTTTCCAAACGAAAACGTGGTACACAACAACGGAATTAACAGGTATACTAACGAACATCAAATATATGTGACTTCACGCCCATTTTCATATCGCGCGATGTAACATAATATTTGCCAATGTGATCACTATGAGGACTGTAAATCGTCCCCATAATCTTCATCACTTGGCATCTTTTGATACCCTGTAATTCGAGTTTAACGCCATCATTTACTAGGGTACCAACGTCACCACCAGTATCTGCTAGATACCAATCTGACAGTCCTCATATGGAATCTGTTACAAATTAAAGATTTTGTGTTCGTTTTCACTTACTGACAGGAGCGACTTCCAAATGATTTCCATGCCTATTATAAAAATCACATCAGTCACTGCAAAACGTAGACATGTCGCTTCTTCAAATTCAGCTAATTGGGAATTCCATTTCTTAATTAGATATCAATTTGTATTCTATACGATTAAAGATTTTTGGAATAGTTTCCACTTTTATATAAAATTCTACTAATAATAAAATAAATGTGTGACCATTTTGGCTGTTTCAGATTTATTTCAAAGCGCGAAATTCAAATGCAATTCAGATTGCGAAAATTAGATATGAATGTCAATATATTTATTGAACTGTTACCAGATGGTAGTATACAGTCGATAGAAATACAACAGTTTAGTGAGAGATAAATAACCATGCACTAAAGGGCGACATTCTACTTATCTATCATTCAAAATTGTATTCATATTGACTGTATGCTACCCTCTGGTAACGGTGCTTTATCATGAATGTTATTTAGTATAATAAGCTTAAAACTAAAATCCAAATCATCATCATGTTGTACCACTTTAATTTCCGGTAGAAACAACGCTGACAAGGGTTTTTTTTGTGATCATAAAAATATGTAGAGAAATTACTAAACATCGTTTTAACAATATCTAGATACGTCAAACAAGACTACTTTTCTATCACTGACACCTACATATTACATGTAAACATATATAAAGTGTATATACCTTAATTATTACGGGGTATATAAATAAAGACGGATAATTTACAAGGATCGTCGTAGTGTGATATAGAATACAATTGTAACATTCCACATCAAGTGCATGTATGTCAAAAACATTACAGATAAGGTACTGTTTTGTCTTGAAAATCGACACTGGATTTGTTGTGAGTGTCACTTGGTGGTCATTTATACTGCAATAACAATTTCTGAAACACAACCGGATATCAACGTCATGCACTGTATGTGACATTACAGATAAGGTACTGGAAAATCGACTGGAGAAACTGATATCAACGTCATGTACACAGAAAACGAGAGAAACATGGTGACGGAGAAGGACACTCTCTCCCCGGACTGTGGGGTAGAAGGAATACTGCCAGGTTGATGAGTTGATGAAGCACGAGAGGACAACTGGTGCAATTGGATAAACGGTGACGAATTCCGGTTTTCTTTTGAACTCGATTCCAAAGACCAACCGGCTGTTATCTCTTGTATCGTCGTTGTAGGTATAATATTTAGTAGCCTCCCACTGGGAAACAATTGCATCTACCAGATGGTCAGAATCTCTGAAAGCAGGGCAACCTCTGTGGTGAAATTATCAGGCGTACACATTCTGATGGTTAAAAAACATAAAAACCCGAAGAGCAACAAATCAACGTAACCATAATCCAAACACAAATTCAATAAACTATGCAACAATATGAAAAACAGAAAGATTTTCACAGAGACGCCTGAAATAAAATATAAGGAAAATAAGATCAGATGTTCTGGAAGAGTAAGCATCTTCTGCTTCATCGGAGACATCCGCCGTATATCCTTGGTCAATCCAAGTAAGTAATGTCACATTCTCCAATGATAAGATATACAACAACGGAACCAACAACCAAACTAACAATGGTGGCGTTCAAATAGAAATAAAACACAGATTGACAAATTGTGCTCGTTCCTACCTTTACTATGAAGACGTTACAATTGTCAGAAATAAAACGAATGGTTCCGTGTTGTATGCCTTCCTGACATCAGAACCTCAGGTCGGGTTATCCAAAGATTACTGGATTCATATTTTTGCACTGTTCAGAATGATATAAAATGCAATGATTTAATTTATTTGTTACTATCTTAACGGCCCGTCAACACATAAAAGGTGAATCACACAGCGATGCAAATAAGAAAAAAATCAAACAAACTAAAAGGTAAAAGACAAATGCTAAAACTTTTAAATGTTATATTATCACAAAAGATTAAAATGGTAAGTCATAGTCTATAACATAGCCAAAATATTTCAGATAACCTACAATTTTACAAATCTCAACATTTTCAAAAATGGTCTTAAGAATAAAACGTTACGATAAAAAAATTCTCGAGTAGACAGAAGGTCAATGCAGTCCAACAAAAAATATTTAATTGGGAATGGTTCATCACATCCTATGCACCGAGGATTATATTCGCCTTTCAACATCTTTAAAAGTGTAAGGTATGTATGGCCCATCCGAAGACGGGCAAGGACAATTTTGTCTCGACGGTTGTCTCAATAGCATGTAAACTATTCACCGATGATAGGTATTACGGAAAACAATTTATTATTGGTATATTGATTCCATTTAGCCTGCCACTGAGCTGTTAAAATTATTTGATAAATGGTTTAAAATCAGTAAAATTGAAGTTTAAAAACAACAGATGGTAGCGATAAAGCGTCCTTTGCGGCACAATCTGCTTTTTCATTGCCTGGTATTCCCACATGTCCAGGAACCCAACAAAAAGCAATATGAAATTAATGGCAAGTTAATGATGTATTATTTATGTATTACGAATGAAAATATTTTTGATATTTCTGTTGCTAAGACTTTGTAGTACAGAAAGAGAGTCTGAATAGATATTAACTCACATTATTTTGTTTATTTGAATATATTCAAGGGCGAGGTAGATAGCTCGCTCTACCGCCAAGAATATTGTGGCGTTGTTCGGTAGCCGGCAACCTTATCATTATCTTTTGAACCATCAGTATATAAATGTAGAAATGTTTTACATTTTAACTGCAATTTCGAGAAGGATAAACGAAAGGTGCACCTGTCAGTGTCTAATATAACCATTTCATGACGTGAAAAGTCATCGTCAGGTGAATTCAAGAGCCAAGGGTGGAATTTCTATCGTTCCAAATGACTGAATTTGGTCAAAATTAATATTTTTGTTCGTAAAAGAAAGGAAATCTGAATACCGAATGGTGAAATGGTCTTTGGTTGCTTTTGAAAAAGGTTTTATATATGGAATCAAATATAAGTGAAAAAACATGATTTGAAGGATTTGACTTAAGCTCAATGGTGTATTTCAAAGCCAATTTATTTTGACGGCTATATAGTGATCGTTCTCTAGCCTCTACACAGAGGCTTGCTGTAGGTATCGACTTAAAAGCTCCGAGAGCGAGCCTCAGACCCTGGTGATGAACAGTGTCAAATACCATGCAATGAAGACTAATTTCCGAAATTTAGTTCCCAAAACACACATAGCGCTTTGTGTTCCCATTGATCGGTTTTGAAGAAAACAGTTGTTTCAGCCAAGTAAAAATTCAAATGGCGAGGTCTTTGGCATAATTATCACTTTATATGGGAACATTAATAGATAGGTCCGAACATACACAGTATGATTCATGGTATTCGTTGACGCTTGTTGACACAACCACCTTCGGTACCAGGAATCCTCGCAAACTCGTTGAACCAATGGAAAGACTTTCTCATTCAAAAGGTAGTACTTAGTTTTATGATCTAATAAATCCGATCAATAAATCATAATAATGAGAGGGAGATCCCAAATTGTATGAGATAATGGCATTCGATCTAACCGCAAATACCGTTAATGGTGTTTAATGTTCCTGTTCGATTAAATCGATATCAGTGCCAACTGTTTCTGTTGTTATTGTGCAAATGAATTAGTAAGTAATGTTTCAGTTACCATACGTAAACATCGATAACGATTAAGGTTATCATGCAATCAATTTGACAAACAGCTTTATTTCAATCACAGCTATTGGAAAGCTATTTTTATGGACATAAAGAAATTGGATGTACACACAGTTTTCCACAACATTTTGTCAGTAAAGTCATGCTACACACATCATTATATCATATGTTATACAGAGAGAATTTGAAGTGTCATATAGGTAAATGTTGAAACTTGTGACTTTTGATACAGTTACCTGTACGAATAATGATATATTTGTCAAGTACAATAACGAGACTCATGCTTTACATATTGAGTCTTACAGATAAAGTTTTATGTTCAATTACAGCTATGGACATGTTATTTTTAATAAGGTAAAGAGAAAGGAGGATAAAGTCAGGATACATATAATATAAATTAGAACGTATGTAAATCAATACAAACATTTAACAAGTATCAAGATAGTGCGATATATAACACAAACGTTAAATTCCCTGCTACAATCATCATTAGAAAGAACACTAAACAAAATTTGTCAATCAGTCTGCCGAAGTCTTTTACAAGAATATCTCCAACGTTTTTGTCTTTATTCAAATCTCTGTGATTCTCGGGTAACACGGGAGGAAGCGAATCGGTGGTACTTACAGTATCAGCGGATTTGTTGTCGAGTGCCACCTGGTGGTCATCTTCTTTTTGTCTCCTTCGTCTTCCACAGAGGAAAAGATTGAGAGATACAACTTTGATTAATCGCGAAAGACAACCGGAAATTCTCTCATTTTCGTCTTCCGCCAAATGGAATCTAAGTCCAATTGTAGTGAAGAAGAGAATGAGTGCACTGTAGGTGACATTACAGATAAGGTACTGGGTGAAGATCGACACTGGATTTGTGACAGGGAGTTTCTCTGATATCAACGTCATGTACACAGAAAACGAGAGAAACATGGTGACGGAGAAGGACACTCTCTCCCCGGACTGTGGGGGTAGAAGGAATACTGTTATATTGAGCAAGCACAGGAGGACAACTGGTGCCAGTAGATTAAGGATGACGAATTCCGGTTTTCTTTTGAACTCAACTCCGAATGCCAGCCGGCTGTATCGTCTTGTATCGTCTTTATAGGTGTAGAAATTAGTGGCCTCCCACTGCGAAACCATTATCAATTTAGAAACATCGGTCAGAATGAATGGTTTAAGGTTAAGCTCTGTGACGAAATAATCAGGTGTATACATTTTGATGGTGCAGTTATGGCGATCAAACGGATATAAACGCATGTCAGGTTGACAAATTGTGCTCGTCCTTATCGCAACCGTAAAGAAATGGTTGCCTTTAGAAGTACAACGAATGGTTCCGTGTTCGTATTCCTTCCTGATATCAGTACTTCCAGTCGGGTTATCGAAAGCAAGTACCGGATTCCATATATTTGCACTGTTAAGAATGATGTAAGATGTATTGTATAAAGATTGATCCCATTTCATCATTTCATTGACCCACGCAGTTGTAAATCTGGAGCTTGTCACTAACTCTCCTGTGACCTCGTGGAAGGCATTGATGCTCTGTAGGTCCCAGTATACATATACCATTACTTGTTGTCTTTGATTATGTATGGGACGAAAATCTTTGCTGTAGTTTTGTAGCAATGAATGCTGTAACTCGGTAACAGATGTATAGGTTAGATCAAATTCAATAGCATCACTGTGCACATTAAAGCACGTAAAACATGCAAAAATAACCACGTTTTCCCACATATTCATGGTATGATTCGTGGTTGTCGCCGATGCTTGTTGATGATACCAACTTCAGTACTTGGAACCCTCATACACTCACGATCGAAAGTATCGGTTATGTGAAACGACAACTTTCCCTTTACAGATAAAATGACTGTCACTATAATAGAAATGGGAGGGAGATTTCAAATTGCATGAGGCGAAAAAGATACCAATAATGACTTTCGATTCAAACGTAAATATCGCTAATGGTGTTTAATGTTCCTGTTCGATTAGATCGATATCAATGTCAACTGTATCTGTTGTTATTTAGCAAATACCTTAGTGAGTAATGTTTCAGTTACCCTACGTCAATATGGATAGCAATTAAGGTTTTTTATCGAGTCAATTTGTCAAATGCCGAGTGTAGCCATAGTGAGGTAAGAGTTCTCTCCCGAACTGGAACTCTCGGAATGTAAGATAATGAAGTGGGAATGTTCTGTAACAGATAGTTACGTACTATGTTCCGCATAGAGCGAACCGAGCTCCGTACTGCGATCCGAGTAGCCCCTTTGAGTTTATAGTGGAACTCTTCTGTGTTTGTTCGTCAAGCAAAGATTCGGACAGACAACTTGTTGCGAGTTTGTTAGGCCATAGGTAAACTTGTCAAATGTGTATAAGTCAGGTAATTTAGTAAGATACAGGTTATGTCCATAATGCTGTTTGAACAATCGGTAATATGCCGATACCGAGTTTTAGTTCAATGCAAAGTTGTAAATCACAACAGGTCATTTCATCTCCTATTTTAAACACGAAGTTCTGTCGTTACAGTTAAGAATCGTCCATGTTAAGCTTTATCAAGTAAATCCTCCAAAGATATCAATTCATATTTTTGTGAGATAATACGCTGTCGCTGGTCAAATTGTAATTCTGTTTTATTTCTGTTCGTTTCAGTTTTTCACTCACTTTTTACTTACACTACAACGGTAATAAACCAACACACAAAGGCAGATTTTCGGGTTTTATTGTTGTCGCTCCGTCTCCCATACCAGGATAGGGAACGTCTGGAATATGTCAACATGCATTATTATCACAAGGTGGTTTTACATGTTAAATTGGGAAGTGTTCTCGAGACATATGTGTCTATAAGACTAAGTAGGTAAGTTTATTCTCAACTTATCATCGACCTGTAAGTTTTTGTTTATAAATGTACCGGGATATAGGCGACAGAACAATCAATTGTTGGGTCGGGTTTAGTCGATTTTGTTCAGTTGATTAACTAGTATTAGAAGTAAGAAACATTTTATTTGATTGTACAGTTTCACACAGAGTTTCAATTTAGCTGCTACAATTGCCAAGTAACGATTGCAATTAACATCTCAGTTATAGAACGTAGGCTTATGTCCTGTTTTCCGGATGCTTGTTCCTCTTGATAATTGTTGTGTTAATCAAATCAGTGTGCGCACGTGCGCGTGCTATATGACGTAAATCAATGTTATACAAAGTGTTACATCGTTAATGTTGAAACATTTGACATTCAATACCGTTAACGTTACGAATATTGATTGTTTTTCAAGTACAATAACAAGACTAATGTTGTATACTGTATATTGAGTCAATCTCAAACACAGTGTTATTTCAATCACAGCTATGGGAAAGCTATTTTATGGACATATACAAAATGGATGTACACACAGTTTTCCTCAATACTTTGTCTGTAAAGTCATGCTACACATATCACCATACCATATGTTATACAGAGATAATTTGAAGTGTCACAAAGGTAAATGTTGAAACTTGTGACTTTCGATACATTTACCTGTACGAATAATGATATATTTGTCAAGTACAATAACGAGACTCATGTTTTACATATTGAGTCTTACAGATAAAGTTTTATTTTCAATTACAGCTATGGACATGTTATTTTAATGACGTAAAGAGAAAGGAGGATAAAGTCAGGATAAAAAAGATGAAAAACATATTGAGTCTTACAGATAAAGTTTTATTTTCAATTACAGCTATGGACATGTTATTTTAATGACGTAAAGAGAAAGGAGGATAAAGTCAGGATAAAAAAGATGAAAAACATATTGAGTCTTACAGATAAAGTTTTATTTTCAATTACAGCTATGGACATGTTATTTTTAATAAGGTAAAGAGAAAGGAGGATAAAGTCAGGATACATATAACATAAATTAAAGCGTATGTAAATCAATACAAACATTTAACAAGTATCAAGATAGTGCGATATATAACACAAACGTTAAATTCCCTGCTACAATCATCATTAGAAAGAACACTAAACAAAATTTGTCAATCAGTCTGCCGAAGTCTTTTACAAGAATATCTCCAACGTTTTTGTCTTTATTCAAATCTCTGTGATTCTCGGGTAACACGGGAGGAAGCGAGTCGGTATTACTTACAGTATTAGCGGATTTGTTGTCGAGTGCCACCTGGTGGTCATCTTCTTTTTGTCTCCTTCGTCTTCCACAGAGGAAAAGATTGAGAGATACAACTTTGATTAATCGCGAAAGACAACCGGAAATTCTCTCATTTTCGTCTTCCGCCAAATGGAATCTAAGTCCAATTGTAGTGAAGAAGAGAATAAGTGCACTGTATATGACATTACAGATAAGGTACTGGGTGAAGATCGACACTGGATTTGTGACAGGGAGTTTCTCTGATATCAACGTCATGTAGACAGAAAACGAGAGAAACATGGTGACGGAGAAGGACACTCTCTCCCCGGACTGTGGGGGTAGAAGGAATACTGTTATATTGAGCAAGCACAGGAGGACAACTGGTGCCAGTAGATTAAAGATAACAAATTCCGGTTTTCTTTTGAACTCAATTCCGAATACCAGCCGACTGTAATCTGTTGTATCGTCATTATAGCTGTAGAAATTAGTAGCCTCCCATTGGGAAACCACTATTAATTTAGAAACATCGGTCAGAATGAGTGGTATTAAGGCAATCTCATGAATTAGATAATCAGGTGTATAAATTATTATGGTGCAATTATGGCGATCAAACGGATATAAACGCATGTCAGGTTGACAAATTGTGCTCGTCCTTATCGCTACCGCAAAGAAATGGTTGCCTTTAGGAGTACAACGAATGGTTCCGTGTTCGTATTCCTTCCTGATATCAGTACTTCCAGTCGGGTTATCGAAAGCAAGTACCGGAATCCATATATTTGCACTGTTAAGAATGATGTAAGATGTATTGTATAAAGATTGATCCCATTTCATCATTTCATTGACCCACGCAGTTGTAAATGTGGAGCTTGTCACGAACTCTCCTGTGACCTCATTGAAGGCATTGATGCTGTGTAGTTCCCAGAAAACATATATCACTACTTGTTTTCCTTGATTATGTATGGGACGAAAATCTTTGCTGTAGTTTTGTAGCAATAAATGCTGTAACTCGGTAACAGATTCATAGGAGATGTCAACAACATGACCCTTTTTCTCTTTACAATTTACATGAAAACACACAAAACAGGCAAATATGAATAGAAAGGTCCACGCATTCATAGTGTAATGCCTACGTTCGTTGTTGTTTGTCACCATTGCTGACACGTCTCTATTGCTCACTCGATGTGTAACTTCAAAATAACGGGTTATATGTACATACAGTGTATTTGATTTTTTGACAAAATGTCTGTAAGGTATGAGTTATAGAAATGATAAAGAGGGCGCTTTTAAGTTCTACCACGCAGAACAAATATCAATAATGCCATTCAACAAACTATATCTATAAGGAAATATCGTTAATGTTGTTGGGTTATTCCGTTCCATTATTGACATCAACTGTTATTGTTATTCTAGAGCAAATCAATAAGCAGTTAAAGATTCGATTACCCCGTGTTAACATGGGTATCGACACGGGATTGTATTTACTGATTAAAAACAAAGAAGTCGTCAATGTAAATGTTATACTATCTTTACTATATCTGACATCCAGGCAGCCAGAAAATGATTGTTAAACAGTATTTCATTTAAAGTTACAGATTTTTTTGTGGGTGTCGTTGTTAAATTAATCTTATCACTGAGTTAAATAATAATAAAAAAAAAAAACCCCAGAAAAGACAAAAGAAAGAAAACGGAAAAATATCAACACATAATTATAATCCAAATTCAATAGATCTAGGGCAAAATTTGAACAAAAGAAAGATTTAGGATTTTGTCCGGCAATTGAAGATTTCATGGATGGATAACGTGATAATTAGAACAGACTCATGAATATCGAATCTACTGCGATATGTTAACACGATAGGATGAGGATGAAGGTGTGTTGCACTCCAGAGAAGGAAAATTCACAATAGGGAAAGTAAAATCATCACACTTATACAACCTATTGGAAAGTTGTTCATACTGGTTTCATTGTCGGAAAAGAACGAGATAAGCGGCTGATGTAGTAGAGCTGTTCTTTTCCTTAAATTCTATTTCTGTTGGGGTTTATACGATTAATTGCGTCAATATATTTCTTGTTATCTGAACTATGCCAATATATCCGAAATAGTTATTTAAAAACTTTATATGGCCTTTGTGACTTGTTTTAATAAGATCATTTTTCTTATTTCGTCCTATTTAGACATATTGTTTTGCAGGAAATGCACTTCAGTATAGTTAATCTGTCTAAAAAAGAAAGCTCTTAAGAAGAGAACGAAGGCATTCTTCCAGTTTTCTTAGCATTGGTATGGTGGTGTGCAGAGTGGAAACATCAAATGTTTTTGTATAAGAGTATGTTTTACAAAAGAGTTTTGAAGATCGGTCAAAAGCCTTGTCGAGTTCTTAGTATTGACAAAGGTTTGGTTGAGGAGCTAGACGAGCCAGCATTAAAACGTCGTTTATATAGATTCTTGTGAAATGTTGGAATCCAATATATACGGGAGAGGTCCGTATCCTTATCATCTTATCATTAATAGGTAATCTAAATAATTGTAGTACCAAAGTATGGTGAACAAGTATTTTTTCTTTGGAAAAATAGCATACTGTATAGACGAGATACCCTCCGTTATCAAACAATCCTTGTTCTTTTTCGTATGCAGGAAATGAAATAATGTTTGCAGACAAGGATCAAGTTGTTGGACCCCTTATCAACAGGCACAATAACGTACTTGTCATGTAAATCTTGAAATATGGGTTTAACATCAGAATCGAGGAAAGTTGACAGGTGTTTTGTTTCTATTTTAGATTTCAGGCAGCTAAGCCTTTTCAAAATGGATTTAACCCGCCCAGAAAGTGAATCTCGTTTCGCCCAATCTTTGGCATATTTTGAACGGAAACCATGAGTATCTTGAAAATCTATTCCAATCAACGGGCAGGGCTTTGCGATACTTAAGCTGTCGTAGCTGAACAGTTTGAATTAAGCTTTATTCACCAGATACTTTGTGCCTAGTAGGACCATAGTTATAAGTAGAAGTAGAATACGACCGAGCTGACAAAGGAGTACTTCTTAGGTCATCTACATTCAGTTCTTGCAGCATTCATTTGTAGTTGAAAAGTTTGGATGTAAATGGTTTGGGGTTACTGTAGGAAATCACAGGGGTATTTCTGCTGAAAGTATGGAGAAATGTTAGCTAAAACAGACTTCTGGTGTAAAATAGCGCTGATGTTAAAAGCATCCATTCCCTTATATGCAAATTCAACTTTTACATTTAAGATTATAGATTTAAAAACATGTTTTGACTACATGAAAACCTGTCGAAACCAATAAAAAAATTGATTTAATAACGCAAATTCCAAATTGATGAATTAAATGTGATAAAAGAGTATAATGCATTATATCAAACCTTTCTTCATTACATGTAAATTTAAGCATTGCTTCGTGACTTTTTATGGCTTGTTACTGTTATATTATATTTGTTCACGTATATCCTTAAAGCTACAATCTGAGTATGAAGCGCATGAAAACTATATAACAAGCCAGTGTAATCTAATGGACAGGTGGGTGTCGGATGTAAAATGGATTAATGATTGTTTAATGCCGGTAGAAATCATACGCAAATGACTGCAGTGTGTTTGTAAACTTTCTAATTAGTGAACTTTTAATAAGATGTGCTCGTTATGAACATAGCATTGTGTGTTCGGCGGAGGCACGATAAACTTTAATTGGTGTCAGGACAAACGATTTACGCACGTGTTGATAATTTAATGATTCCATATATGACGGTTTAAATTAGATTTCATTCTAAATCAGTATAAAGTGTCTCATGTTTTGTTTGAGATGTTAAAAAAGAACGACATTGAAGTCCAAAATAGGCAAATAAGTTCAAACCAGTGCATTTTTTGAAAATTGGACCATGGAATCACTCTGTGCTATCGCCAGGTGTCTCACAGACTCTTTTAGTGACACAAAAAGGCCAAATTCTCATTATATTTCAGTATCTTAATTTGGGTGTTTCTAAACTGAGGTTTTCAAGTAGACCACGTCATTGTGTTGTTTCAGAGTAAATATGTGTATGTTAATGCATATCTTATCTGATAGCATATTAGGAAGTTCAACAGTAAAATATAGATGAAGATTGTGTGATCCTTACTGAAATTTAAAGGAAGAAATCATGGATCCTAGACGACGGTTAAGTAAGCACAATGACAATGTGTTAACACTTTCGTTCCTCAAGCACAGGGTACATAAGCAAACGTTGTATAGCGTTTCGATACAAGTCACTTTACACATGAAGTAGGTAACATCGACAGTTCCATTTCAAATCCTTTTAAGCAAGGTTGAGGTAAAATGCAGTAGGGAATGTCCGTGATGTATTCGTAAACTCAGGTCGCCAAGATGGGATATCTGTAAATGGTTTATCTGATATATGTGGCCCCGAATAAGGTAATATTTTTTCACATCCCATTTTGCATTACTTACTGTAAATATATAAATAGAAGGTAGCGATATCGAATATAACCTTGGCAATGTAATGAAGGTGTTTTACAGACTAGGATGAAAAGGAAATGTATAATTATATTGAAATATCCAATATGTTAGTAATAAGATGTAATCAATAACTCGCCATCCTGTATAGATTTATATCAAAGCGACAACATTAGTGTAATGGCGGTACTTACAATGTCACTGATTATACATATCAGAGACAGGAAACACATTTGAGGTTCACAAATCAATCAGTATCATGTTCAGCACTTAACGAATCATAATATGTACAATATAGTTTACTTCTATAAGGATGTATAATGAATGAATGAATGAATGTATGAATGAATGGTATTTGTTGTGCTGTTTCCGGACAGGATTCAAATATAACCCAATTTCCATTAGTGAAATATTAACCCTGAACTATATGTAAACATATAACCAAAATGCATTTGATGTAATAGATCGTTGAAAAGAACCGACATTGTCTACTTTATTTGGTGTATTTCCGGTACACAGACAGTGATGGTTCATTGTCGGATGTCATAAACGAGGTTACCAGTATTAGTATGTCTGTCTATTAACGAACATAAACGGAATTTTCTCAGCTGCTTCAATTGTGCCAATCAGCGCTTAATCTGAACCATTGACCATGTACTGGGCACAAAAAGTTTGGAGGCTCTTTTTAAAGGTAAATTTATTTGTATCGAAAGGCAAAATCTTTTGGAATAAGCAATATCAGAATGAAGTCAAGCAATAAGAAAACGGTTTTTCCCCACTTTGAATACATTGCATTGAAGCGTATGATTACATAAAATGTTCAAATCCTTCTAAAACAAATATAAAATCTCGATGGCGCTGAAAATTCAAAATGTTCCAGTTGGTTGCTTAACATGCCCCATGCATGCTCGATCAGGTTAAGGTTGGGTGAAAGACTAGGTACTTGAAGGTACTTTTTCAAAAGTGAATCTCTATGTGGTCGAGAACTGTCGTCCATCAGCACAATCTCAGGGCCGACACCATGCGCAAAGGCTCTTACCATTGAATGAAGTACTTCATTCCGGTATCGTAAACCTGTGAGCCTCCAGTCACGTACAAGTCAGTCCGACAATAAAAACCCCCTCTAAACATTACCAAGCCCCAACCGAAACGGTCATGTTCAGTGACGCATCAGTCAACATACCTCTAACTCAAACCCACGCCAAACACGCCTCCTGTCATGTTGAAATCTGAACTCATCTTTTAAAATGATAGGTGTCGTTGACGTAGCCGCCAATTCACAAAGGCAGCTGCCCAATGCTTCCACGCTATGATATGTGTGAGTCATACCACGGGTCTGTGAACACGTAATCCAGAACGGTGAAATCTATTCCTCAGTGTTTCTTCAGAAGGTCTTCTTCCTGTTGCTTGACAAAAGTCGCTATTCAACCTTTAGGAACATGCAAAACCGATTTCTGATAATACGTATATGAATAACGATTCTGAAGGGCTTTCCAATTCGAAATCGATTCCAAGATCGAGAAACGACACTGTGACCACATTGAAGTGTGCAGCTACAGTCATTTATGATTGTCCTGCATACAGTATCCCAATTGCTCGGGCAGCATCTGAAGCTGACGTCTTCCTGTAATAAATGTTATGGTCTTGCCGCACATTTCTTGAAAGTTGTGCGGTCATACCTGAAAGTTATTGTGCATACATTGGTGATAAAACAGTTGTCAAGGATCCTCAACTTTATTAATCTAAATGGCAGAATAATCACTTTTATTTGTGATCCCTACCATTTTGTGTTCATCATACAGATAATGAACTCTCCTTGTCGACTAACAATACTGACAAACACATTATCGTAATGCTAAGCGGCATTTCCGTCTACCTGAGTATTTTGTCATTATCCTTTTTGTCTTTAGAATGTCATTTGCCATATCGAACACTTTGACGTTTGAATTATCTGCTGGCATTTTTGATAATCATCTTCTTCAGAACTATAGCAATCATCTCCGTCTAACTAGATATCAACCTGACCCAATTTTCATATCTATTGAATGAAACGTTTTTTCCATCATATTTTACTATTACATAGATTGATCAGTTTATGCGCTGCAATGTGTTCGCTAACAAAGTCTTTTATGTGACGTTTGACTGAACAAGTGTGAAATCAATTGCTTACGCTAAACAACGCAATCAGAAATACCACAATGAAGACAAAGTTTTGGACGGTAAAGTTCGAGGTGCTGCTAATGGAAATACTAGCTTGTTCCTTTTACAATGATAACCTGCCTTTAGAATGATCTTTCAATGAGGTCATCATAACGAGCCTTCGACACCGATTGTCTTGCTCTGGGAAGCGTGTGTCAATATTTATAAATATAGGTTGTTTCTCTCGTTTTCTGTATACATGACGTTGATATTAGAGAAACTCCCTGTCACAAATCCAGTGTCAATCTTTACCCAGGACCTCATCTGTTATGTTGTGTATAATGCATTTATTGTCTTCTCTATTATAGTTAGACAGAAATTTCATATGGCAGAGAATGAAGAGCGAATCCCTATTTGGAATTCACAAAAAATCGTTTATCAATGAAAACGTGTCGCAAACAAGAAATCTAAGAAATAATGGAAGAATTGCAACATTGATAAACTAGTTAATGTGAGCAGCAGGGGGTTTGATTTTAAGGTTGAGGACAGATCCATTAACTACGGTAACGCAAAGGGAGTAAGGTGGGATGATGGACAGAGTGTTGCTATTGTCCTTCCTTGTACTTCTGATGACTGCAATTGTAAGCTGTGCTGTTTATATTACATCATTTCCAAAATACATTCAACAACGGTTAGCCTGGTACTGCTGTTCATCTCCAATACAAATACGATGCATACATTCAATGTTGTGTATATTACACCATCTTATCAAGACACTTCACTACGGTTAACCTGGTACTGCTATTCATCTCCAATACAAATATCATATGTCACTTCTACTGATAAACAAAATGTCTTCAATACTACCTGCGTACATTACCACGATATCACAATGTAGATTTAACTCATCAAAACATTCTGTTGTTCATTTAAGGATTGAATCTTGTTTATGTCGATTTCATGAGATGATGAATTGAGTTGGTCTTGAGACAAATTCAACATGAACTGCTTCGCAGATCATTAAATTTGTCTCAAGACCAACTCAATTCATCATCCCATGAAATCGACATAAACAAGATTCAATCCTTATATTTCAATTCACGCTTCTTTTTTCTATAGTATGGGAACTGACTTCTTCTTTCATTTTCGTTTCTTGTCATCATATCGTTTGACGTGATACAAGCAAATAGTCAGTCATTTGAAGACAGATTATTGTGACAGGTTGAAATATATTTCAGCGTGGTTACTTCATATTCAATGAAACTTAAATAAGAACAATATTTAATATATTTTGTCGACAACTTTAATGAAAATTTAGATAATACTGTGCAACAAAGACAGTATGCATTTTTTCCGCGAAATAATAACGTCTAGACGTGGTGCGCCGGCTCGCAAACGAAGCGATGTCGGCCATTTTTTTACAGGCACCGAAGCGAACAAGAAATATCAGGCTTCAGTCGCTTCACATCTTTTGAAACGTAAAGTTACAGTTATTAAATGTTGAAGTAGTTTCATTGAGTCTGGTTTGGGTAGAAATTGAAATATTGATTGTTGTTTTGGGTTAGTTTCATACACATGATTTAATTAGGAATAAGGAATAAGGAATAAGGAATTCCCATTATACTATTTCACCTCGAACTTTACCAGAGCTTTCACTACACTTCACTTAGTAGCTCATACTCAGCGATCACTATTAGGTATTTATTATGTTACGTAAATACTCTACGTACTATATCTACAATTTGTCTATGGTCTCCAAACAGGATATTTCTCATTCTCAACACACTTTTCCGCAGTTCTACCTTGCTTGACGATACATACATTTCTACATTGCTTGAGAATAAACACATTTCTACCTTGCTTGAAGATACACACCTTTATGCCATGCATAGAGATACACACCTTTTTACTATGCTTGAAGATACACACCTTTCCAGCATGCAAGGAGATAAACGTAAAACCTAAATAATGTCGAGTTAAATGCAAACTTAAGTAATATTTATGTATCATGGGTAAAGAAAAGAGGCATTAACATCGACCTTATAGCATTCGGACAGAATGCAATAAAAATCCAGTGTTAATTCAAGTACTATCATTAGGAGTTTTTCGTAATAAAGAGTTATCTGTTCTTGGGAGTGTGTATTTGTTGTTTCTTTATTAGTCTACTCGAGAAAATAACATGAATGAATGAAGTAACAATTAATACCTGGTCACACAAGCAGATAACCTCCATTACGAAAAGACGGAATAAGGGGCACACAACTCTGTAATTGACAGTTCCTAATTAATCTAGCTACTAGTTCATATACTAAATTTGTTCTATGTCATTTTGTGAAACATCGCGACTGCATAATCCTGGTTAGGAAGCTTTACAACCCGGCCTTACTTGCTGTTAGAATGATAACTATATCAGGGGGGATATTTGCATGACAATTGAGTAAATGTGTCAAGCCTTTTTCGTCAAAATACACATTAGATAAATTTTTTCTCACCAGCTTAACTCTTTGGCTTAGGTTTCATTTTGTCCTTTCAAAGGGCTAACCAGGTGAATTTTAAACTACCGAGTGGCTTCTTATACAGTATATTTGACGGCTCTAGGTTGGCTGGATTATCATACCGCGGTATCTGACAGAAACAAATCTTAACAACTTTGTATTTTCAAATTTATTACATGCGACATATTCTTGGTCTTTACGTCCTATGCTTGAGAGGTGATGACTGAAAATTCACATGCACTTAAACAACAACTTATTTAATGAATAAAAAAAACAAAACGAAAAACAAAACGAAAAACAAACAAACAAAAAAAAAACAAAAAACAAAAAACAAAACCAAACAAAAACAACGTGATGTAAGATTTCCGGCACAAAGATGAGCCGGATAACTGTCAAACTCAGTAGCAATCTGGAAAATATGAAAGTAAATGGAGGTAAATGGCACAGCATCTCTTATTTGGAAAACTTACTGAATTGCTGTAATGGGGTGATATAATACCGAAAAATGTTTACAGTTTGATCACTTTTGGAGATCGTGACGACGTTAACATTTTGATTACTGCTGACACCCGTGACGACGTTTACAGTTTTATAACTGTTGACTACCGTGACAACTTTAACAGTTTGATCACTGCTGAAGATCGTGACAACTTTAGCAATTTGATCACTGTTGAAGATAGTGTCGACGTTTACAGTTTGATTACTGTTGACGACCGTGACGACGTTTACAGTTTGATCACTGTTGAAGATCTTGACGACGTTTACAGTTTGATACTGCTGACAACTGTGACGACGTTTACAGTTTGATCACTGTTGACAACCGTGACGACGTTTACAGTTTGATTACTGCTGACGACCGTGACGACGTTTACAGTTTGATCACTGTTGACAACCGTGACGACGTTTACAGTTTGATCATTGCTGACGACCGTGGCGACGTTTACAGTTTGATAACTGGCTATTAGCACAGTCAGAGTATCTATTTTCAAAGTTAATATAAATCATTACATACGGAAATGTATAAACCTACTTTCAATAATTGTTGGACAATATGGTTACGTTATATTAAACGGAATTAACCCTGCTTTTAATTATCAAATTCTTGTCATTTGGAAATTCCACTTCGTTGGGTGCAATGGCCAGAGCTACGCTCTGATTGATGAATGTAAGGACTACCCAGAACACAGAACAATACAACAACATCAGTGGAATTAAGATAGGAATGGCTTCACAATCGTTACGCACTGAAGTTTATGAATCAATCATTATTGTGTCCAGCACTTAAAGAATCACCGTTATATGTATATAGAGTTTACCTTTATCAGATCACATGGAAGAATGGCTATGGTCAGTCAATTTTCTGGAAAGATTCAACAAAACTCCATTAGTGAAATATAAATCCTAATTGGTATGTTAACAAATAGCCTACTCTTTATTGATATATCAGTTCGCTTCAAAATGCGCTTTTATTATTCACGTATTATTGTATATAGTCACAGTACAAAATACGGGCGATCGATTATTTGTTGATATACCTATATCACGTTGTCATTCTCCATAATAGCTTTGGCCAATATGAATTAAGATATGATCCACTGGCAATAACAGAGATATTCAGATATTCTATAAAGTAACACCCCCATGACATTCAAACACGTTATCGTGTTGCTGAGCAGAATTCTATTCGGTTGGAGGATATGGATATCAACACTTTATTTCTTCTGAATATCATTTGCCATATCACATCTGGTTTGGAATTCACTGTCCTGACATTTAAATCTGCTAGAGAATTCCACAATCAACTTCTTCAGAACTACAGCAAACATCTCCGTCCTGTTTGGAACCAGTATTACCCAATTTATGTTTCTGTTACATGGACTTTTCATTCTATTAATGCTTTTCATGAAATATCAGGAGATCTTGTGAGCACTTCCACTTTTACTGCGACATGGACTAATGAAATAATGCGATGGAACATGTCAACTTCCAAAGTATTTTATGTGACGTTTGAAAGTGGTCAAGTGTGGAACCCATTCCTTATTCTGAACAACCCATCCGGAAATACCAAGACGAAGACAATTTTTTTGGAAGGCAATGTTCGTGGTGGTTACACAGGACAACATATAATATCTGATACAGTGATGACAAGCACATCCTGTCGACCCGATATGAGTTACTATCCGTTTGATCGTCATAACTGTACTATAAAACTTACATCTCCGGATTATTTAAACGAACTGGTGTTGCTTCCGGTCAGTTTAAGTAATCTGTCTACTATTGAAGATGTCTCACAGTGGAGAGTAAATGGTTTCTATACATGTAATGAAACCTCCTACATAACGAGTACGATCGCTTTTGGAGTCATCTTTCAACGAAAACCTGAGTTCATCATTGTTAACCTTCTAACACCAATTGTCCTCCTGTGCTTCATTAACTTAGCAGTATTCCTTCTACCCCCACATTCCGGGGAGAGAGTGTCCTTCTCCGTCACCATGTTTCTCTCGTTTTCTGTGTACATGACGTTGATATCAGAGAAACTCCCTGTCACAAATCCAGTGTCGATCTTCACCCAGTACCTTATCTGTAATGTCACATACAGTGCACTTATTCTCTTCTTCACTACAATTGGACTTAGATTCCATTTGGCAGAAAATGAAGAGCGAATCCCGATGTGGCTTTCAAAAATCACTTACCCTCGAAAACATTTTGAATCCAAGAAAAGGAAGAACAAATTTGGAGATGATATTAATTCAATTCCATGTAATAATGATGCAGTTAAGAGCGACGGAGCGATGGAATTAAAGGATGAAGAAACAATTACCTTGACTACGGTAACGAAAAGGGAGTTTGGTGTGTTGATGGACCGAGTATTCCTGGTGTCGTTCTTTGTGCTACTTGTGACTGCTAACGTGGTCTATGCTGTATATGTTAGTTCATCTTAAAATATATTGGACAGCAATCTCATAGCAGGGAAATATCGAGGTAAGTGGCTAATGTAGAATAATTTGGCGTGTTCTTTATTCCGATTCTGGAGGCCTAAATGGGTAAATGTGTATACGATAGTCGTTGATAGCAAATAGCTGCATATCTAAAAATGAGACATGATAGATATATCTGCATGTATAACTAGATGCAATTGACATTGTCTTACTGACGTCAAGCCATGACATTTAACAATTATAACCGATCGTCTTTATAGTTATATTTAGTTACAGTTTACTAGTAATAGCTGTATATCCGTTTGTCAATACTATGCCCATCCTTCTGAAGACTAAATCTGTGTACGACGAGTCACTGACTTAATATCATATAATCATGATTCCCGTGCAGGAAGTCTTCAATTGACGGACAAACTCGTTACACAGAGTTTCATTAGATGCAATTTGATAAATATTATTGGTTTCCATAGTGATCGCATTGAGAAATATTCTAGTTCTTGTGTGATATGAAGCTTGACGTGTTTGATGCTCGTTAATTTGGCTTTTGGTTTTGTTGTCGTATATCATGATCTCCATTAAGAACGTGACATTAATAATTTTGATTTACCAAGGTTTACAAGACAGATGTCGCCGATGAAGCAGAAAACGCTTAGGGAACACATAGTTAATTTTTTTTTATACTTATTTTTCAAGGGTCTCCGTGTCAATATTTTCTTTGTTCATATTTTACCTAGTTTTATTTGATTTTGTATTAACAT